>NW_004444026.1:2284192-2285730 GCF_000243295.1 Trichechus manatus latirostris | reverse complement strand
AAAATTTAAAAGCCCGACCCAGTTTAAATCCCTATGTGTTGGCTCTCCCTGCCCCCTCTGGAGTTGCTGCAATGACCTAAATTGAGTTCTGTGGCTTTCCCTTCTTCCCCAGGTGACACAGATGCAAATGGTCAGGAAAGGTAGCAGGTGTGGAAGCAAAGCAGCAGAGGGTCTGCATCTTTTTCCAAAAAAAAGATCGGGAGGTGACAGGGCCCTTCTGGTTTCCTGCTGCCACATACGTCAGCCCTGTGGCAGCCACACTTGTGGGAGGGTCTAATATAGTGAAACCTTGGTAGGCTCTCCGGGTTTACAGTTTTACTTGACAGACCCTGCTGTACCAGAATTTGCTAAATCACTGGTGCTATATTCTGGAAGAGAAAGCAACGTGGGCTTGCAGTTCTGCTTTGGCTGGGACAGTCCTGCTTTGAACCATATGCCAAGATACACACAGCCAGGACAGAGGGGGTCTGTGGTCAAGCTGCAGGGTAACTAACTAGAGTACTGTGAGTTGCTTAGTGAATTACAGCTTCTAACCTTAGAGTAGTAAAAGGGTGTAGTGCACATCTGCTGTTTGGGCTTGCCTGGCACTGATTCTTGCCTTTTTCTACTAATGCCACTCTGGTTTTCCTCTAGAAAAACAATCCTCCTGCCATATCTAGCATGGGCAGGCTGACCCACCCCCACTTCCATGGGTAGTTGAGTGACACAGTTCTAGGCTAATCAGTGAACGCCACCGCCCTGATCATGTGATGGATTTGTTGAGGGATGGGCATGAGGCTCAATTCCAGCCAATGAGAGACGGACTCAGGTCTTTCTCAGAAGCATCCTTCTTACCACTTGACTTGGAGCTCTGAGGCTGTGGGTCCGGAGCTACTGCAGCCATCTTGCCTCTATGAGGGGGCACCTGCCCAAGAAGAGAGCCATCCCTAATAACACTGTTTCAGTCCTGGACCCAGCCAGGCCTGATCTACCTCTAGACTTTTCTGGAGACATTAGATATCCCTTTTTCTTAAGTCTTAGTGAGTTGAATTTCTATCATTTACAACAGAAAGAACCGCACCAGACAAAGTAAAAAGTAATAATAATTTAACCCTGTCATTTGCTTATATGGTACAAATGGTTAAGTGTTCAGCTATTAATAGAAAGGTTGGCAGTTCAAATCCACCCAGGGGCCCTTGGAAGAAAGGCCTGGCAATCTACTTCTGAAAGATTACAGTCATTGCAAACCCTATGGAACACAATCCTAACCTGACACACACAGGGTTGCCATGAGTCAGAGTCGACTCGATGGCAATTGTCATGAATTGAATTGTGTCTCTCCAAAATATCTGTCAACTTGGCTGGGTCATGATTCCCAGTACTGTATGACTGTGTACAATTTTGTAATCTGATGTGATTTCCTTATGTGTTGTCAACTCTATTACTATGATATAATAAGATGGATTAGCAGCAGTTATACTGAGGAGGTATACAAGGTTGGATAGTGTCTTAAGCCAATCTCTTTTGAGATATAAAAGAGAGAAGCGAGCAGAGACACA
>NW_004444026.1:2282176-2283479 GCF_000243295.1 Trichechus manatus latirostris | reverse complement strand
ATTAATACTGAGCCTGGCTCAAAACCTTGCTGAGAGCGGTGCCCAGCACTTCTGTTCCTCGGAGGGGCTGCTGACTGAGGCTTAACAGTAAAGGCCTCGTCTGCCCTACACTAACCAAAAAAAACCCAAACCCGTTGTCATCAATTCTGACTCATAGCGAGTTAGCGACCCTATAGGGCAGGGTAGAACTGCCCATAGGGTTTCCAAGGAGTGGCTGGTGGATTCAAACTGTCGACCTTTTGGTTAGCAGCCGAGCGCTTAACCACTGTGCCAGCAGGGCTTCTACCCCACACTGGGGGGAGAAAATCCTCAAGAGACCCTGAGAGCCCATGGGCTTGGAATAGCCTTGAGCGGGAGTGACCCCAACCCTGCAGCCTCCCTTATGACCTGCCAAGGGCTTTCTGCCAACCAGAGTCAAACTGTAACGTGGCTCCTTCCTGCCTATTTATGCTATGCAGAACCTACAAAGTCGCAGCATGGAAGCTGCTCTGATCCAATCCTGTTGCCTTGTCACTCATAGGCAGGACCAGATTACCCAATAAGCAAGGTAGGCACAGGCCCAATTGTGCCTTCCCACCAATCTGCAGTGCCCAATTTCACCTGCCCCCCACCACATCAAAGATGTGGTGAAACCCATGTGAAATTGCCCACCACAGATTAGCAAGTAAATACAGTTAAACCCCTGCATACCTTGCTCAAGGCAAACTGGTCCCTACGGTGCTTCCTGGTTAACCTGCCCGTTTACAGGCCTACATCTCCTAAGGCCCCAGGGCGTGCTTGGTTGTCTCCACGCTCAGTGTCTGGATCCTCTGCCCGCAGCCCCACCTCAGAAGCCCTGGCCTGTCCCCTCTAATATTTGTCACTCTTCAGAGCAACGAACCAAAGACTGATCCTACATTTGACAACAACCTTGGGTGCAAATGGAACAAGGACCTCCTTTGCAGAGACAGAAAGAGAGCTTCCGGGCACAGGTGGGGGAGGGCGGGCTGATCTCCAGATCTCAGTGTGCAGGTCTGTTGAGAAGGTCTTCCGTGGGGTGGGGGCCAAATAGCTCACATCCTTTAACCATAATCTTTCATCTCGTTTCTTCGAGGGGGAAGGCACCAGCGCCTGAATAGGAACAATGATGTTGGAAGCGGTGGGATGAGGCTGATTTTCCTCCGTACAGCAGTTTGCCAGCCTCTTTCCCCGCAGCCACCCCAGCAGGCATTTGTTCAAAAGCCCCTCATTAGGCCTCGCTTAGCAAGCAAACAAATATCATTTATCTTGGCAAAGTGAGTGAAAGCACATTCACCTGTCCAAG
>NW_004444026.1:2270076-2281724 GCF_000243295.1 Trichechus manatus latirostris | reverse complement strand
ATGTGGTGACTGACCAATGTTCTCTAAGAATCCTACAAAGCAGGTATTCTGTCTTTTTCTCAGTTAAGAGACACTGAGGTGCAGAAAAATTAAATAGGTTAGCCTTGAGGGAGGAAGTGGGATTTGAACCCAGGTCTGGCTTCAAAGCTAGTGCTTTTCCCAATCATCACCATACACACTCACACACATAGCCCCAGGAACGATTAGTCACAGAGCTTGAGGTCAAGTGCAAAGACAGAAACTCTCTGAGAAAGCCCTCGAGGTCATTCTCCACACCCACCCACCTGGAATGCCTCATTGTGGGAGGGTCAGGGAGAGGCAGGGTGTGGCGTGCCTGTGTGCCCCAGGAAAAGAAACCAAACGGCCCGATAAGATCTCTTGTTTCCAGAGCAAAGCACCAATTAAACACAAGGCAGATGTGGGCAAATAAAGCTGTGGCGTCCAGAGAGAAAATCAATACTAGATTATATGTCCTAGCCCAATCATATACCAATTAATACAGAGCGGGTGGGGCTGGGTTGGGGGAGGAAGATAAGTCCCAGCAGTGGCCGCTGGCCAGAATGCAGGGCCGGCTGGGCCTGCCCCTCCAGCGGGCTTCGAAGCCTGCCTCAGAGATTTCACTTCCCTCCAGCTTTCCCCAGTGGGGGCTCACTTCTGTCCTTCTCAGGTAGGGACTGGGGTTCGTGATTCTAAAGGGCCTGTTGACAAAGAGGAGGTGAAACTCATATGAAAGTGTTTACTACAGATTAGTTGTCAAGGATTTCATTTTACTTGGGTCCACAATCAACGCCCATGGAAGCAGCAGTCAAGAAATTGCATTGGGCAAACCTGCCGCAAAAGCCCTCTGTAAAGTGTTCAAAAGCAAAGAGGTCACTTTGGGAACTAAGGTGCACCTGACCCAAGCCATGGTGTTTTCCATCACCTCATATGCATGGGAAAGCTGAACGATGAATAAGGAAGACCAAAGAAGAATTAGTGCCTTTCAATTATGGTGTTGGTGAAGAATATTGAATATAGCGTGGACTGCCAGAAGAAGGAACAAACCTGTCTTGGAAGAAGTATGGCCAGAATGCTCCTTAGAGGCAAGGATGGTGAGACTTCATCTCACGTACTTTGGACATGTTATCAGGAGGGACCAGTCCCTGGAGGAGGACATCATGCTTGGTAGAGCAGAGGGTCAGTGAGAAAGAGGAAGACCCTCAACGAGATGGATTGAGACTGTCTGCAACGATGGACTCAAACATAGCGAAAATTGTGAGGATGGCGCAGGACTGGGCAGTGTTTCATTCTGTCGGAACCAACTGGACAGCACCTAACAACAACACAACAGATTAGTAAGTAAACACAAGTAAGCCCGTGCGTACCTTGCTTACTGGTTAATTCGCCCCTGGACCTGTGACTGAGGTCTCAGAGAGGAGTACCTATGTGAACGTTGGCTTATTACGGAGGAACTACCCCATCGGATTTCCAAGGCTGTAATCTTTATGGAAGCAGACTGCCACATCTTTCTCCCACAGAGCGGCTGGTGGGCTCAAACCAATGACCTTTCGGTTAGTAGCCGAGCACTTAACCACTGCACCACTAGGACTCCTATGATGCGGGAAGGGAGGTAAAAATAATTGCCCCCAGTCATGTTGGCAGCTGGGAGCAGAGGGAAGAAGGGCAAGGTGAATGAGAGACACTTTTGAAAGGGTGGTGCCCACTAGGAAGGAAGACACACAGACCATGCAGACAGGTTGCTTGGTAATTTAACTTGCTGCAGCAAAAATCAGAGCTTACCTTCGGAAAGCAGTAGAAAATCAGGCAAAAATGGGAAAAAAGGAAAACAAATTTCTACTCTCAAGGAATGATATGGAAGCCCCTGGTTATTCTGTGTTTTACTTAATTTAGAAAGCACAGCCAAGCAATTAATAAATAATTTCCAAGAGGGGTAATAAAAGACAAATGGCAAGGGTTTGCAGCTCAGGACCAGGTGACTCTGGATGGTGAGTGCCTAGAACATTCCATGGGAGGGCTTCAGGCCCATCGCGGGAGTGCCAGGAAAGACGCAATGTGACACACAGCCACCCGCCAACAGACAGAGGTTTTCCAAGTTTATTGGAGCCCCCGCCCCAGGGGAGACGGCCTTGGCATTGTCAGAAGGACAAGTCAAAAGGGCCGACATTCCAGACAGAGGAAATCTGGTTGTGGGCTCAGGGCCCAGGCACAAGGAGGTCACAGATTGGAAAATCCTGCTCACGTGGGTGTTGGGACTCCATAAGCTAGAGTGATTCTCTCTGCCACAAAATTCCCAACAGTCTTGGACAAAGGAGACCCAAGGGTGTGAGTGACACAGAGAACGAAAGGTGGCAAATTAATGGGATAAAGGGGCACCTGCTTCCTTTTTCCCCACAGAAAGCCCCTCTGATCAGAGTTCCTCCTGTACCCTGGATACTCCCTGACACACAAGCCCCAGAGGCAGAGCCCCTTTTTGGTGGGAGTTCCATGGGCCAAGGACTGTTGCATGCCAAAGAAAAATGAAATTTGCTAGCCGAATATTTTTTAGACATTTTGCAAGATGCACGGCCTCCCTGACAATTTTTAATGTACTAACTGCCTGGTCCAGTGAGCTGATTAATTGGTGCTGGAGAGATCAATAAAAAACAGAAAATTAAAACAATTTTAAAGTGATTAAGTAGTTTAACACCTGTCTCCCGTCACGTCAGCGCAGGAAGAAAAATAAAGCAGGTGTCGAAGGGGCCTCCTGAAGCAAGAGAAAACAGCGCCTGCCTCGGAGAAATGACAAATCACAGCTGGTGGATCAATCTGAGTGCAAGCAGCCCTTCCCCAGCCCCACTGCAGCTGCAGGAGGAGACCAGGAACCCCAACAAGGTGCTGGGTGGCCGCCCCGGTCTCTCTTGCAAAGGCAGAACCTGGGTCCCTAGGCTGGAGTTCCCAGCCTGCTCCTCAGCTAGGGAGGAAAGGAGGGGTTTGTCCATACCCAGAAAACAGAAAGAGGGAGCAAAGGGGGTCTAAGAACATCTTGACCTAAAACTCTGGGTGTGATCAGATGGGCACCGACGAGCTAACCTCCTCCTGACCTCATTGCCTGCCATTAAGAACCAAATCTGCAACCTGTGGAAGGGCTACATGTGCACTCGAAATGCATTTAGGGACCCAGAGGGTCAAGGGAAGGAAACACACTGTCACAGCTATCTCTAGGATCCTCCTTTCTGGAAACTTCACGTCTCCTCCCTTACTGCCAAGAGGGACAGACAGAGCCTCCCAACCTCCACTGTCCCCCTGGTGTCCTACTGCCTGGCTATACCAACAGGTGGTGCAGATGCCTGCTGGTTGATGGCCCAAAGACTCTTGGTAACTCCTTTGTGCCAGAAGGAATGTGTCTACTGCCGACCTCACTCTCCTTGCCCCCCATCAGCAACTACCGTGGAAGCAGCAAAGAAACTTCCCTGTCCCATAGTTCAACATATTTGACCTGGAAGTAAACTCATGGAGGACAAGAAACCCTAAGACCATTCTTCTCCACCTTCCCCGCTGAAGTCCAGCTAACAACAGAGTGTAATGAGCATGGACAGGGAAAGTGAGGTGAGAGGAATCGACGAAGTCTAGAGGTAAGCCCCCGAGTGAGACGTTTTGAAAAAGTCTTTGGTTTTACCTTGAAAGTGAACTTTAATTTTGCACTTGTGAGGTGCAAAATGTATTTCATGTTGCTCTTGTTCTAGAAAGTTGTACCAATGCTATCCTGTGGCTCCCCTGACCTGGGCACACCACTACACATCCCTTGAGATGTGCTCAAGCCTTGAGCACAGGCCTAAAGGGTCCTTTGAAGAGAAGCTGGGCTCCCTTTACCAATCTCCTGCACGTGGGGATAGATGGGTCACGCTCCTGCAAACCACTATATTGATACTTACCTGCTCGGGGGAACATCTGCACCTGGTTCTCTTCTGCTTTCTGGCTTCCTTTAGAGCTTTCGAGCTTCCCTATTCACCTTTAAGGCCCCAGGATGCAGCAGTTTTTATCCTTGGTCTCAGTTGCAAAAACTGCTGCCAAGTTGAAAAGCATTAAAGCCCCGGCTGAAATTTTTATTTAGCAATCCCAGCTTTCAAAAACACTTCCCTGTTAACAACCATCACACTGAATACGAATGGAAAAGAAGTCGGCAGCAGTCGCCTGGGTAAGGGCAGGGTCGAGTTCCAACTATTAGTTTTAAGGAAAAAATTTTACCAGACAGATTTCTTTGGACTGAGGATTCTGGTTCTATATTCAGCAGTTGGGTTGCTGTATAAACAACGATCTGTTTGGGGTCATATTAGTCTCAATGAAAAGGTATCAAACCATCAACAGCAAATTTTATGCCAATGAAAATCTCACAAAAAAAGATTTCCAATCTTCAGTTACTGGCTCGCTTTTAAAAATAATCCACACAGTCAAATCTCTACGTAACAAAACACAGACCATCTCTTGGGATCTCCTGCTACAAGATGTGGCTTTGGTGGAGACTAGGGCAGGAAGGAGGCCAAAAGGTCCTACAGTCGATCTTTTCTCCTTTATTCCAGAATGTCTGTTTGCAAAGGGTGGGTGCCTGCTCCAGGGGACACCTTTCAGTCCAGGTGCGGACTGACCAGTGGCCCCCTCTGCAGCCCAGGGAGAAGGTCCGTGCTATCCCATAATGCAATTGGGGTGGGGGAGGCGGTGTCCGGCCCGGGTACCTCATCACTTTCTGGAGCAAACAGAAAGTTCTTGACACGGTGCCCTCTGGTCTGCGGCTGCTCCCTGTAGAGTGAGGCTCAGACTGACGGAGATAAAGTTTCCCTGGGCCCAAGTTCCAAACTCGGCTGTTTTGTTTCTGTTAAAATGCAATTGTTTTTCTCTGGAGTGTTCAGTGACTGGTCCGCGTCAGGAAGATGTATGAAAAGCTCCACTTCAATTCAGCATCCCTTTTCTCCCAGACAAACACGGTTGGATTTTAATAAATCAAAGAGCCACACTGTTTAATAAAAATTTATTGACTTACAAGTGATTATTTATCAAAAGACCATTAATAGCAGGTCCTGAAATGATGTGTTACTGGGTGGTGCTGGGAGACTAATAGGAAATCAATGCAGCTGGCCGGCCGGAATGCATATGAGAAGCGCCCCCACCCCCGACAGCTAGCGCAATTTCACCAGCAAAATACACCAGACGCTACCCTGGTGCAATGAAAAGTTCCCCCTTTTTATTTATCGTTTACAAATGAAATGATCAATACTTTTAATCTAGAGCAAAATTTATTAACTTTCCCATCGGAGAGAGACATATTGACTGGGGGGAAAGGGGGTGTTAGAGCAATGGAAGATGGATGGATGGCTGGATGGTCGTCTCTTAACCTGTCCAGGAGTCAGTGTGCATGCAGCTGCCCTTCCAGCACTGACATCCCAGGCCACCCAGCAAGGTGCGACTGGAGAAATCAAGTCTGGCCACCCAGGACGCAGAGCAGATGGATGGGACCTGAGACACAGTTTTTCATGCATCAGGGGACAACAGGACATAGACAGTTGCATGTTTGGTCAATCCCAGGGCGGAAACAGCAGGATTTATAGACCCAGAAGATTACCGAAGAACAGGGTTAGTGCCCACCACTAGTAGGGGGCTGCTGCGAGGGTATGCAACAAGATGGTGCCCAAGGATGCGATCCACGGTCTGGAATAGGCATTCAGGGCACCGTGGAGCACTCCCCCCAACCTCTCACACGCCAAACCTGATCATCTCTGAATGAAGAACAGTAACAGAGAGTGGGGTCTGAGGCAGTAAAGAATCAAGTTCCAAAGTTGACAAAGATGTCATCTCAAAGTGCTCCGTCAAGCTTAGCTTGCTGAGCGCTGGCCTGGCTGACAGCCCTCACTGAGCTTCCTGTGTCAGGGGCATTTTGCTAGCTGTATTAGAAAGTTCTTGCTCTAACTAGCTCGAAAAATCTCACGTTTGCTACAAAAAAGTGTTTGCCAAAATCCACAACCAAAGCCACCCAGCCCAAGAGAAGTATGGGCCCAACTCTACAATCACCTACAGTACTTGAGGGGTCTCCTTTTTGGAGGTTAGTCTCATTAGCCCCAATGTTTTGGAGGAAGCAAATAGATTCAAAACTGATTTCTCATGTCTGCACCCAGGTTTTAGAAGCCAAAACTGAACGATGAGTTTAAAATTACAGATTTCAGAGATGGAGGTCACTTAGCCCAATTCCCTCATTATAGATCCGGTAACTGACCCAGAGAAACAAAACAGCAAATGGAGTAGCAGGGTTTGGCAGGAGGATAAGAAGCTGGCCAGTGCTTGTACCAGTAATTAATGTCACTTGGTTTTATTGCAAGACCATCCTCATCCCTGCTGGGGTCACAGAACGAACATATTTTGTACTCTGTGTTGTTTTACATATTTCTTTGTTGTTATTCCTAAATGCCAAGAGGTCTTACCACGTAAGACCAACTTAGTTATCTCAAGCCACCAAATATTCGGACTTAGGGATAACTTGGGGCCTGCAGGATCCCCAGTTAGAAAGGATGGTACACTATGATGCTTACAACATACTTATAAAACAGCACTAAGTAAAAACCTGAGATTGTTATTTTTGCAGGTATAATTCACATCCCTTCTCCTCACCGTTAGTACAAGAGTGAAACAATCATTGCCAAGTTTCCACAAAGATTTCTTTACATAGCAATGATTCTAAACCAGGTTCTCCCAATACCCGGCTATGTCATCAGCAAGAGACAGGTTTGTTGAAAAGAATGTGAGAAAACTAAAAAAAACAACTGTATATATGTATTTATGTATATGTATATACATATATATACAGTTGTTAGGTGCTGTCGAGTCGGTTCCGACACATAGCTACCCTGTGTACAACAGAACAAAACACTGCCCAACCCTGCACCATCCTCACAATCACTGCTACGCTTGAGCCCATCGTTGCTGTTGCAGCCATGGTGTCAATCCATCTCGTTGAAGGTCTTCATGCATATACATGTATATATATATAAGTCATGAAATAAAAGTATTAAACAACAGGAAGCTGAAAAGTTAGTGTTTGTTTTTTTGAAGGGAACCTGACCTTCAAGACCCATTTTTAAAGATCATCCCAGATGGCTTTTAAACACTGTAAACTGCACCTCCAACAAAGGCTGAGGAAACACTGGTGGCATAGTGGTTCGGAGCTACAGCTGCTAACCAAAAGGTTGGCAGTTCGAATCCACCAGGCGCTCCTTGGAAACTCTATGGGGCAGTTCTACTGTGTCCTGTAGGGTTGCTACAAGTTGGAATCGACTCAACAGCAACGGGTTTGGTTTTTTTTGGTTTATAAAGGCTGAAAACTATTTTTTCTTGTCTAACATTCTGTAAAACAGTTCAAAAGAGGCTGTTATTATAGTCCTAATAGAGTTTTTACTTGAGAGAAAAAGTTAGAAGATGGAATTTTTCACTGGTTAGCAATATTCCAGGTAAGAGGAAATGGGAAGCCATTTAGGGAGGTAGGAGAAAGGCTGTTAAGGGTGACTCTGGAGTCCCTGGGCGGTGCAAACAATTAAACACTTGACTACTAACCAAAAGGCTGTCAGTTCAAACCCACCCAGAGGCACCTCGGAAGAAAGGCTTGGCAATCTGCTTCTGAAGGTTCACAGCCTTGAGAACTCTATGGAGCAGTCCTACTCTGCACACAAGGGAATTAATTCAATGCCAACTGGTTAAGGGGTCACATAAGACAGAGTTCCCAAGTATGACAGAGTGTTCTCAGTTCAACAGCCTTAGGAGTAACGTTTCACTCCCCACCACATCCCCAAACCCCAGGCCAGAGGGCAACCTTGGAGATGACATTTACCATGACTGGTGCAAAATCCTAAAACGAATCATTGCCTTGTCACGGATGGAGAGAAGGGAGAGAGGATGAGTGGGCAGGTGGGCGGGTGGATGAAATGTAGGGGTGAGGCAATGTTCTCTTCTGATGGTTGAAATTGGTGGACCCCAGAAGCAAGAGTCGACAAGGGTTGTTTGGCTTTGGATCTCCTCTGACAGACTTTCAGGCAGGCCCGTGAGGCCCAGGAAGCCTGGTTTCCTCTCCGGCTGCACCAGACACCCAACTGCCTATTCTATCACCCTCTTGCCCTTTCCAGGGCCTCCTGCTTCTACCTGTAGTTACTCGCTTTTTCCCACCATGCCCTGCCATCCACAATGACCTGGCCATCTTTCATTCTCACCCCTAACTCAATGAAACAGGCCCCCCATTACACGCTTCTAGCCTCTGACTCCCATTTGTGGAGAAATCCACATCTCGGTCTATGCTGGAAATTCTAAACTGGCCCCGTGCATCTGTGAAGGAGAGAGCTATGCGTACATCTGAAATGAGTAGTTTATCCTTTTCTGAACAATACTAGCCTTCATTCCAACAGTCAGTCCCAGGGTTATGTTCAAGTAAGAAAATCGTCATTTTGACAAGAAACATGTTATACAGGGCTACATCTAGGGAAGAAAGACAGAAGGGAAAAATCCCTCAATTCATTCACCATCCAAAACAATTTTATTTACTCACAAAAACAAACCCAAAGGCCTGCGCAGCAGCTCGGAGCTGACCCCGTCCTGCCACATTTCACGGACCTGTACTTATAACACTGAGCATTACTTGTCCTTCATGCATAGTAGCACTTTAATCCCCACAACAATCCTGTGAGGTAGGTATCACCACCCCTCCCCTCCTGATCCATGTCACAGATGGGGAAACTGAGGCACACATTAACAAAGAGCGAGTCACACAGGGAGCTCAGGGCCAGCACTGGAGTCTGAATGCAGAATGACTCCTGGTTCTCACCACAAACCAGCCAGTGGTTGGCTGGCCTCTTCCCATTCCCTTTGGTGACTTCCCATGGGTAGCAGCACAAGAATTTAAAACTTTCTTTTGCTGAAAGCCCCTGCAGGCTACAGTTTTCCTTCTACCAAGTCTGTGGAGCTTCAAGGCTGCGGGGCCATGGTAAGGCTGAAGCAAGCCACCGTGCCTCAGCAGTGCCTCTCCTCAAGAGCAGGAGGACTCTTCCCAGCAGAGCACCCTGGGATGTGGGCCTCTGTGACCGACTAACATTCCTAACATCCCTGACGGGAATGTGGCTGGTTCTTCCTAAACACTCAGCCCCACACAACGTGCACAGGTGGAGAGTCGACTTTAATGGCATTCCTCCAATGGAATTCAGTGTAAAAGAAACAAAAAGGCATCTCCTCCCGGGCAGCAACACCCAGTAGCATTCACTTCAGACAGCCAGAGGGCAGGCTGCACTGCCCCAGGGCCCAGGGGTCCTGGCGCGGCTGAAGAAGCTGGAATTCTCGGGTCCAGAGCAGCCAGAGGAGCCCCGGAGTCTGGAAAGGATGCAGCATGGGGGCAGCAGCAGCGATGGTGGCGGCGGTGGCAGCAGCGACAACTCCAGCTGGCTCACGTGTCAGGATTCGAGCATGGTGGCTCCAGCCAGCGCAAGGCGAGGACTCAGGAACGGCTCCTGTCCTCATGGTTCCCAACAATCATCTTGCTATACAGCTTCTGTTGCTCCTCTTTGAATGTGTCCTTCACCTTCTCCCTCTTCAGGCCACCATCCCTGATGAGAGAAAGGCTGGACATCAGAGCAAAAAGGCTTCCTACCCACCCCTGTATCACAGGAAGACGCAGTGCGTTACTCACAAACCAAGACCAACCTGCCAGAAACAAAAGCCCTCCATGGCCCCCTCAGTGAGATGACCTCTGAGTCAGCCCTGGATTCTGGGAATCCACCCTTTCTACCTCAAGACTCTCACTCTTGCCCTGGGGTCAGAATCCACTACTTGTAAATAAAACTGAAGAAATAAAAATAAAACAAAATACAAGGCAAGATTTAAAAAAAAAAAAAAAGAATTCACTATTCATATTCAAGGTATTTTATAACTGATTTAACCTACCAAGGACTTTAAAATTCTTTTTACTGTCACGTACATCCTCACCTGGATAAAGCGGTATGCTGGCATTATGGACGGGGAGCCAGGCTTTAAAATATGAGATACACGGAGTCTCAATAAGTAATGAGTAAAATTCACACCCAGTACTCCAAATTCATGCGAACAACTAACACAGGGCAAATTCAAGTTCTTACTTCTTCCATGCTTAGGGGATTAAGCATCTTGTCATTAGTTTCCACTGAGCCGACTCCGACTCCTGGCAACCCTATGTGTATCAGAGTAGAACTGTGCTCCATAGGGTTTTCAAGGCTGTGACCTTTCAGAAGCAGATCCCCAGGCCTGTTTCCCGAGGCGCCTCTAGGTGGGTTCAAACTGCCAACCTTTCAGCTCGTAGTCAAGCACTTAACTATCTGCACCACCCAAGGTCACCTATGAAAGTACCTTAAATGGAGTAACGTTCAGACTCAACTAACTCTCTAAGTCCTGACCACCTGGCCTCTCCGCCTCCCTCCAGTATCCCTAAACCAATCCTCTAGAGTTAGATTTATTTCTTCACAGCTCCATTCCCACCCACCTTACTCATCAACTCCTTGCCTCAACTCTAGAATTATCACCACCCTTAGTAACTGCTGAAAATCTAAGCCCGCCCTCGTTCTTTCTGCTATACCTTTGAAAAGCTGCCACACATGTCTTAGTTAGGCCTCAGTGACAGGGAACAATAACCATTACAAGCTCTGGAAGCCTGACAAACCTGGGTGCAAAATCCAGCTCCAGTGCTTACTTTGTGACCTTGTAAAGGTTACTTAACCTCTCTGAGAGTTTCAGTTTCTCATCTGTAAAATGGGAACAATAAGATTTATACTTCATGGGATTACTGAGAATGAAATAATATTATTATACAGGACATAAGCACAACATCTGGCACATAGCAAGTGCTCAATAAATGCTAGCATTTTAAAAAGGCCACAATCTGAGAATCCACAGTTCAGTTTAAAATTTGGATCTCTACACTTTCTTTTCCCATAATGCTCACCTAAGTCAAATGCCCTCCAGAGCAGACTCTTTCACTTGTTGTGTTGTTAGATGCGATCAAGTCGATTTCAACTCATAGCGACCCCATGTGACAGAGTAGAACTTCCTCACAGGGTGTCCCAGGCTGTAATCTTTACAGAAGCAGATCACCAGGCTTTTCTTCCACGGAGCAGCTGGGTAGATTCAAACTGCCAACCTTCTGGTTAGCAGCTGAGCACTTACCTGTTGTGCCACTAGGGCTGGAGGGTATAATAGTTTCCCTGAACTAGCACTCACCCCTACCAATCTCCTGTTAATTGGAGTGTAACTATCTCACACTCTAGTATAGCGGTCAGCAGGGGTGGATTATCCAATAGGCGAGGTAAGCACGGTGGTTTCCTTGCTTACCAGATCATGTGTAGTGAACAATTTCCCGTGGAAACAATTTCACATGGGAAATTGTTCACTACAGATTAGTAAGGAAGCCCATGCTTACCTTGCTTACTGGGTCATCTGCCCCTGTCAGGGACTGTAAATTTGAAGAGGCTTTGATTCTGTAGGAAGGTGCTGTGCTTGACTGCTAGCTGAAAGGTTGGCAGTTTGAACCCACCTAGAGGCGCCTCGGGAAACAGGCCTGGAGATCTGCTTCTGAAAGGTCACAGCCTTGAAAACCCTATGGAGCAAGTTCTACTCTGATACAC
>NW_004444026.1:2240584-2267742 GCF_000243295.1 Trichechus manatus latirostris | reverse complement strand
AAATTCAAGCCTCGAGTTGCAATATGGCGATTCTATGGGCAAAATATTGAACAATGCAGGAAGCGTCCAAAGATGGAGAAATACAAAGTCACTGTACCAAAAAGAGCTGGCTGACATGCAAACAATTCAGTAGGTAGCATATGCTCAACAACCGATGGTACTAAAGGAAGAAGTCCAAGCTGCACTGAAGGCACTGGCGAAAAACAAGGCTCCAAGGATTGACAAAATACCAACTGAGATGTCTCAACAAACGGACGCAACGCTGGAAGCGCTCATTTGTCTATGCCAAGAAATTTGGAAGACAGCTACCAGGCCAAACGACTAGAAGATATCCATATTTGTGCCCATTTGAAAGAAAGGTATTCCAACAGAATGTGTAAATTATTGAATAATATCATTAATATCACACACAATTTTGCTGAAGATCATTCAAAAACAGTTTTAGCAGTACATTGACAAGGAACTGCCAGAAATTCAAGCCAGATTCAGAAGAGGACATGGAATGAGGGATGTCACTGCTGATGTCAGATGGATCTTGGCTTTTTGAAAACAGAGAATACCAGAAAGATATTTACCTGTGTTTTTGTGACTATGCAAAGGCATTGGACTGTGTGGATCATAATGAATTATGGGTAACACTGCAAAGAATGGGAATTCCAGAACACTTAATTGTGCTCATGTGGAACCTATACACAGAACAGGAGGCAGTCATTTGACCAGAACAAGGGAATACTGCATGGTTTAAAATCAGGAAAGGTGTGTGTCAAGGTTGTATTGTATCACCATACTTATTCAATCTGTATGCTGAGCAAACGATCCAAGAAGTTGGACTATATGAAGAATGTGGCATCACGATTGGAGGAAGACTCATTAACACCCTGCGGATATGTAGATGACACAACCTTGCTTACTGAAAGTGAAGAGCACCTGAAGCACTTACTCATGAAGATTAAAGACTACAGCCTTCAGTATGAATCATACCTCAACATAAAGAAAACAAACATCTCTTCAACTGGACCAATAAGCAACATCATGATAAATGGAGAAAATACTGAAGTTGTCAAGAATTTCATTTTACTTGGTCCACAATCAATGCCCATAGAAGCAGCAGTTAGGAAAACAAACAACATATCACACTGGGCAAATCTGCTGCAAAAGATCTCTTTAAAGTGTTCAAAAGCAAAGATGTCACCTTGAAGACTAAGGTGCGGCTGACCTAAGCCATGGTCTTTTTCAATTACCTCATATGCATGGGAAACCTGGACAATGAATAAGGAAGAGTAAAGAAGAACCGATGTCTTTGAATTATGGTGTTGGTGAAGAATACTGAATATACCATGGATTGCCAAAAGAATAAACAAATCTGTCTTGGGGAAAGTACAGTCAGAATATTCCTTAGAAGTGAGGATGGCAAGACTTTGTCTCACATACTTTGGACATGTTATCAGGAGGGACCAGTCTCTGGAGAAAGACATCACGCTTGGTAGAGGATCAGTAAAGAGGAAGACCCTTGACAAGATGGACTGACACAATGGCTGTAATAATGGGCCCAAACATAGCGATGATCGAGGAGGGCGCAGGACCAGGCCAGGTTTCATTCTCTTGTACACAGGGTGGCTATGAGTTGGAAATGACTCAGCCACACCTAAACACAGCAACAGTAGACTAGTACAAACCCCAAAAAGGTACACAGTATTGACTGCTTTGGTGCAAGTCCACGTTCCGCGAGGATAGGTCAAAGTAGCACAGGGGATTTCTCAGTTGGAACTAGGAAAAAGGAGTGAAACGGCTCACTATCTGTATGTAGCACAGTGCTGCATATCCTGGCATGGAGTTTAACTCCATACGAGGCAGAGGGAGATGCTTTGTAAATGGAGTCAATAAGCCAGCATCTGCTTCAGAAATTCACGTTCTCCTAGACTAAGCCGATAAAGTCTGGCTCTAAACTCACCATAGCAGGTCCACGAGTCCTCCTTGCCTGGCAATGGCAGATTTCACCCTGTTTGCAAACTGGACGGCATCTTCATCTGTCTGTAAGAAAGAATGAATGAGACCACTCAACCCAGGCTCACAGTCATACAAACGTAAGTGAAGACCTCTCACTGCTAGGGGCACCTACCTCTCTGGTCATCGGTGGCAGGTACCAAACACTGCAGACTATGGCCCAGCTGGTCATCATTCTCAGCAGGTACGTCACCATCCCATATTTGCTGCTGTTCCAGAAGGCATCACCAAACTGAGGGTCATACTGCAAAACAACAGAAAGCTGAATGGTAAGAAGCTGGTAGCTTTAACAATGCTGGGTGTCAACAGCAACTTTTCTGACTAGGTCGACTGGCGCAGTATCAGTGCCAGATACTGCTGCTGCCAGACTCCCTACAGGAACACTTCTGAAGTAGTTCTATGGCTGGGCAGGTCTGACCTCCAGCAACAGTTAACCTCCCCTTGATGGACCCAAGGTCCTGCTGTAGATCATGAGGGAGGTCTGTCCTAACAGCCTTCCTCAAACAAATCACTGCCTCCCTCTTGAGTTAATTTCATGTCTTACAAGTGTACATGATTTATCATTAGTTTTCAAGCATATTCAAAAATAGAATAGGATAATGCACTCCCATATACCCATTCCTCAGATTCAACAATTATCCACATTCTACTGTGCTTGCTCCATCAACTCCCTCGCCTCTTATAAAGCCCATCTCCAGCGTCATGTCATCTCTCATAAATACTTCGACGGGTATCTCACCCAAGTAAGTGGATCTCCTTCCATAACCACCAACTTTTAATATTATTTCTGGTGTCCCACATCAAGAAGAAAACAATTAGAAAGCTTGCGATATGATTCTACAGTTATACTTCTACTAACAAGCTAATTTTACAAGAAGGTTCTCTGTTACCTCACCAGTATTCTTTAACAGATAGATGTGCATCCAGTGTCATGAGATCTCCATCACATGGGCTCTGCGTTTCCCACCAAGAAGCAGGTTAATCAGACACTTTCGTTTGCCAATGACTTTCACGGAGGCTACCCTTAAACAGCATTTTGTGGGAAATGTAGCTCCAGCTGTATATCTCTTTTTCATCAATCAGAAGAATAATTCAAGTGGCACATAAGCAAGGGTGGGAGAGATGATGAAGAAGGAAGTTGGACAAGAAGCAACAGAAAGAAACGAGTTCTCCAGAAGAATGCCTGAACCAAGTGTCATGAAACTGCTATGGACTGTTTGAAGGGCCATCACAGACAAGACACTAGACAGACTTTGTGTGATTATAACGGAAAGACTTAGGACTAGAAAAGAGAAAATTAAAAGGAAACAGAATTTCAAGAGTTATCCCACAATGGACCAAGATGCCACTGGAAGTCATAACGCCCTTTCACTGGGAAAGACTGAAAGGAACACCTGGAAGGGATCCTATGGTGGAGTCTTACACTTGGGGTGGGGTTGGGTTTGAACTGTAATGACCTCTCAGGCATTTCCAGGTATGAGTTCTATGATTCTCTGAATAAAAAAAAATTATGCTCCTGAGGTTCACCCTTCAGCCAAAGATTTGACAGCCCCATAAAACAAAACGAGACTAATGGGGCACAACAGCCCAAGGACAAGACTAGAAGGCAGGAGGGGACAGGAAAGCTGGTAATAGGAAACCCAAGGTCGAGAAGGGAGAGTGTTGACACGTCGTGGGGTTGTTAACCAATGTTATAAAACAATATGTGTACTGTTTAATGAGAAACTATTTGTTCTGTAAACCTTCATCTAAAGTACAATAAAAAAAATTAAATAAAATAAACACTATCACTCATGAGTAATGTGCCCCCTTAAACAATCAACTATATGAGACCAAACGGTCAACATTTACCCAAAAGCAAAGATGAGAAGGCAAGGAGGGACGGGGAGCTTGAGGAAAAATAATAATAATAATAATTATGCCTAGACTGCAGACCTGATTACAGAAATGAAGACATTTAGATTTATAAAAATTAAGAAATTTAAGTTTAACTACAGATAGTTTAATTATAAGACCAAGAGGAAATAAGGGAGAAAAATGAGTTTTAAACAGCAGTTAATAAGTATGATTACAAAGAAAGTATTATGGTATTTTACAAAGCACAGCACGAAACAGAAATTTTGACATTACGAGTGAGTGTGTGAAAGTCCTTTGTTTAGAGTTGATTCTCTGTTCCATGCTGGGCAGACATTGTGGAGAGAGAAAAACAAAGCAAAAGCTCAAAAGCTATAAATTCCTCAAAATCAGATAATGACTTGATTTTGATGGAAATGTTAAAAGACTAGGAATGGCTAAGGTTACCCAAGTTTGCTTATCAATGAAGGTTTCACAAAAACTAGAAAAGTATCTGTGGAGCAGAAGTTCTTAACCACAGACAAACCAAACTCACTGCTGTCGCTTCGATTCTGACTCACGGTGACCCTATAGGACAGACTAGAACTGTCCTATGGGGCTTCCAAGGCTGTAATCTTATGGAAGCAGACTGACACACCTTTCTTCAGTAGAGTGGCTGGTGGGTTCGAACTGCCAAACTTTTGGTTCGCAGCTGAGCACTTAACCACTGCGCCACCAGGGCTCCTTCAACCACAGACATGCTTTAGGAAATCTGTAAGCCAAATATTATTATATATAAGATCTGCATGTGTTTTTCCTGGGAGAAGTCACAACTTTTCCCAGGGTTCATGCTCCAAAGATGGGCAAGGACCACTGCTCCAGAGCAGTGTCAGCACCACACAGAATATGCTAGAAATACAAATTCTAGGCCCTTCCTGTAGGTGACGCCGATGCTGGCTAAAGTTTAAGAACCACTGCTCTAGAGTGAGTAACAAGGGCTTCCATCTAGCAGTGTGTTTATAACACGTATGGTGGAGCACCTGACTCCCATTACACTAATGCAGGATGGGACGTTTGTGGCGCAAATGCCACTCCCCACTCCTCCGCCCATGGCAGACACTGCTAACGGACGATGTTCCTAGACACAGCATCCTCAGCAAACCACCCTGGCAGGCCGACCCATCGATCAGGGTCCCCTGCAGCCAATATTCATTTGCCATCCCTGTCCTGATGCTTTACCTAGCTGGTCCAAGGTGAGAGGCTGGGTAAGCATTTGCTTAACCGAGAGGAACACTTCTTTCCCCCAGCGGCATCAGCTGTGCTGGCAAGGTCAAAATAAAATAAGAACTATTTCCACAGAACGCTCTATAGGCAACAAACAGACCGTGCACAATTCTGGAGACTAAATTCTAACAGTAACTTGGACTCAAACTTACTCAGATTTTACCCTGATCTAGGATTTCAACTTAATACTGTAAACATATTGATAACAGCCTGTGTTTTTTAGAACTAACAATATAAGGCCTAGGTTCTTTCAGAAATAATAATATGTATTTATTTATGAAATCAGACATGAAGGGGGCAAGAGAGAGAGAAGAAAAAAAGCAAAACTAACAGGCTAATTGCTTCCCGCCTCTCCAGGTGAATTTGAACACTTACAAGTTCCTAAAGGGTAGGGAATAGATAAGCGCTTAAGATCCGTTTTTATGAGCTGTTCTTGGTACATAAGATGATGCCACGAGCCAACACAGCAGCCTTATTTCTTCGGCGATTAGGACCTAGCTACAGACCCATCCATCTTCACTTCTCCACCAAATGTTCAAACCTAGCCTGGCTTAGTCACACCTCCCACTCCCTGCAGTAAGCCACCTTTTCAAGTGGAGTACCCTACATTCCAGTGAGGTTTATGAAGAGATAATACACAGAGGAAAATACAAAGCTTGTGAAGGGTTTACCATTTTCTAAATTTGGCGTGACAGCGAGGTGTGGACAGGAACCTGGATGTCCCTCGGTTCAAATGCTTGCCAGCCCCTTCTAACGGAGTCTGGACCATCTGGCATTCTCCTCCTCTAGCACTCGGGCCCACATCCGCTAGCCCCCACCTGCTCTGCTGCAGACACCAGCTCCTTCTCCCACCTCCTCCCGCTGCATCCCTCCAAGGCAGCTGTGACGATGACAACGCGCACCCTCAGGGGTCTTGTACCTTGATAGCAACAGGGTAAACCGTGGCTCCAATTTCAAAACTTCCCTTTTTGAACATCATCACCGATGTATTATTAATGCAGGTTCCTAAAAAGCAGGAGAGAGTGAAATGCTGTTTCTTTGGGTCCTTTACCCCAGAGATTAGGCATTCCTTAAGGACTAAATATAATAAAAATTCTTGTAATGACTCCTCCAACAAGATAAACCTATCATCTTCCTAACTTATGAGTGAACACATAAAAGAGAAAGGCAAAATACTGTATTGCTTCCTATTCTCTTTTTACAGGACCACCTTCCCTGATTAACACTTATCAGCCTCAATAAAAGACCAAGATCTCAGCAAACTCAGGAGGTCTCAGTGAGAACTCCACAGGAAGCTGAAAGACCCTGTGAAGAATGTTAGAGAGGGGGCTTTTTGCAATGAGTAAGCTCACTCTGGAGTCCCTAGGTGGCACAGATGGTTAAGAGCTTGGCTACTAACCTAAAGTGTAGTGGTTCAAACCCACCCAGAGGCGCCTCAGAACAAACGCCTGGCGATCTACTTCCAAAAAATCAGCCACTGAAAACCCTATGGAGCACGGTTCTACTCTGAGACACATGGGGTCAGCATTAGTCGCAATCGACTCAAAGACAATTGCTGTTTTTAAGCTCACTCTATAGTCCAAGCTCCGAAATACCCTGAGTTTTTAGCTCCACAATCAATCTAAAGGGGACCTAACATTATTCACTGAGATAGATCACCCTAACAAGGGCTGAGGGGCCTGGTTCCTAGGCTAACCCCACAGGCACAATCCTGCATGGTTTCCCTACACAGAAGTTCTTTGTGGTGATCAACTTACCTTCTGGGAAAATGAGGATAGGCAGCTTGCTTTTATCCCGCACATGCTCAGTCAGCCTTCAGAAGAGAAGAATAAAACCAGGGTCAGACAGCACTGTCTCCATCATTTAAAAATACATTTATAAGTAACCTATTTAGATGTGACACTAGTTTACATGTTGAATAAAAGCAAGTTAAAAGATATGAATCTACCCTTTATAAAGCTGCAATCTAAAGCTCACTAAGACAAAACTTATAAAGAAGGAAAATATTTAATCCACATAATTTTTAAAATAAGTATTAGAAGTCTATAGTAGAGGATACTGTTCAGACTTGGGACTATCTAAAAAAAACCTGGCCCAGGGCCTGGCACACAGTACCCTCAATAAATACCACGTGACTGTATAATAATAGCCTTGCCGGGCTGAGACTACAGTCCACCTGGTACAATACTCTGTCCCTGAGATGCTCCAAAGAGACGCTGGTGGAGGGTCATTTACCCTCTGGAAGATGGTCTCACTGGAGTCTCCATTCCTGAGTCTACTGCAGAGCTCTTTCCAGGACTTGCACTAGATTTACCTTTTTTCTTTTTTAGGTCTGAAAACAGAGGGCACTTTGTTCCATTGTTTTGGTCTGTTTTTCTTTGTGTTAATAATTTATTCTGAGATTTCAAATAGCATTAAAAGTTCCTATTTTGTTTATTACATGGGACAAGGAAACAAGGTTTAAAAACATTATTAACTTAGTAAATCATACTAAGGCTTCTATACTTTCATAGTCCATGTTTTAGAAAATGTTTTTACCATGAATGCAGTATAGGCTCAGTGTAGAAAACACTAGCAAAGTGCCACAAAAAAAAAAAAATTTACTTGTCATTCCACTGTGGAGGAATAACTACCCCTAAAATGTTCTCATCTGCATACTCTTTATGTAACTGATCATATGAAACAAGAACACTTTGTCCGATTTACCTTTTAGCCACCAGGTGGCGGTCTTTCACTTCAGAGCGCTCAAACCAGACATGAGGACAAGCCTTTACCACAGCTCTCTGAATCACACCCATGAGTCCTCCATGCACTTGACCCACCTAAACTCAGACAAAGAAATAATTATTACTGAAGCCATCCTCACACAGACTCCTCCCCCTTCCCAGGGAAGAAGCCCCAGGGTCCAGGATAAGTACCTCAACCTCTCACCATCTAATGTTTAGCTAACCATAGGTTTCTCACTATTACTCTCTGCGTCTTCAATTTCTCCTTTAAATTGGTGATACTGGAGATGTGTAATTAAAAACATAACTGAAAGCCCTAAAACAAAATAAAAAAGCTGAGCAGTACCTTGTGTAAAATGCCCCTCTTTGTGCAGATCCTCAAGTGCCCTTAAACTCCCTTCCCTGACCTTCACCTGTCTTAGTCATCTAGTGCTGCTATAACAGAAATACCACAAGTGGATGGTTTTAATGAAGAGAAGTTTATTTCCTCACAGTTAAAGTAGGGTAAAAGTCCAAATTCAGGGTGTCAGCTCCAGGGGAAGGCTCTCTTCTCTCTCGGCCTTCTCATCAGTGTTCCCCTAGACTAGGAGCTTCACCGCACAGGGATCCCGGTCCAAAGGACACGCTCTGTTCCCGGCACTGCTTTCCTGATGGTATGAGGTCCCTCGTCTCACTGCTCACTTCTGTCTTTTATATCTCAAGAGATTGCCTCAGGACACAATCCAGTCTTATAGATCCAGTCCTGCCTTACTAACACAACTGCCACCCATCCTCCCTCATTAACATCATACAGGCAGGATTTACAACATATAGGAAAATCACACAGTACCAGGAATCATGGCCCAGACAAACTGATATACACATTTTTGGGGGGACATAATTCAAACCATGACAACCCCTCTCCACAGTTACCTGAAGATCCAAAGTATGACCCAGGGCTGCTGCTGCTCAGAGGATCTCCTATCAAAACTGTAAGGAGTTCCCAAAAGCAACAGAAACCAAGGCAATCACATAGGTTGGGGCCATGTACAGAAAGCATGTTGACATGACATGTTTCTACCTTAAGAAAGAAAGGGTCCAGAAGCTTCCCAGCCCTGACAGGTCTAGAGTGAAAAGTTTTGCCACAAGGAAACAACAAAAACGTATCTTACCATGGCATAGTAGCCATCACTGGCCAAAATGATCACATCGATAGGAGAGGTGTGATTGGCCACACAGATGCCACCATTTTTAGGTCTGTTCTTCCTGGGTTTAAAAAAGGTGTGCAAAGGAACAGACATTAGAGTGAAATAATTCATTTGGGACTCGCCCCTCCCTCACAAACTCCATCGGCTCTAACTAAAAGCTCTGCAAAGTCCCCATCTGGCTGTAGGTGGGCCGGGTGTTGCGCCTGCGCCGCGTGTACCAGCACGCAGTGGCCTCACCTGTCATGGTAGGTGATGATGGCTGTCAGTGCTCTCACGCAGATCCGGTAACACATCAGGTGAACGTGTTTACTCAAGAACTCCTTAAACCTGCAACGACAGTTTGGAGCTTTCGGTTTTGTTTTACATTTAGGAAGACAGGAAACGTTGGTGACCCCAACAATTGAACTATTACCCCCTATGGTCCTTTATGACTGCAAAATGCTTCTCTAAGTATTAGCGTATATGGTAAAACCCTGTAATATGTTAGCACTTTCATGTTTACACCTGAGGAAACATATGATGATGAGACTGGCTTAAATTCACCTAAGTTAGTGGGTTTAGAAATCATAGCCTAGAGTTTCCAGCACAGGTGAGCCAGGATGTCTCTTGGATTCCTTTCCTCCTCAGTCAATATCCAGAGGCGGGGCAAAGGTCAGATTCACACCTTCTCACCAGCCTGGGCAGAAGAGAGATCGCTAAGCCCCAGAACTTCCTAGAAAGCGCAGATTTTTCTTTTAAAAAAAAGAAATTCTTCCTAGATTCCTAATCACTTTTTTTTTTTTTTTAATCCTTATCCTCTTAGCAATGTATCTATCAATGCAGCTATTGTTGTTAGCTGCCGTCAAGTTGACCCCGACTTACGGCAACCCCGTGTGTTACAGGGTAGAAGTGCTCCATAGTGTTTTCTTGGCTGTAATCTTTACAGGAGCGGTTCACTGAGTCTTTCTTCCACAGAGCCACTGAGTGGGTGTGAACTGCCAACCTTCAGGTAGGCAGTCGACCGCAAACTGCTCACGCCACCCAGACTCCTTAGAACACTCACAACTAAACAACGTGCTGTAAAATCTGCTATATCTGAGTCCTGAACTCTACATTTTTGTGGTGTCTCCCCTTTGCCTTTACAATGGGAAGAGTGTGCGGGCTGGAGGGCAAAAAGAACAGTTACAGATCAAGACTGGTAATAATTTAACACTGATGCCATTGTTACTACTGGGTTATTTCAGCCATCTGAATTCTGTGGATTTGGCTGTATCCAGAGTCATCTGACCTTCACTTCAGTGTGTGAACCACCATTCCCAGGACCAGCTCCCCTAAGCCACAGACACGAGAGCTCTACTCACCTCCCATTTGGTAAGTATCCCACCATGGTTGTGCCCACCACCAGAAGGCTAATCCCCGTGAAAGCAAGAGCTATCCTGTAAGAAGAAGACAGGTTAAAAGACAGCAAACAAATCCCTGCACCAAGTATAGAATTAAATGTGTGAAAATGAGAGCGGGTATCACAAAAACTACCCCCAAGATCTGATCACCTAGGCTGGCCCTGGAGCCCTGGTGGCATCGTGGTTAAGAGCTCGGCTGCTAACCAAAAGGTTGGCAGTTCAAACCCACCAGCCACTCTTTGGAAACCCTATGGGGCAGTTCTACTCTGTCCTATAGGGTCGCTATGAGTCGGAACTGACTCGACGACAGCTAACTACAACAACAGGCTGGGCCTAGACAAGTTTTCACCAAGAAATGAGAGCAGGCCTCTCAAAACCAGACATCATTTCCATTCCAAACTGAGAGTGGACTCTGGACCTGGCTCTCAGCTGACACCATCTCCTCAGGCGTCAGGCAGCTAAAACAATGGGAAACCCTAAGATTGGCGGTTCCACCTCGGGCACCTGATGTCCTGCTGCCTTACCCCTCCCTTTGGCTTTCAACCTGGCAGAAGCACAGCTTCTGTGTGAAGCAATAGGAGGTGGAGCCTGAAGGCCCAGCATCTGGCAAAACATATTCAGAATAGCACAAATGACTGAAAAACCAAGACCAATACTGCCTCTGTACTGGAAAGGCAGGAAGGAATCGGCCAGGCCCAGGAAGAGTGGCCAGAAAGTACATGATGTTCCTGTCCCTGTGTTTAGTCCACCCAGACATGAAATCTATGAAACTGTCTGTCCGATATGCAAAGACTCCAAAGGCTGTTAAAGGACAATCACCAGTGTCCCCTTCCAAGGGGCAGTGGGAATGGCCAGTGAAAGATCCCTACTGGCCTTCTTTCTGAAATGGGAACACTAAAGCAGAGCGAGCAAGGTGGACAGATTCTACATTAGGCCTAAGCAGCAGCAGCTCAAGCCTTCTTTTCCCATCAAGTCCTGCCCTCACCTGAGTGGCAGAAGGAAGCAATATCGAATCAGCACTCCTAACCCCCATAAGACAGTGAGCCGCAGGCTGATATACTGGAAGTTATAATTGGTTCTGCTCAGCAGGTTCCAGGACTCCAACTCCTCTGCTGAGAATCTCTTTGTCACCTCATCATCCATTATGGTCTCCATTCCTTTCCGGCAAAAGTAGAAAATGTCAGAGAGCTCAAACTCTGGAGTATTATCCAAAGCCTTAGTACTCCCACTTCGACGAATTTCTTTGATCTCTTCTTCTAGTGAAGTGGGATCTTTTGCAATGATTCCTGCAAGAGAGAACACCCTGTCAGGCAGCATGTGACAGCATGTTGGGAAAGAGCATGTTAGAAATACTCGAAGCGCACACTTTATGTTTTCTATAGGGAAGAGTATGTGTGGCATTAAAAAGATTTAGGAACACATCTGGACGGGACCTTTGAGGATAAGATTCAAGACCCAGTCTTACCATTGGTATAGGGCTTGTAAAGCTGGTGGTTCTTCTCCTTGGCACCTCTCTCCATCCTCAAGGTAGCCCACTGAGGGGGAAAAAGGCAACATACAAGAGTAAGAATGAGATCCTTTTTCATTCAGTAAAAGCCTCCATTTCCAGGTGGGGAAAGCGCAGTCCTAGTCAGCTGAGATCAGACTGTAGCCAAGAAAGCACACATTCTAAAGGAGACTCAAATCCCTCTCCTCCCAGATAAGCCCCCTCCTTGGCAACTAGGACCAAAAGGTAACAGTCACCTGTGGTTAACGAGCTGGAGACTCACAAAGTTTGGGTAAGTTTCTCAGCTAGCTTCCTCCCTTCCTAAACTTTCTGTCCCCAGATTACTTAAGGAATTCACGAGCTTACAGTACACAAACCTCACCATTCCTTCTTTATTGCCAAACAGCAGCTATTCACAAACAGCAAAACCAAGCATCTTTTAAGCAACTGCCTACTACCCAATGAGGCCAACATTGCAAATTATTCCAAGAAAGCAACAATTTTCATTTTCAAGTAGAAAAAGGATTAAATAATGTATATGTCTGGGCTGTCCATTCACCCTCTGAATAACCTTTTAACAGAAGAACCCCACAGCTAAAGAGAGAAAGGCCTATGAGGGGGCTTGTCGTTAGATGACATCAAGTTGATTCTGACTCACGGTGACCCCATGTGTGCAGAGTAGAACTGCACTGAATGATAGGGTTTCTCTCCCACCTTGCCTAACTGGAAATAGGTTTTTGAAAAGACACCTTTTAAAATATCCATTCTATTTCTTTGACTCACTGTGGACATAGCTTTCAACACTGTGATCTTTCGGAAGCAAATCTCCAGGCCTGTCTTCCAAAGCACCTCTGGGTGGGGGTCCAGCTAGTAGTTGAGAGCTTAACCGTGGGCACTACCCAGGGACTCCTTGAGAGGGGCTTAGTAGCATTTTAAAAGGAGCACTGTGTTTTGACATAAAAAAACCTAGGTTCAAATCCCAAGTGTGACCCTTACTAGCTATGTCATAAGCAACTCATTGCCACTCTTTGAACCTTAGTCTCTTTATCGGCAAAATGGGAGTGACAATACCAGAATCTCCTGCTTCATGGGGTCACTGGGGATCAAATGAGACCATGCATGTGACAGAATTTGGGAAACTGAAGTACTCTGGTTGTCCTTGTGATTACTGAAATGCACAGACTCTAGAAGTAAGGATCTAGAAAAGAGAGGTTTCTAGAGCCTCTCTTCCTTCACTACAATCCTTTTAACTGTAGTAAAAGAAGATCAGAGTTTGGGTCTCTCCCATTATCAAATAATGAGAGGTAAACACATGAGCTCATTTATTCACTTTACTGGAATGCTTTATCACTGGATAGAAAGCTATGTCCACAGTGAGTCAAAGAAATAGAATGGATATTTTAAAAGGTGTCTTTTCAAAAACCTGTTCCCACAGTTAGGCAAGGTGGGAGAGAAACCCATCATTCCATGACACAGCAAAATCCACCGGGCCCGAAGCATTTGGTATGGATTCTGCCAGCACAGTCTCAAGTATTAGCAAGACTGCTCTGCACGGTCTAGCAAAGTCAAAAGCAGAACAGGATTTTAATCAGTGATCTGACCTCATCTGGAAATTCCTTCAAACACTACTGTGTAGAAAAAAGTCAGCCACTCAAAGAAAGGTCCGAGGCAAAAAAACTCACATAACCCATCTTCTCCACTTCAGATATTTAGCCACTGATGTCCTTTGGCTCTATGCATGAATGATCTTTTAGAGAAGAAAAAGAAAATGTAAATATAACTCCTAAAATGGAGGAAGGTGAAGTCTATCTGGTTTCCTGGAACTAGGGAAGAGCTGAAGAAGGGCAAGAAAGTTCACAAGCCTGGAATACAGACACAAGCCACTCAACCAGAGTCTAGGGCTTGACATTTTGGCCAAAACTCTATTGGTATTACAAGAATCATCACAATCAGAAAAGCTGATTCTGTCCTGACAATTCAGATACTTAGACTACAACGGGCAAGTAACAGAAGACCTTCGGTCTCCTAGGACTAGAGTGTAAGTCTGTGAGGATCATTTCAGTATGCAAAATTCAAGATGGCTGTCGTTTTGGTTTTGTTTTAATTGGAAAGGTATCCCTTAAATGCCATCTAGGTGTCTCCTGGTTCTAACAAAGCTCTGTAATAAACATCCCCTTGACCTCCTGCTTTGTAATTCTAGTTTTATTTTTTCAAACGTCAGGGACATGGGAAAATGCTTCTACATTTAGGAAAGAATTGTGCAAAGCTATAAGGGGAGGGGAAAAGAGGGGAGGCTTGGAGGACGCGTGCTTGTTAGTAGGGACTAGCCTGTGATGGAATGGCTGAGTCCATGCACTTGATTACTTTCATCCTGCTGACGAGGAGTGAGCAAAAGGGCCAATGCACGTTAGCTATGGCTGACGATGACACAACTGGCTTCCCTGAGACGTCACTTTAAGAAGTACAGTTTTCACTTCACATACCTGGAATAAAACTGAGAATCCTAGGCTGGGAGTTCATTTCACTCTAAAAGTCCTCTCCCTTCCCCTGATCTGAGATGCTATTTACTAGGCTATTCAGTATCAGTTTACTTAATTATTCCTTTTCAGCTTCTCCCAGAAAAAGAAGAGCACAACTTAAGGACGCTAACAATACTGCACTCCTAGGTAACAGTAAATTGCATGGAGCCTTTGACAGTGCAAGGCCAGGCCCCGCCCTTAGAAAGGCACATGGGTCGATGGTGCACTTTTGCCAGTTACTCATCCTATTAAACTCTACAGTTTAAGAACTAATCATACAAGCAAGGTCTAATAGTCTTGGCAAAACTAACCTCAGCAGAAGCCTTTCCCTCCTCCTTTTCATTAGTCTCCACTGCATTTTCCCATTATCTAGGTACACCCAAAGAACCAGACCCTTCGAAAAGTGAGGCTCACATCATCTATCACCTTCAAGTTGCCATGCAAAGACTCCGTCCTTTAACAACTCTCTCCTCTCCCTGCTTCAGCGGCAATCTCTAGGTAAAACCAAATCTGTTACTGTCGAGTCCGACTCACAGTGACCCTACAGGACAGAGTAGAACTACCCCACAGGTTTCCAAGGCTGTAATCTTTATGGAAGCTGACTGCCACATCTTTCTCCAGCGGAGCAGCTGATGGGTTCAAACTGCTGACCTTTTGGTTAGCAGCTGAGCGCTTAACCACTGTGCCACCAGGGATCCCAATCTCTAGGTGCCTGCTGTCAAATGTACACCTCTATTCCTGACTTCTCAAAAGCGCCGACCTCACATTTCTGGTCACCTGCTGGTCACCCCCATCTGCAAGTCCACTAGCCCTCACCACTCAGCACACTGAGAAGGGTGCGCCTCCTCCCATCCCCCAACTTGCTACCTCTCGCTCTCCTCCTGTGTCCCTCCCAGTCTTGGTCTGGTATCACTATCCTTCTAGTTGCCCAAGCTTTCAGGCTTCCCCCGTCATCAAGTCCTGTCACCACTCCCCTGAAACTGTCCTCTCTCTCACAGCTGCCTCGTTTCATGCCACCACCTTCCTTGCTCCCTTATTTTCTTGCCTGCACTCATGCAACAGCTATTTAATTGCTCCCTCTTCCCTCTCTCCAAACCATCCACACACGCTGCCAGAGTCTGGCAATCACGTCACTTCCCTGCTCAAAAACCTTCAATGGCTTCCCAGTGCCTGAAGAAACATTCTGCTTTCTGGCCCATCTTATCCCCTCTATGTACCCAATGTTTTTGCTCTACTGAACTTTGTACTGTCTCTAAACAAGCACTGCGCTTCCTCGACTTCATCCACTGTGCTTCTAGAAAGCTCTCTTTTTCTCTTTTAATATCCAGTTCAAACTTCATGTAAATCTTACATGAAATGCTACCCACCCAGCCACCCAAATCCTGCAGTCAAATTTAACTTTTGCTGTGTATTTTAAGTGGCACCACATTCTGACATAGTTATGCAGACACATACTTGTCTTTCCTACTAGACTGTAACTACCCTGAGGGTCAGGAGCCAGAACTTATTCATATTTGCATTCCCACAGTTTGATAGAGTGCCTAACACTTAGTAGGCAGTCAATGACTGCTGAATTTATCAACTCTCAAGATTTTTCTTCATCAAAGACTCCGTATGAAAAGACAGATTTGAAGTGATAAAACCTGAAACTACTTCCTATCACCTTCTTGCCACAATTCACGTTCTCTTCTCCTTCAGTTAGTCCTTTAATTTACTAAAGGTTAGGTCAAAACCATCCTTCTCACTGGAGAGGGAGGACACTCATGATTAACATTACCTCTTCTATGACAACCACGTGAAGGAGGTATTCTTATTCCCATTCTATAGATGAGGAAACAAATTCAAAGGTTAGATGGCATGGGTAGTTTCATAGCTGGTAAGCGAAGCAACGGTATCCACACTAAGGGCCATCTGACTCAACAACCCCACCACAACCCCATCACCTCTACAGTCTCTCAACTTCTTCACACTGGTGTATATTACTCACCACTGGCAAATTTCGCTTTGGAGTTTAATGTCTGTTGGATTACGACAACAGTCCTACCTTCTCTAACCTCTGATCTCTCACACCAGGCAAGAAAACAGGTCATTTATTTTCATCTTTCTCTTTTATATCCAGGCTTTCTTTTCTCCCCTTCTCCAAATCATTCTCAGCTCAGTTGTAAGTCTGCACCTCGGAATTCTATGCCAAATAATGCTATCCCTACTGTACAGAGGGTAAAACTGAAGCACACACAGTAAGAGAGCCGCTGACTGACTTTAATAACACACTGCTCTCCACACACGAAGATCTTCCGTGACTCAGCATGAACAGTGAGTTAAGTCTTCCAGGACAGGGAATAGACAAGGCATTGATCCACCACATCCCCTCTATATTCCCCTCTTGGCAGGTGTAAAAATACTTTCTCCTGGTTCCTTTATATACAAGGATGAACTAACCATTGGAAACCAGATGTTAAGCCAGGGCTTACTTAGGTCTGCCCAAAACACAAGTATATATACTGCATGGCCTATTAAATATCCAGTTTTAATGATCCTTATGAAGATGATCTAGCAAAATGTGAAAATGGCCGGTAACATCCGAAAACAAAAAAACATAATCAAAATTACACAAGCATGCTATTAAGGCAACCATAACATATGAATGTATAGTGCCAAAGACTGAAAGATAATACGCAAAAAAAAATATTTAAAGGTACTGTAAGCTATGGGATCATGAATGAATTGTTTAATATTTTCTTATATTATTTGTGTGGTTATTTATTGCTATGCAACATACTACCCCATAACTTAGTGACTTAAAACAACAACACCGCTATTTATTTTGCACAGGGTCTGGCGTCACCTAGACGGCTCAAAGGCCAGGAGCTGGAGTCCTCTGAAGGCTTGCTTACTCCGGTGTGTAGCAGTTGATGCTGGCTGTCAGTCAGAGCCTTAGCTGGGGCTGTGAGCTGGAACCCCTACACTGTGTTCTGAGCTTCCTTACAACACAGTGGCTGGGTTCCAGCAGTAGGCATTCCAAGAGAAAAAGAGCCAGAGAGAAGCTATATTGCCTTTTCTAACCTTATCTTATGTCTCATACAGTGTCATTTCCACCACATTCTATTTGTTGTGAGTCACTAAGGCAGGTCTGCTATCCCTGGGTGGCACAAATGATTAAGCTCCGGGCCACTAACCAAAAGGTCCAAGGTTCAAACCCACCCAGAGGCGTCTTGGAAGTAAGACCTGGTGATCTGTTTCTGAAAGGTCACGGCCTTGAAAACCCTATGGAGTAGTTATATTCTGCACACATGGGGTCACTATGAGTCGGAATCAACTCGATCGCAACTAACAATAAGGTAGGTCCACATTCAACAGCAGGGGAATCAGACTCCACCTTTTGATTGTGGGCATCACAAATCACCTAGTGAGCTTTTAAAAAATTAAATAAAAATTTTAAATGCCCACCCAGACCAGTCAAATCAGAATCTCTGGGGGAGATTCTGGAGCCCAGAAATAAGTATTTTTAATGCCTCCCCAGGTGACTATAATGCATAGTCAAGGTTGAGAACCACTGAATTAAGATGTTCTCTGAGCCCTCTTCCAGCTCTGAAATTGCACGCGCGCGCGCGTGTGTGTATGCATGTATGTACATACGTATATATATTCTCACTCCAATTTAGGAAGGGGAAAAGAAGATTAGGAGGCTAAAAAAGGCCTCTTAGGAAAAAAAAAGTATACCCAAAACCACAAGTATAGGTATATTTTACATGAATACATACAGATAAATACTTCCTAAGATCTGAAACCAATCTGGCTAATACCTAACACTATCACTGATAAAAAGCACATTTAGTTCTCACTGTCCATTAATATCAACTCTAAGCAATAACAGAGAATGAGAAAAGATCAACCTTCTTCCAGAACCACCCCATGCCCTTGCTGGTATATACCAGGCCTTTCTAGCGTACCCCTTAATCTAGCTTATAGCCAAGTTATAATTATCAATGAAGGGTGACAGGACAGGATCCCCAGTGCACCCAAAACCCTTATGAGTGCCTGACACACATCTGGGAAATAAGAGGTGCAAATCTAGTTCTTGAAACTCTTAAATCTTGAAGTCACAAATGGGTACATATGTACTACTTCTACCACTACTTCTAAATTACTGTGCTCTAAACCAGGGATGGAGCCCTGGTGGCGCAGTGGTTAAGAGCTTGGCTGCTAACCAAAAGGTTGGCAGTTTGAATCCACCAGCCTCTCCTTGGAAACCCTATGGGGCAGTTGTAGTCTGTCCTATAGTGTTGCTATGAGTCGGAGTCAATTCGACAGCAATGGGTTTGGTTTTTTGGTTTAAACCAGTGATTTTAAAGATGTGGTCTGCAACGAGCCTCTGACGGCTCAATATTAACTACCTATTCCATGGACTGGCCCAACAACATACGTTTAATAAATTTTCCACTGTATAATTATAATCTACATTAAATGTCACAAGAATGTACATTTTAAAAATGCAGCCACAATAATGATGATTTACTTGGCTACGAACTTTACACCATTCTTTTTTTTGGACATTGTCAAAATGGAGTACGGAAAATACATGGATTCTAAGCTTTTTGTCTCACCCAAAGTTTGATCCAAGTTCAAAAAATTTAATGACAAAAGAGCCCAAGTCTGGTAACTCTTATTTCTATGTTTTAAAAATGGTTAAATTTCCACAGGTCCATGAATTAATCATTTGCTTATAAATTTGAATGAAAGCCAAACATTATTCACAGTCGTCTCCCAAAAGTTTATCAGCTCGTCTACTGATTCTATCCTGGTGGATGTTTTCCACAGAGACAAAAGTTACAAGGTCCACAGGGATTCTATGCTCTGCTAAAGATTTTCTTGGACTGACATATATGAAAATTGCATGTCTTTATTAAAACATATACTATACATTAGTAAAGGCTAATCCAAAGACCAATTAGATCAGCACTTCTCAAACTTTAAAGTGCATACGAATCACCTGGATCTTGTTAAACTGCAGATTTTTTGAATTGTTTGAATTTGGTAGGTCTGGAGCAGGTCTGAGATACAGCGTTTCTAACAAGCTCCCAGGTGAGTCTATTGCTGTTGGTCTCCTGGCTGTACTCTGAGCAGCAAGAAACTAGCTAACCCCGGAAACCTTAAGTAGTGCTCAAAAATCATATTCTTATAGGAACATTAAATACCAAAAAGATTACACCCAAGATTCAATATGCATAAAAAATATTTTCCACTGTAAAGTAACACTTCATATAATTTCACCTGATCTTTCCGAGTCTCTATTTCTTCATTAATAAAATGTAGGTATTTGCCCTGCCCACCAGAGAATTATATGGAAGGAAAATGAAATTATTCTGAAAAGCCTGTTACTGTATGAGCAAATAATACTGTATTACTTTTACTATTATGAGTGCATTTCTCAAATTATACATGGTCTCAGTCATGGAAAAGAATGCCTAAAGATTTGGTGACTACTGAATGTCATCTTTCTTCAGAAAGAGACAATGCAAATAAATTACCCGATCTTCAGCTTGACATTAAAAGTCTGTGGCGTGGCTCAGCTTATAGGAAACACCACCTCTCACCCATTTCTTTGACATTGTGACCAGTTCTGTTCAGCAGTATAGTCAGGCAAGTCCTAACATATCTTAGGATATTTATTATCCCTCTTCTTCTATCTTTAATTAAAAAAAAAAAAAAAAAAATCAGCCAATGCCTTTTTGTCTGAATTGCCGTTAATTCTTTTGTCTGATATGCAAGAACCTATTTAAGATAAATGCTTGAAAGAGAGAAGGCTCTCCCAGCCTTATCAGTGAGGGAACGGATCAGCAGCAGCTTTGTGCTTCAATATCTCTTATATAGGAAGAGGGAGAGTCTGGTAACAGTTTTCTATTTCAATTTTAAACCCCACTCTCTTTGAAGTACACAGGCAAGGTGTGGAGTCATGGACTAGGTCCCTTTGCTCAGCATAAATCTAACACACAAGTAGCTCAGTGAGAGAGACTGCTAAAGGCTTTCTAAGGACACATCTGGTTGTGCTTTATCCTCAGAACGCCACGTCCCATTCTCCCAACTCTGTCCACATCCAGTGAAGACAGAACATCCAGCCAGGTAAGAACAACTCGTTCTGCTAGCAGCACTACCTCCCTCCTCTATGAAGCAACCATTTGTTAACAGCACAACTTACCGCAAAGATTTTTAACAAAGTTTTCATGTAGAGCTTTCGGATACCAAAGGAGACTCCAAAAATGGCGGGGACTATGATGAAAACGAGGAGGAGGGTGAAGAGGACAGTCAGGGAGATGCCGAGAAGGTTGACAATGAGGCTATCAAAAGGCAGCAACAGGAACATGGTGGAGGATCCAGGCAAGGCCAGTGCCCTCTGCCCCGAAAACAAACCACAGCCTTCAAATGGTCCTCTCCAACAGCACCCGCCTGGGAAAGGAAGCAAGTCCCGAAAGTACAACAAACTCCATTCCAAAGTTCACATCGTTTGACTGTCTGAAGACAAAGGATGAGAGCAGAATGAGAGCAGAAAAGGGCCACAGAAGGCAGCCCGAAAATGCCAGACCGGACCGCCCCAGAAGAGATGACTTTGGAGACGAATGAGGCAGGATAAATCTTCAGTAAAAGCATCCAAGTCCGGGCTGAATTTCTGTGAAAGTAGGCAGCGAGGGAGGGATCTCGGCTCTGCTATCCTTACACTGCTTCCGGAGGTTTTCCTCTTGCTCCCGCCCAAGGGCATTTAGCAGAGAAATCTGTCCTGCAGATCTGTTATTGCCAGAAGTACCAAGAAAGGCCAACTCGGTGCCACAAAAAAAAAACTCCTATGGAAGGGCGTGGCTGCTGGCACTTCACACAGAAGGCTACTGAACTGGAATATGTGGAAATTATAAATTGTTTTACTTAAAATTCCTTCATAAAGGTGAAAATTGTGTTCATTGTAGAGAGTTCATATCTGGCCCCATTCTTCCCCTAGAGAGGCTCCTGGCGCTTCCTGCTTCCAGGACCCTCCTATCTGGAGAGCTCTAGGCTTTGCCAGTAGGACACAGACGCCCGTGCAGAATGGCTCATGCTGCCTGCGGTGAGTGTAATTCCAGACGCGCTGGCATTGGTTTCCTCTGGATAGTCTTCTCCCTAAGGCCCCCTTCACAGCGGTGACCTGGGTTCTTGGCAAGAAGTTGCTCACATGCTGCCAAAGCTGAGGGTGGAAACAGAAACAGTCAGTCCAATCAAGAGAAGAAACGTCAATGTGCTTGGGGAGGCGGGGTGGAGGGGCACTGTTTTAGGATGAACCTAGAGTCAGTTCCAAATTCTCCAGTTATCAAGGTCAAAGAGACTTAAGTGGCAGAGCAACAGGTGGCAGGCATGAGTGTGAGAGGACCACACACACGCTGCACACAATTTTCAGCTCCAATGATATGATCTCCGGCCACTCAAACGTTCTGAATAGGAAAAATATATATATACACACATATATGTGTACATATGACACATTTCAAAAGATAAAGAGTATACTTTTAAAAGTAAATCTTCCTTCTACCTGTCCCCCAGCTACCCAGAATTCTCTTCCACATATGCTGCAATCATATGCCAGTTTGGCATTCTTCCAGAGATATTCTTTGCTTCCACAAAGAAATCATAATTGTTCTTCTTCTCCCCCACCCCTGCAACAACGATGGCATACTATGCACACTGTTTTTTTTTTAATAGCTTAACATATTTTTTAAAATATTTTATTGTGTTCATGTGAAAGTTTACACAGCAAATTAGGTTCCCATTTAACAATTTTTATACATATTGTTCTGTGACATTGGTTACAATTTTCACAATGTGTCAGCATTCGCATTATTTCTATGCTGTTTGTTCTGTTTCCATTGATCCTGCTTCCCTTCCCCTCCCTGCCTTCCATCTTTGCTTCTGGGTAAATGTTGACCACTTGGTCTCATATAGTTGATTGTTTAAGGGAGCACATTACTCACAGATGATCTTGTTTATTTTATAAGTAGCTTAACGTATCTTGGTAGAGTGTTCTCTCCATGTATATAGAGTTCCCTCAGTCTTTACAGGTGCATAGTTTTTAACTGTATGAGTACACTATGATTTAGTTAACCAATCTCCTAACCTTGGACATTGGTGTTTCCACTTTTTTGTGGAATGTTGCACATGAACAATGCTGCAATGGATATCCACATACATACATGATTTAGCACATAAAAGGTACAGGCAAATGTATTTTCAGAATCAATTCCTAGGAATGGAATTGCTTGGGGAAAAGGAAATACACATTTTTAATTTTGCAAGAGAGTGCCATATTTTCTATTTAGAGATTAAATCCCTCCAGCCTATCTCCCCACACTGGCCACTCATTTTTTAATTCCACTGTTTCAAATATTTACAAGTATATTCCAATTTTATATTATTCATCCCAAACTACAAGTTACCAATGTAAGTCCTGATCCTTGGAGCATCCTATCAAGTCTCTCCGGTAAAACATTTTGACTTCACACCAACCACCTTCTGGCTCTGTTCCAACACAATCAGAAGTTCCAGAAATTGAACATATGAACAAGTTACTGACTTTACCTTAAATTTTATCCAATGCTTTATAGAACTCAAAGCCTTTCACATGCTACCTCATTTGGTTATCCCCCAGCCTATCAACACATATTATTTCCATTTTACAAATTAGGACACTAAGTTGACACAGATCCCGTTCTTCTGACTCCTCATCCTGTACTGCTCGCATTACACTCCTATGTATCTAGTGATTAAATGCTCAACAAGGACATATTTCAGTAGCACTGAGTCACAGATACTAGTTCTGTCTCTGATCCTCCACTTCTTCCATTTTCCTCCATTTCCACATTATTATGTGTTATTATTACAGCTAACATTTATTGAATGCTTACAACATCACAGGTATTGAGCTAAATATTTTACATATACTATTCTCACTTAGGAAACCCCAGTGGCATAGAGGTTAAGAGCTACGGCTGCCAACCAAAAGGTTAGCAGTTGAAATTCACCAGCCACTTTCTGGAAACCCTACGGGGCAGTTCTACTCTGTCTATAGCGTCTATGAGTCAGAATCGACGGGTTTTTTTTTTTGGTTTATCCTCACTTAATTCTCAGAACAACCCTATGATGGAGTTATTTATCATCACCGACACTTACAGATGGGGAAACTGAGGTTTAGAGAGCTAAGGAAGTTACCCATGGTCACAAAGCCCGTAAGTGGCATAGGAGGAGTTTGAACAAGTGTATCTGTCACAGAGCCCATGCTCTGTAACCACTAATGCTCTCCCGTCTCTCCAACTACCTTGAAATAAATGAATACTTCCTTAAATGCCAATCCTGCTCTGCAGAACTTCTTGTGATTAGGGGAAAACCACAGGGCAAACTGAGATTCATGCATCAGAATTTGGTGTTCTTCTCAGAATCCAAGGTACAAATCTGCTCTTTCATTTTTATAAACTGGCCAAACTGACTGTACGTGCCAAATTTCTAACTACATTCCAACAAATATTAAGGAAGTTAGATGTATTCCTGAGATACAATCAATTCAATTCCCTGTCTAATTCACTGTACTCCGTAGGGTGTCTAGTACCAACCTAATTTTAGGGCCACACCTCTGTCCCACCTTTCCATCCCTGTCCACTACGCCGGTGGCCAGCACTGCCATGGAAAGAGTCAGCAGGAGCCCTCTGCCCCACTGGACAGCTTCGCTCACACTGGCCAAGGTTACCTCAAGTTCCACGGGCCCAAGGTGACTGACACTTGGCTGACTGTGACCCCCTAGGCCAGAGTTTAGATCTCTCTGCTTTGGATCACAATCAGTTGAGAATTCCCAAGGTTATTCTGGGTTCATGTGCCCAAAACATTAAAGTAAATGCATTTAGCAGTAAACTCCTTTTTTCATCTAGTTCAGGGGGAGGCACACCGCAGCCCATGGACCAAATCCAGCTATGGCCTGTTTTTATATGGCCCATGAGCTAAGAATGGTTTTTACAACTTAAAAGAGTTGTTAAAAAACAAAGATGAATATGCCACAGAGATCATGACCTGCAACGCCTAAAATATTTATCATCTGCCCCTTTATAGAAAGAGTTTGTTGACCTATGACCTAGCTGATCTTTTCTCCCTCAGAGGCAGTGAACCCTTCCCTTGTTGTGCCAGACCCAGAACAGAGAACAGTAAACTAGTCAAACAAGTTATCTGGCCAGCATTAAAAAACCCTCACATAAATTCTTAGAAGTCAGGAAAAATGCAAGCAAACTGTGGTTATCGAGTAAGTTTCCAAATGTCTTGCTGGATTGGTAAAGCAGTCATTAAAGCCAGAGGTAACCGGTGTCTTAAAAAACAAAAACAAAAACCCGTTGCCATCGAGTCAATTCCAACTCACGGTGACCAGATATGCTCTACAGAGTTTTCAATGGCTGCTTTTTTGGAAGCAGACAGCCAGGCCTTTCTTCCGAGCTGCCTCTAGGGAGACTCGAACCTTCAACCTTCCAGTTAGCAGCTGAATGCGTTAACTGTTTGCACCACCCAGGGACACCATGGCTCCCTTAACAGAGACTTTTGATCTCTGGAAATATCAGAAAATTGCCCATATCAGAACTTAACCTTCTCCCTTCTGATCTCATTCAAGCCACAATTTCTAGATAAAACTGCTCATTTAGGAGAAGATACTGTCTTGCCTCAAGTAAATATAACCATGACCCATTAAGCGTGAAGCAGGGGAAGCCATTTTTACTCCAAGAAATATATTTACTTATCCTAACTTCCACAGAGTGATTTCAGCCAAACTCACTGAGAATCATGTGGCCAGTTCCCCAACAGCCAAATTCTGTGCAGCGAAAAACAAAAAAACAACTAGTTCTGAGAGTCTTTTTGGAAGAAAGATGGCTTCATCTTAGGAAGGCAACTGCACTCACTGCTTAGCTGACTAAACTCCCCAGCGCACTGAATGGCAAATCCAGACCAACAGGCCCCAAATAACTCAGTTTCCAAGGCTCCTCAGTTCTTCATTCAATAAATATTTAATAGTCACATACTATGTGCCAGATGTTATGCTAGGTATTGGATATTTAATGGATAACAAATATGCATTGATAAATATTAAGCAAATAAGCATATGCAAAGGTCATAATTCCACATTTTCATGACCGTTAACAAGGAAAAAAAAGAGCGCTGGAAGAGAAAGTAACAGGGATTTAAATCAGGGCACCCATTATGGATTGAATCGTGTCCTCTAAAAAGAGAAGACATGTTGAAGTCTTAACCCCTGGTGAATCTCTGTGAATATGATCTTGTTTGGAAATACGGTCTTTGAAGATGTTATCAGGTAAGTCAACACAAGGTTATACTGGTCAAAAGGGTGGGTCAGAATCCAAGCTGAGGTGGCTGAGGTGGCGCCAAGATGGCAGAGTAGTCAGACGCTTCTGGTGGACCCTCTTACAACAAAGACCCAAAAAAAAAACAAGTGAATCAATTATATATGGCAATCTGGGGGCCCTGAACATCAAAGGCAGAGTTGAGGAACCGGACTGAGTGGCAAGGGGAGAGAGAGATGGTTCAGAAGCAGCAAGGACTTGCCAGACCTCACCTGGCGAGAGCCTGAGCCCTTCAGGCCTGATCAGCTCGGGGGTGAGCGGTGAGGCAGGAAAGCAGCCGTGCTCACGAGGCATATTCCGCACCGGGAGAGACCCAGCCACTGAGAGTCTACTCGGCTATGCAGAACCTGTGAGAATCAGCCCTCGATCGCCCTAAGATAAGTAATTGCGTATGGCCTACCACGCGGATCAAAAACACCCCACTTAGGGAAAAACCTCTCTCCCATTTACCTCCCAGCCCCCTGGTCTGCACTGGGTCTCGGACCGGCTTCAGCAATTGCCGAGTCCCCTGGGCCAGAAGTAGGATTCGTCACACGCCCGGAGTCATTTTCCCTGCCTTGGAGAGTGAACAAGTTAATAAACAGAGGAAAAAATAAACTGCTGGCTCCCCTAAGCCAGGAACCCAGGGTAGGCACAGCGCCTTTGCCTAGACACAGATGTAAGAGATCCACGGACTTTGAGTGCCTTTTCCCCTGCAGAGACTTGTGTGGGCCCATTTCAACAGTGTAAGCATTCATTACGGCAGTACAACAGGGTATATACCAGAAGTCTAACTTCAACTGTTTCAGCTGCGAAGTGGCAGGTTCTTGACATTTGACACTGCTCTGTCCATTAAGCAGGGTCTTCACCTACCCACATCAGGGGCCTGAAGACTGGTGGCTCCACCCACGCCACCTAGCCACCTGCGATAGGGGCCCACGAATAAGAGGTGCCCCCCCGGTCCTTATAGCCAACAGCACTGGGTGCTCATGGGTGTTCATAGTCCAGCTGTAAAACCCACCCACCTATGTACTTTAGGGAACAGGGACACACCTTCCTCCTGGACACTCGGAGGCAGCCATCAGCCCCCTGCCTTGCTCAGAGTGTGGCCCCCTGCTGCAACCAGATGTCTGTGCCTACACCAATCACCCATGCCTGTGTAGGACGGTAAGTGAGAGCCTATACCACACATTTGGTGGCTATCTAACTGGGCACTTGAGCTGAATCCATACAGGAGGAGTGGGAGGACTCCTGAGCTCACAAACCTAGTAACAGATCTAACCACTTGTTGACAGAACGTTGGAGCTTCAAAGATGCCAATAATCAAACTAGCTCATACGAGTAGCCTATTCGGGC
>NW_004444026.1:2231840-2233234 GCF_000243295.1 Trichechus manatus latirostris | reverse complement strand
TCAAATATTGCTGGTTGCAGTGTAAAATGATACAACTTTTATGGAGAACAATTTAGCAATAACCATCCAATTTTTAAAAGCACATAACCTCTGATCCAGCAATTCTACTTCTAGAGATTTATCCTAACGGTAGATCAGAACAGTGGTTCTCAACCAGAGGCGATTTTTGACCCCCTGGGGAACATTTGGCAGTTGCCACAACTGGGAGTTGGGGAGCTACTGGCATCTACTGTACAGAGGGCAGGATGCTGCTGAACATCCTACGATGCACAGGACAGCCCCCCACAACAAAGAAATATCCAGCCCCAAATATTATATCGATAGTGCCGAGATTGAGAACCGCTGTACTAAAGCATGTGCAAGATAATGTATGTGCAAGGCTATTGACTTGAGCAATGTGTATAGTATCATAAGAAACATCAATGTCCATCAATGGAGGATACAAGAGAATACCAGTCATCTCTTTAAAAGAATGAGACGTCTACATATGCACTGGTAAGAAACAATCTCTGAGTTAGATGCAGAATAATGTCTACAATAAACACCAATTGTGAGGGAGGAGGGAAAGGGAAAAAAATATATACAGTTTATATGTATTTGCAAAGAATATTTCTGGAAGACATACAGGCATTGGCTACAGTAGCTATCTCTAGGACTGGAAGGGAGACAGCACTGTTTACCCTTTTGATGTTTTTACAACTGTATTTATCATTTGGAAGAGGTAATAGTCTCATGGTTCAAACACATACACACAAGATTTGAATCCTGGCTTCATCACTTCACTAGTAGTGTGAGTTTAACTTTGGGTAAATTATTACTTAATCTCTTTAAGCTTCTGTTGAACAATACCTATTAAAAGGACCATTCAAAAGAGACTTTAGGACAAAATGGCGGCTTAGTCAGACACACCACACCGTCCCTCTACAGCAAAGACCCAAGAACCCAAGTCTAATAGACACAGAAGTCAATCCTGGAACCCTGGGCATCAGATGAAAGGATAAAGAACTAGATCAAACACTTATTACAAGAAGAAACTGACTGAAAACAGCAAATAAGAAGAGATGGAGCAGAGGGGCCCTGCCAGCTGACCTGGCACAGCGTGGCCGTCTTGAGACAAAGACAGCAGTAATCACAGGTGAGGAGCACTGAAGGCAACTTCACAGAATTCCCAACAGGACACAGAATAACTGTGTAGACATACTTAGAGTGAAATAAGGTCCCAATTGCTGGCTGCAGCCAAAATGAAGAGCCCAGGCACCCTCGCCTGGTGACCAGAGGAGCATGCTCCCCCTCCCGCCACCCTCCTGGTGATTAGTGGCACAAACCCCACTATCTCTGCAGCCCTGACTGCCGGGGACCAAGGTACGAGTTCCCTCATTCCTCCTACCCAGCCC
>NW_004444026.1:2228446-2230189 GCF_000243295.1 Trichechus manatus latirostris | reverse complement strand
TCATCAAGACATTTTATAATTAAAATTTCCAAAATCAAGAATCCTGAGAGCAGCTCAGGAAAAACTAAATGTTACCTACAAAGGAAAACCAGTAAGAATAAGCTCTGATTTCTCAGTAGAAACCATGCAGACAAGAAGGCAATGGGATGACATATATAAAACACTGAAGGAAATAAATTGCCAAGAAAGAATTATATATCTGGCAAAATTGTCCCTCAAATATGATGGAAAAATTAGGGCATTTCCAGATACACAGAAATTAAGGGAATTCATAAAAACAAGGCCAACCTTACAAGAAATACTACAGTGAGTCCTTCAGACAGAGAACCAACAACATCAGACAACAACCTGAGATTAAGACACATGACAACATCACCCAGAAACCAACTCAGATAAAGGCTTTTCAAAAATAAAATAAAGCTACAAGACTGAAAACAGGGAACCTGAGATGTCAATCTGTAAATGACAACTTCAAAACAAAAAAGGGAATAAAAGGTATAGCTACAGAACTTCCATATGGAGAGGAAGTCAAGGTGATATCAAGATAGAACAGACTGTTTTAAACATAAAAAAACAAAAAAACCAAACCCACTGCTGTCGAGTCGATTCAGACTCATAGTGACCCTACAGGACAGAGTAGAATTGCCCCATTGGGTTTCCAAGGAGCACCTGGTGGATTCGAACTGCCAACCTTTTGGTTAGCAGCTGAACTCTTAACCACTACGCCACCAGGGTTTCCATTTTAAACATAGAACATAGAAGTAAATTTCAGGGTTACCTCAAAGAAAATTAATAAACTTTCTCACCAAAATAAAAAAGAAGAAAATCATAAAGACTCAGTAAACACAAAAAATCAACAGCAACAACGGAAATGAAAAGAAAATCCATAAACTTTTCAAAAAACGCAGCACAGAAAAGTACACGGACAAAGAAATCATCAGCATGACAAAAAAGCACAGCAAAATTACAGCAGTGAATTCATACCTCGATAATTACACTGAATTTTAATGGATTAAATGCACCAGTCAAGAGTCAAAGAGTGGCAGAATGGATAAGAAAACATGACCCATCAATATGCTGCCTACAAGAGACACACCTTAGACACAAAGATAAAAACAAGCTAAAAATCAAAGGATGGAAAAAAACGTATCAAGCAAACAGCAACCAAAAAAGACAAGAGTGGTAATATTAATCTCTGATAAAATAGACGTTAAGGTAAAAACCGGCATAAGAGACAAGGAAAGGCATTATATAACTAAACGGTCAATCCAACAAGAGGACATAACCATAATAAATATGTATGCACCCAATGAAAGAGCTCCAAAATAGATGAACGAAACTTTAACAGAATTGGAAAGAGAAATAGACAACTCCACAATAATAGTAGAAGCATTTAATACTCCACTTTCAGTGAAGGACAGAACAATTAGAAACTCAATGAAGATACAGAAAATCTAAACAACACAAGCAACCAACTTGATCTCATAGATATATACAGAAGATTTCATCCAACAAAAGCAAAGTACACATTTGTTCCAGTGCACATAGATCATTCTCCAGAATGGACCATATGTTAGGCCACAAAACAAGCCTCAGTAAATTCAAAAACACTGGAATAACACAAAGCATCTTCTTGGATCACAGCACTATAAAATTAGAAATCAAAAACTGGAAGAACAAGGGAAAAACATCAAACACATGGAAACTGAATAACATCCTGCCTAAAAACCACTGGGTAATAGA
>NW_004444026.1:2222398-2224291 GCF_000243295.1 Trichechus manatus latirostris | reverse complement strand
AAAACTGCTGTGGACATTCATCTACAAGTCTTTTTATAGGCATATGCTTTCACTTCTCTTGGGTAAATACTTAGGAGTGGAATGACTAAGTCTAAAGTAACTTAAGACATACAAGCTATTTTCTAAACTGGCTGTACCATTTTGCATTCCCACCAGCACTGTATGAAGGTTTCATCAATATTTGGCCTTTAGACAGTCTAATGTCCGTGCAGCGGTATCTCATAATTTTAATTTGCATTTCTGTAACACCTAATGAAATTGAGCACTTTTTCGTGTGTGTATTTCCCATTCACGTCTGTTTGGCGAAGTGTCTGCTCAAATCTTTTGCCTATTTTTTTTAATTGAGTTGTTTACTATTGAGTTTTGTTACCCGCGACTGTTTAAAAGTCAAGCCATTTTTGCCCAATAATGAAGCAGTCTTATTTAAAACAAGAAAGCAGTTTGTCAAAAAAGCAGAAGCTACTTACTTAATAGGTTGACCCCACAAAATTCATGAAACATCAGATTTCTCTGTTCAACTCTCAACAAACTCAAAATCATCTTAACTGTGCAAAGAAAATCACTAAAACATGAAAGGAAAAACCAATGACCACAACCACAAACTCCACTTTAACCTCAGAACTGAAATATTTACTTAGAAAATGCTCCTTGATCTTCATGTTCAGCTACCAGTGAGTTTGTCCATTCAGTCATTTAAAACTGTGCTGTGCAATGCAGCAGCCACCAATCACATGCAACTCTTGAGCGCTAGAACTGTGTGGCTAATGTGAACTGAAATGTGCTGTAAATGTGAAAAGGAACTCTGGCAGTGCAGTGGTTAAAGCGCTCAGCTTCGAACCAAAAGGTCAGCAGTTTGTACTGACCAGCTGCTCCGCAGGAGAAAGATATGGCAATCTGCATCCATAAAGATTACAGCCTTGGGGCAGTTCTACTGTCCTATAAGGTCGCTATGAGTTGGAATGGACTAGATGGCAGTGGGTTTGGTGGGTAAATGTAAAACGCATACAAAATTTCTTTTCAATGACTTAGTATGAGAAAATGAATGTAAAATATCTCATTAACGCTTTTTTATACTGATTACATGTTGACATGATAGTCTGGATAAACTGGGTTAAATTATATTATTAAAATTATATTCACCTGTTTCTTTTTACTCTTTTTAAAACGGCTACTATTGTCATTGTTAGCTGCTGTCAAGTCAATTCTGTCTCGCGGTGATCCCATGTGTTACAGAGCAGAAATGCTCCATAAGCTTTTCTTGGCTGTAATCTTAACAAAAGCAGATCGCCAGGCCTTTTCTTCTATGATACCGCTGGGTGGATTCAGAATGCCAACCTTTAGGTTAGCAACTGAGCACAAACTGTTTGTGCCACCTAGGGACCTTAAAGCAGCTACCAGAAAATGTAAAATTACTTATGTGGCTTGTACTGTATTGCTGTAAGATAGCACTGATCTAAAACTTTTATAGGAGACCCTGAAAACATATCTCCAATATTTCAGGGAAAATAAAAAATATATATATGTATATACACACACACACACATATGTACGCACACACATATACATATATATATATATACATATGTATTTTATTTTTTTCCCTCCCTATTTCTCTGAAGGGTAAAGAAAACAGCATGTGGAAAGGGCTTAGAACTGAACTCAGGAGTCTTCTTAGGTTCTAGGGACAGCTCTGTTAGTATCTGGTCTATGTGACCTTGGATAAATCATTCGGCTTCCCTGGACTTAAGGTTCCTCACCAGCAAAATAAGTTTTAATTAAAATAGTCAACAAAAATTTATTATGTCCTACTATATACAGAGCATTATTCTAGTATTGCAGACCTTGAGCTTAGAGTTTCACAGGAGGCGCAGTCCAAACACAGTGACAACTATC
>NW_004444026.1:2219950-2221430 GCF_000243295.1 Trichechus manatus latirostris | reverse complement strand
CCAGGGGTGCACTCCAAATCATTCCAGTTTCCTTTAGTATTGTTTTATTAAATAAATGTGAACGTTATCTGAATGTTTTAAAATCATGTTCTTATTCTCCAGTCTGGTATACCACTAAGGTCAGAATTTTCCCATGTTTCCTAAAAGCTATGATCAGAACTTTTCGTTTGTCCTAAATCTATTTTAAAAAATAAATTTACGGCATATCCCCTAGTTTTTAGTATTTCAGAACTTGGTGAAAAGTTAATGTTTACCCATCCAAAGTCTAGAGTTTTCAGTCGTAGCCCTTTCTCCACATTTCTCTTTCCTGAAGGAAGCAACTTAAAGGCAGGAAGTATGGTACTGTGGAAAGAAGACTGGGTGAGTGAAGAGATGTCGTTTCCAGCTTCAGTTCTGTCTCTTTTTACCTGTGAATTCTGGACAAGTCACTCAACCTCTCTGGACCTTGAGGGGCTCATCAAAAATGAAAAAGCTGGACAAGGTGATCTGGAAGTTCTCATCCAGATCTGAAATACTTTTTGTTTTAACCTGCCCTCCAGCAGCTGGATTATTTTAGATACATTTGTCTGGTCCTTCTCCAAACTATTGTGCTTCTTACTTGAAAAATCTATAATAGTAAACTGTGTTCCAGAAAAAGTACATTATGATTTTATACAATAGTAAGCTTTTTATTTCCAATGTGAAGCTACTTTTGACAAATGAAGGCTTTCAACTGAAGCATCAAGTATTTATCCCTGAGAAATAGGGTAGGAGGAACATGTATGGCGATGTGGATGGGACAGGATTAGCCAGAAGTGATGTTGGGGCTAGATAACAGGTACTTGCTGGTTCACTATTCTATCTACTTTTGTATATTTGAAATTCTCCATACAAAGTTTAAAAAAAAAAAAAACATATTACTGTGGAAGATAGAAAAGAATACTGGACTGGCATTATTACAGAACTTTTCTACAGTCTTTGGCATAAGGATAACTGCTTTTCACACCATTTCCCTTAGGTGGAGATAGAATCTACAAGACATGAAATTAGGCAGAGGTGCTCAAAGTCCAGCCAGAATTAAGGGAAATGAACCAGAAAGAAAATTCTTTAACTGTTTTCAGAAAGTTATCAATTAGAAGATCCATGGCATAGAGGACATCGATAGTGAGAGGCACTGTACTGTAATAGGAGAGTCTGGAACTTATTTCTATAAAGCTATATTACATGTCTCATACAGTATATTCTTCGTAACTTTCAAACTGCAACACTTAAAGCCCTGTGTGAAATGGAAAGTGAGCAAACAAACAAAACCCAAGGGATGCCTTGGACGTCGTGAAATAAAAACAGAAGGGCAAGGAATTTCAGGGGCTAAGAAATCCGAAAGAAAAAAAATGCGGGGGGAGGGATATTCACTTGGAGAACTAGAGAGGAAAAAATGAACATCCTATGAGAGCAGAACACAGAAAAAGAAATTGTAGGCTTTGGAGCTTCCTGGTGGTCT
>NW_004444026.1:2216523-2218606 GCF_000243295.1 Trichechus manatus latirostris | reverse complement strand
TTTAGCTAGTGCTTACTGGACATTTGCACATGTATTTCTCACCATCTGCTCAGACTTCAGTCACCTAACCCAAGCTTATCATTCTCCCTAAAATTGGTCCTCTTTAAAAAAAGAAAAAAGAAATGAGCTCTTCTCGTTTCTGTTCTTAAAAGAATGTTCTGTGTTTGTTTGTTTTGTTTTGTTTTTGTTTTTTTGCCCCGACTCTGTTCTACTCTGCAGCAGATGGGTTCGCCGTGAGGAAGATCTACTCAATGGCAACTGGTTTGGTTTGGTTACCTTTCCCCGTCCCATGCCCCTATCTATTCTGCACATTGCTGTCAAGATTGTCATCCCATGCCAAATAATCTATTAACAAATATGTAGGATAAAGTCCACATTCTTAGACGTCAAAATCTATCTATGAGAATGATGGCTCGGCTCCAAAACACTGGACCAGTCCTCCCCACGCTAAATATTACATCTATCTGGGACTTATCACATTCATTAATCGACTCATTCATCCACTCATTTAACAAACCTTCACTGAGCCCTTACTTTATGCCCAGCTTTTTGCTGAAATCCAATGATAGATGAATAATGCATGGACTTGTCTAATCTTCAACTAGATCAAATTCCATGAGAGAAGAAACTGGACATCATACATTTGTGTGTCCTCCACAATGCTAGGGATAGGGCTCTAAATTGGCCTTCACTACTCAGGTGCTCTTTGGTCTCTATCTGATCTCCTTTCCTGCTCCGAGAACCTGCCAAAGCTTAGAAGTAGCTCATCCATCTGCTCTGCTCTCCTTTTGTGTTTGTGTTTAAATTTTCTCACAGTTCTTACCGTTATTGTTCTTGGAAACCCTGGTGGCATAGTGGTTAAATACTACAGCTGCTCACCCAAAGGTCGGCAGTTCAAATCCCCCAGGCGCTCCTTGGAAACGCTATGGGGCTGTTCTACTCTGTCCTATAGGGTAGCTATAGGGTTGCTATGAGTCGGAATCAGCTCGATGGCAACGGGTTTGGTTTTGGTTTTTTTATTATTGTTCTTTGTGCCTGATAATTTTTAAGAAAAAAAAAATGTTTCACACATATTATGGACTCAACAGGAATGTTGTCGATTAATCCTTTTCCTATCCAAATAGTAAACCCAGTTGTTGGGTATCAACACGCATATACATATGCACTGGCATGTTCTCAACACATCTTTAGCGCAAGAAGTCTGTCTCGGAAGAGGGAGCCAACAAATCAGGAGTTAATAAAGCTCCCTTAGGCAACAAAGTTTTGTTTGCCAAGGTCAATGATCTGGACAGATCTTGGTCACTTTAATGTCTAGATATGAGGAGTCCAAACGGGGCAGATAAAATGAGCAAGTGATGCTTTAAAAATCAGGCACAAAGCAGATTTATTTATACAAAAGCCCTACTGCCCGTAACATGGCCAGGCTGATATCCAATACTAAGGTTCTTGTCACTGAATTTAGATTGTCTGTGGATTATTGTTGAAGGTATTTCACATTCTAAATGAAAATGCTTTTGTCCTATAGAAACTGTATGAGTAATTTTGAAAACCTGGCGAAGGGTAGTCCTTTAGAAGAAGGGGATCGCAGTGTTGAAGATTCCAGTGGGAGGGTTAGCAACTCACATCTCATCCTTACTTTGAGCTCATTTCCCAAAATATGCCTCTACAGTCATTGTGTTTGCTGTGTATGTGACGCATAGTGCTATGACACAGGGATACTGCTTTCCTCGGAAGAATAATACCATACATGTGCTGTATAACTTCTCTCCACAGCTCACCTTTTATGTGTACAAAGTCTTGAACATTCGTTAAGAGGTGAATCCACAGATGTTTACTAGACAACCAGCCACGCAATGCTCGTGTCCAACTACCAAGAAAAAAGCAAAAGTGTTCTTTATCTTCTCTTAGAATATGAGGTCCTGACACTAAGTACGTATTATGACTGCTGTTTACTTTGTATGGCACCTAGTTGCTCATAAAAAAAAAAGGAAGCAAATTGAGAGTGAGTAAACTATTTTTGTCATAGGAGAGAAAATGGCACAGCCATTGTTCTTGCTTTAATGCCAGGAGCATCACTGCATAT
>NW_004444026.1:2172627-2208262 GCF_000243295.1 Trichechus manatus latirostris | reverse complement strand
CTTATTTGCATTATTTTACTATATATATTTTAAAAGATAAAGCTGCCAGGATTTGCTGATGGATAAGATGTGGGGTGAAAGAGCAAGACACGAGTCAAGGATGGTTCTAAGTTTTGGGCTCTGGACAGCCAATGGAATGGAGTTTCCAGTTGCTGAGATGAGGAAGACAGGGGTGGGGATGGGGGCCAGTTTTAGAGGAGATATCAATAATGTATTTTTGCGTGTGTTAATTTTGAGATATCATTCTTTGATATATGAGTATGGGGTGAGGAGGACAGTTCCAGGCTAGAAATATAAATTTGGAAGTCATCAGAATACGGACAGTGTTATAGATTGAATTGTATTCCACCCCCCCCCCAAAATATGTATTGTAAATCCTAATCCCTGTAACTCATGGATGTAATCCCATTTGGGAATAGGGTTTTTGTTATGTTAATGAGGCCATAGCATTATAGGGTGAGTCTTAAGCCAATTACTTTTGAGATATAAAAGGAGCAGATTGGGCACAGAGAAGCAAACCAAGACAAGGAAGATAGATGCCGTGTCACATGAAGATTGCCAAGGAACTGAGGAACAGAAGCTGAAGAGAGACAAGGACCTTCCCCCAGAGTGACACAGAGAGAAAGCCTTCCCCTACAGCAGGCACCCTGAATCTGGACTTCAACCCTCCTAAACTGTGAGAAAATAAATTTCTGTTTGTTAAAGTCACCTGCCTGTGGTATTTCTGTTATAGCAACACTAGAGAACTAAGACAGACATATATGTGACGAAGAGAAGAAAGCTCAGACTTAAGAAGCAGAGACATTGCAGTTAAGAGCAAAGCAAAGAAGACAGGTTGTTTCAGTCCAGATCCACACCGTGGTCCTTAATTTGAAAGTATACGGACTCAATTTTGCCAATTCATGGCCGGATGGTCTGGCTCTGGGGACTGATCTGTAGTAGTCAGGAGATACTGATAAAATAGCTGGCCTATTTATTAATTTAGTGGGTAAATGAAATTGCAACATTAACTGGAATAATAGAGTTTACATGTCAGCTCATACTTTTAACAGTAAGAAAGCCTACTTGGGAAACAAAAGCAACATCAATAGGTTGTTTGTTGACCACAGAGTTTAAAAGAAAGAAGAAAAGAAATGGGTGGTTTTAAGGGCTCTGGTATTTGATGTACCTTCAAAGGTTCTACCTGTACAAGATTTTACCTGCCAAGCAGCCCACAAAAAATGGCTGGGCAGAGCATCCTTTTGTATGACTATGGATAAACTATTCCTCTGCCCAGCATTGCTTTTTCTAAAATTACTCCTATGTACCATTATCTTCCCTATTAAAACAATGGCTACCTTCCTGAGATCCCCAAGGAGAGAAAAGGGGAGTGTCCAATTATTTTAATACAATTTTTAAAATCTAGTGGAAATCACACATTTTTCTGAAATAAAGCCACTTACATAAGTTAACTAATGTAATTTTTGGCTAATGTCTACTCATCTTTTCAGACTCACTTTAGGGTCAACACAACAGGAAATTTTCTCTGATTACTCCCCTAAACTGTATTAGAGGCTGTCTTATTATCTAGTGCTGCTGTAACAGAAATACCACAAGTGGATGTCTTTAACAAACAAATTATTGTCTCACGGTCTAGGAGGCTAGAAACTTTGGGTGGCAGATCTGGCCCCATCCCTCTGCCATTTGTGAATGGCAGCCCTGCACTCCAGAACTGAGTTGGTGAAGATCTGACTCTTTGAAACCTGGAAGGCCATGGCCCCACCCTTTGAGACCCAGCAGGCCCTCATCATTCAACCCTCTGAGACCCCCAGAGGTCATGGCCCTACCATTTGAGACTGAGGCAGCTGTGCTTCCCCTGCTCCTTGTCTCTTCAGCTTCTGCTTCCTGGTTCCTTTGCCTCTCAGCCCCTCGGCCCCTCCACCCGGCCTCTGCACTGCTTGGACAAGTGTTACAAAGCTCTTTAGCTCTACTGGTAAGCGCCCAGAAGCATCCCACTATGCCAGTAATCCTCAGCCCAAAGGCACTCAGCTCTCTCACTCCATGGGTCAGCAAGCCTAGCTCTACCAATAAGTGCCCAGAGGCACCCCGCTCCACCAAGAAGCCTCCTGCCTGAAGGTGCTCAGCTCTCTTGCTCTATGGGTCGGCTCCTGCTCTGTCTAGCACCGATCTCCTGGTTCTCCTGCCGCTGTTTATCTGCTGCTGCTTCTTGCTATTTGTGCTGTCTCCAGTGTTACAGCTCTCCTCACTTCCGTCTGAGCCCTCACCAGAATTGCCTTTGACCTCCATAATTCCACCAACAGTCTCTTCAAGGCAATCTAGGCTTTTACTATTAGACACCTTAAAACTCTTCCAGCCTCTGCCTATTCACAGTTTCAAAACTGCTTACACATTTTTGGTATCTGTTACAGCAGCACCCCACTCCTGGCACCAAAATCTGTCTTAATCTAGTGCTGCTATAGCAGAAATACCACAAGTGGATGGCTTTAACAAACAAATTTATTCTCTCACAGTCTAGGCTGCTAGAACTCCAAATTCAGGGTGCTAGCTCCAGGGGAAGCCTTTCTGTCTCTGTCAGCTTGTGGGGAAAGTCCTTGTCATCAATCTTCCCCTGGGTCTAGGAGTTTCTCAGTGAGGGACCCCGGGTCCAAAGGATGCACTCTGCTCCTGGCTCTTTTTCTTGGTTATAGGAGGTCCCTCCTCTCTCTACTCGCTTTTCTTTTTTATATCCCAAAAGAAACTGACTCAAGATACAACCTAATCTTACAGATTGTGTCCTGCCTCATTAACATAACTGCCTCTAATCTTGCCTCTTTAACATCATACAGGTTAGGGTTTACAACACATAGGATAATTACATCAGGTCACAAAATGGAGGACAACCACACGATACTAGGATTCATGGCCTACCCAAATTGACACACATTTTGGGGGGACACAATTCAATCCATAATGGGGGCTCATCCATATTGCTTCCCTAACACACTCTCTTAGTGCCTCTAATATAGTTTTATTTGATTAATTACCTCATTTATTTTGTTACTTACCTATTATATAAATAGCTTATATGTCTAGTTTCCCCCTCTGGACTATGAATTTTGTTTTATCTTCCTATCCCCAATAGTTAACATAATGTCTGGCACATAGTAGTTGCTCAATATGAGTGAAAACGACATCATCATCAGAGATTATAAAAATTATATGTGTACTTATTAATAAAATGGAGAAATGCACTAGAACTTAATGTATAAAATTTAGTAGACAATACTTGGGGTATGTGGGAAAAATAATAAAAGGGGTTCTTAACAGTAATATTATCAGAGCTCATTGAAGCGTAACATTACATAGGTAGGAAAGGTTATAATAAATTAGATCATTAGATCAGTTTATCTTATTCTGGACCTTTTAGAGCTCAAAAGACACCTGGGCCACTTTTGTTTTTTTGAGGTTTTCACTATATTAAAAAAAAATAGTTTACATGATTTCAGTTGTGGCATAGGGTACATGTGTGCACTTCCAAAATTAACCATTTTAACAGAAAAAAGGCAATAAACACAATTATACTATTTACAAGATGAGTCTTTAAAAATATTAAATATTAATTCAAAGCTCCCTCTGGACGGTGTGGTCTGACAATGGCACATATGTGAGAAATTCAAAGACTAACATTGAGTGGCATCTTTTTTTTTATCCTGTTAGTTATCTCTGTGGTTGTATGTGTAACTTCATTTGGAGATAATATTAAAGTACAGATTTGAGGCCCTCTACAACTGTGGGAGGGAGGCTTGGTGGCACAATGGTTAAGTGCTCAGCTGCTAACCAACTGGAAGGTCGACGGTTCAAACCCACCAGTGGCTCTGTGGAAGAAAAGTCCTCGTGATCTGCTTCTGTAAAGATTACAGCCTAGGAAACCGTATAGGACAGTTCTATTCTGTCATATAGGGTTGCTATGAGTTGGAATCGACTCCACCCACAGCACACAACAACACAACTGTGGGGCCTGATCCACGTGGTCTTCCTGGCCTCTCCCCTCCCGGTGGTAGGTCCTAACGTGTGTATTTTTTCCAATTCTCTTCGCTGAGACTTCAGAAACCCTAGTTTTGTTAGAAATACATTATAAAACATTCTAAGGGTAAGTCATATTTACAGCTGAAAACCCTCATTGTTTTCTGTTGATTCTTACTAGCTTTAATTTCAGAGAGTGAACTCCAATTCTGACAGCATACCCTTATTCAGGATCATGTCTTTAATGGCGTCAGGATTAGGAAGCATAGATGGGGAGGGAGGAAACAGCAGTGATTACAATAGCATCCCTTATAGGAAGAGGAAGCGCAGCTGTGCTCCCACTGTCCCTAGAAGCCTGTGTTTGGCTGCTTCTGTCTTTGCCCTGTTAACCACCTGGCAGAGGATCCTGGCTGTTTTACGCCGAGCATGAGTTGGCCAAGGGCGGGCTCTTCAGGGAGGAAAATAAAGAAAGCAGATGTTGCTTGCTCAACCATTATAACTGTGTTATTATGACTGTGTTTACATAGTCCGCAGTTGGCACAAACAAATGTAGCCCAAGAAGTCAAGGATCAGAATAGATAAAACATAAGAAAACACTTTTATTTAAAATGTGTCATCCCTGAATAATAACCTAAGAGAACGAACAATTTCTGAAAAGAGGTTTAAATTCTTCCAAAGCCTAAAGATCTCAAAACACTGGAAGTTGAAGCTAGAGACATACTTGCTACAAATATTCATATATTATTCCAACCCCTATGTTCTGAGCTCCTAAGGGGTATGCAGCCTGGGGCCAGCAGTGCACAGGCAGCTCTGTCCCAGTCTTCTCAAAACCTGCGGTCTAGTGTGAGAGGCAAACAGTTCAATAAGCAGTTTTAGTACAGAGCGGTAAATACCACAGTAGGGAAAGTATCAGATGCTATGGGAACAAAGACCAGAGTTCTGGATCTAGTTAAATTACCAAAAGGTACTAAACAAGTTAAAATAAGTGTTTTTCTTTTCTTTTTCTTTTAAATTTCTTGTGTGTGTGTGTGTGTGTATTAAGTGAAAGTTTACAGTGCAAAATAGTTTTTCATTCAAAAATTTATACACAAATTGTTTTTGTGACATTGGTTGTAATCCCTGCAATGTGTCAGCACTCTCCCCCTTTCTCTTTGCACCCTGGGTTCTCCGTGTCCATTTGTCCAGTTTTCCTGTCTGTTTTTCTTTTTAAGTATACCTATTTTGAGGGATACTTTAAGGACTAAGGTGTGCCTGACTCGAGCCATGGTGTTTTCAATCTCCTCATATGCATGCGAAAGCTGGACAATGAATAAGGAGGATGGAGAAAGAATGATGAATTGTGGTGTTGGAGAAGAGTAGTGAATATACCATGGACTCCCAGAAGAACCAACAAATCTATCTGGGAAGAAGAATAGCCAGAATGCTCCTTAGAAGCAAGGATGGTGAGACTATGTCTCACGTACTTTGAACATGTTATCAGGAGGGATCAGTCCCTGGAGAAGGACATCATGCTTGGTAAAATGGAGGGTCAGCGAAAAATAGGAAGACACTCAACGCGGTGAATTGACATAGTGGCTGCAGCAATGGGCTCAAGCATAACGATTGTGAGGCTGGCGCAGGACCAGGCAGTGTCTTGTTCTGTTGTACATAGGGTCACTATGAATTGGAACCAACTCGACAGCACCTAATAAAAATAGTTAATAATTTAAAGGTGGAGAGGAACAGAGGTTCCCCAGACTTTATGTGATAAAAAGGAGGAAAGGCCAAGTGTTTATAACACGAACAGTTGAAGATGCTTTAATGAATATTTCTTTTGGCAAAAGTTGGAAAAGCAAGAAGAATATTTCAAGTTACCGGAAAACTAGCCCTTCGCAGATGGACAGGAAAGTAGAAAGGCTAACAGCTGTACTGCAGCCTGACTGTGTTCAATGGAAAGAACCACCCCACAATGTCTTTAACACACATGTGCACATACCAGCCTTACAGACTCACTGGCTAGGTCTTTTAAACAGTTACATATTAAAAGCTTTATTTACGTTTGGTCTGTTTCCCCACTCCAAAGGCTTCCCTGCAAATGGTAAAGGGCACCATTCCTGGTATGTTCCCAAGAAACTTCATCCTTGTTAGTTAGGAAGTGACCCTGCCTATGTGAGAGAAGAATGCAAGGCATTTGAGACTTTTCTGCTGGGGTTAAGAGTTGAGTCAATCTTGATTCCCCACTGTGAACCCAGGAGCACAAAAAAAAGTCAGTAAAATTCCAGAGGAATCATTGAGTGGTAGAAATGGTTAATGTGCTCAGCTGCTAACCGGAAGGCTGGAGGTGCCTGGGAAGAAAGGCCTGGCAATCTGCTTCCAAAAAATCAGCAATTGAAAACTCTATGGAGCACAGTTCTGCTCTGACACACATGAGGTCGCCATAAGTTGGAATCCACTCCACAGAATGGACAACTGGTTTGTGTGTCTGTATGTTTTAATTCCAGGAGAGATAAGAAACTAGCAAATCCTGGGTGAGGAATGCAAGCTTTACCTATGAGGACAAAAGTAATCACAGAGGGTTTAATCCTATTTGTTGGCGCTCACAGAACTCAGCTTCATTCTGATGAGCAGGACTGTGAAGCAGGCACCAAGCTATAGTGTCGCCCTTGATTATTGTCCCAAAAAAGCTGCTGTGCGCACTCTAAAGAAAAGCAGAACTGGCTAGTGCCTGCGGGTCCCGGGGGGCCTAGAGGCAGCTCCATCTGGAAGGCGAAGCTATAGGTCTCCTCTGCAAGGACCAGGAGTATAAACGCAGGGCACTTCTTGGAAGGAGCCCTATGCATCAAAGGTGATGCTTAGCCGCACTGCCTTCTGGAGACGCAGCTTGCGCGCCTGCAGGATGCCTCTCAAGAAGCCCCCTGCACTGCGCACTGCTCCAGGCACGCACGCTGTGTCCTCAGTCGCCTCCGGAAACCCGAGTAGTCCTGCCCAAGTGGCGGAAAAGTCCAGACTAGGTGGTCGGCTCTGGTGCTGAGCCCGGGAAACTGGACACGGGACACAAGTCCTCTTCAGTCTCTGCTGTAGCATTTTCAAACCGGTGCACGGATGTCAACGAGAGCCCCTTCATGTCTGCAAACACCACTTGCTTCTTGGGTCTCTGGGATTGAGGAGGTCGTGCCAGGCAGGAGCGAATAGACGACGGCCTGTGCTGCAGCTCCACTTGGCAAGACAGCCGGAGCTGCTGAAGGGATGGGTGGTGACTGAGGCAGAGGTGCATGGGGAGGTCCCAAAAGACTCTGCGGGCAGCACTGGGAACCTTTGACAAAAGGGGAAGGAAGTTCTGATGAGAGCGCAGAAGAACCAGGTATTCTCAACTGTTGCCCAACTTGCCCCTTCCTCCCCTCTCAGCGTCACTGCACTTCTCTTCCCCTCAGTCCCCCATCCCACAAGTGTCTGATGAAACTGGATAAAAAGCACAAGCAAAGAGTGGCCATGCGTTGTGAGCCAAGTGCCAGTCGTGGAGAGGAGAGACCAGGGACGAAGAGTGCTAGACAGGGAGTACTTACGCCACTCAGCTTCAGGCAGCCCCGAGGCAGAGGTGTCTGCCTCTCCTGACTGAGGCCCATTGCCACTGGCAGGAACTATTTATGCGTGCCTGACTCCAGAGGATCAGGAGCACTGAGACACTAGCCCCTTGGAGGAGCCAATCAGAAGAGCCTTTCATGTCTTCAACACTTATAGGGAAGGGAAAAGGATGTGACAGGCAAGTGTGACTCAAACTCTTTGCCACAGGCCACAAGCACTCCACCTCTGAGGATTACAGCCTTAAAGGTCACTCCCAGTTAGGGTCCTCTGTTGGGGTTCTGTGCTAAGATGGTTGTTGTTAGTTGCGATCCAGTTTGCCTCTGACTCATGGCAACCCCATGAACAATACAAAAGCTGCCAGGTCCTGTGCCATACTCATGATCTTTTGGGGACATCAGACTGTTGTGATCCATAGTGTTTTCACTGGCTGAGTTTTGGAAGTAGATTGCCAGGCCTTTCTTCCTAGTCCATCTTAGTCTGGAAGTTCAGCATTATTAATGTTGTTAGTTGCCATCCAGTTGGAATCATAGCGACCCCATGTGTGCAGAGTAGAACTGTGCTCCGTAGAGTTTTCAAGGATGTGACCTTTTGGGAGCAGATCGCCAGGCCTGTCTCCCGAGGCACTGCTGGGTGGGTTCAAACCGCTAACCTTTTGGCCAGTAGTAGAGCACTTAACTGTTTGTGCCATCCAGGGACTCCATTCAAACCACCGTTGACCGACGGGTTGTGACTGGGCATGAGGTGCATTGTCTAGGAACTGAACCCGGGTCTCCCACATGGAAGGTGAGAATTCTACCACTGAACCACCATGTCCCCCTGTGATAATGAAAGAAGGGAAAATAATCAAACTGGAAACCCTTTGGGCTGTGAAACAGGCTTTGAGGAATTAGAAGATTCCATACACACTGTTAGGGATTGAATTATGTCTCCCAAAAATGTCTGTCAACCTGGCTAGGCCATGAGTCCCAGTAGTGTGTGATTTTCCATCTTTTTGTCACCTGATGTGATTTCCGTATGTGTTGTAAATACTACCTCTATGATGTTAATGAGGTGGGATTAGCAGCAGTTATATTAATGAGGCAGGGCTCAATCTCCAAGATTAGGCTGTATGTTAAATTAATCTCTTTTGAGATATAAAAGAGAGAAGCCAGCAGAGAGACATGGGGACCTTAAACCACCAGGAGAATAGCGCGTCTTTTGAACCTGGGGTCCCTGCGCTGAGAAGCTCCTTGATTGGGGAAGATTGATGACAAGGACCTTCCTCCAAAGCTGACACAGAAAGCCTTCCCCTGGAGCTGGCACTCTGAATTCAGACTTTTAGCCTCCTAGACTGTGAGAGAATAAATTTCTGTTTGTTAAAGCCATTCACGTGTGGTATTTCTGTTATAGCAGCAATAGATGACTAAGACACTGTGCGTCTAGTTCCCCGAGGGTATCCCACCATACTTTTTTCTCTGAATCTGCCTTGAGGCTTTTCCTGAAGCTATCTCCCACTACCTACTTTTTGGGCTCTTCCCTCCACCTCGTGGCTTTTCCTCATTCACACTTCTGTTTACTACTTTCTCATTACATTTTTATGTCAATCTACTCTCTGTACCCCTGTGTGTGTCGGGGGGAGGGCTGTATGTTGCACCCAAAGAGAGAGGAGGTCACTTGGTGGAGCACTCCTTGACCAATACAGACAGCCCTTATGGGCAAAGTAGAGCCCTGGTGGTGCAGTGATTAAGAGCTCGGCTGCTAACCAAAGGGTCAGCAGTTCAAATCTACCAGCTGCTCCTTGGAAACCCTAGGGGGCAGTTCTGCTCTATCCTGTAAGGTCACTATGAGTCAGAATTGACTCGATGGCAATGGGTTTGGTTTGGTTATAAGGAAAGTATGTGGGCTAAGACTTCTCAGCATAGATCCCTGGTTCAGGCATTTGTAGCCAGAGTGACAGGGTTGTAACATGCAAAGTGCATTCATAAGAAACCACCTGGTGTACCTTGATGGTACCCTTAGGCTCTGTGGCCTGGGCTGAACATGATCAGATTGTCTCAGGAGGTGGACAACGATACCCTGGTGTTCCTCTTACCTCTGGCATCCTTCTCAGTCTCCTTTGCAGACCCAGTTTCCTCTATCCACCCCTTGAATCTTAATGCTCCTCCAATCCTCAGCCCTCTGTATTCACTCTGGTACCTTTTCCTTGGATGTCCTCATCCAATTTTAACAATTACTCAATTACTACTCATATGCTGATAACTCTTAAGTCTGTATCTTTAACCCAGATCTTTCTCATGAGCTCTAGACTCCTGGATACTGTTCTATTTTGGGATCCGGGTGGTGGGACTAAGTGTGTTCCCTGTGTAATTTTCTGTATGTATGTTTTACTTCAACAACAACATGTTATACTTTGATCAAAAGTTATTTAAAAAAAAGAAAAAAGAACAACAAGGTGGTAGATTGTTAATTATATAGTGGTTTGAAGAGTTAATTTTTACAAAAAGTGGTCTCATAATGTATTGTTGTTGTTATTAGGTGCCATGGAGTTGGTTCCGACTCATACGACAGAACAAAACACTGCCCGGTCTTGCACCATCCTCACAATTGTTGTTATGCTTGAGCCCATTGTTGCAGACACTGTGTCAGTCCATCTCATTGAGGGTCCTCCTGTCTTTTGCTAACCGTCTACTTTATCATCATAATATATATATGTATTTAATTATTTTTATTTGTATATTTTAATTATTTATATATTATAATTAATTATTTATATATGCAATTAATTACTTTGTATATAGGTAGAAAATCTGCATTTTTCACTTACATATGCTGGACATCTTTTTGTATTAGTATATTGTAGATGTAGCTCATTTTCGCTATGGTACGTCATATACCATAGTATGGATCCACCATAATTAACCAATTCTCTGTTCATGGACATTTTGATAGGCCTCAATTTTTTGCTAATAAAATTGTGCAACAAACACTCTTGTAACACATATTTGTGTACACACATGAGAATTTTTTCATGAGAGATATTTAGATTGAAGACTGCTGGTTCAAAGGATATGTACATTTAACATTCTGGTTGATACTGCCAAATGGCCTCCAGAAAGGCCGTATAAATTTACAATTTAACCAACAGCCTTTAAGAGTTGCCGTTTTCCCACACCTTCACCATCACTAAAAGTGATCAAACTTTAAAATATCTGCCAATATGATAGGTGAAAAGTAGTATCTCAAGATTGTTTTAATTATATATTTAAAGGCAAATGGTATGTAGTTTTTTTTTTTTCCATATATTTATTGGCCATTTCCATTTCCTTTTTGTAGAATTGCATACTCATACATTTTTCCTCATTTTTAAACTAGGTCCTTTGTATATATTTTAATGAAGTTATCTTGGGTAATAAATGTAGCTCTTGGGTTAATAAATGATATTGGCACGATTGGCTATCTATCTGGAAGAAAATAAAGGCAAACCCCTACCTCAAACCAAAAATAATTTAAGAACTTAATAAAAAATAAAATTGTAAACTATAAGGAAGAATTATAGGAGAATATTTTTATAGCCTTGGGGTGGGAGAAAGTCTGTGTGGCTAAAACCACCATAAACTAAATCAACAAATAAGACTGGGAAAACGTGTTTGCAAAATATCTGACCAACCAAGATGACATTACTTTTTGTTGAGTCAGTTTTGATCATTTATATTTTCTTAGAATATAATCTATTTCTTCTAAATTTCAAATTTAATAATAGAAAGGTGATCATAGTGTTCTCTTAATTTTAAAAATAGCTCTTTGCTACCTGTAACCCTTTTCTTATTCCTAATGTACTTTGTTTTTCCTCTTTTTTTTTTTTTTTATGGTTAGACCTAATAAAGGTTTTTTAAATTTATTGGTTAGTTATATCGGTTTCTTTGCTATCTGGTTCATTATTTTCTGCTTTCATTTTTCTAATTTTCCCTTTTGTTTTTCTACTTTCTGTTTCTAGCTTCTTTAGTGAAACACTTTATTTTCAGTCTTTTGCGTTTTCCAAGAAACACATTTAAGATTGTATATTTTTGTCAGTGGAAAAAAGGTTTTATACACAGTGCTCTTATTGCCATTTATGTATAGGCTGTAATTTCCATTTTAATTTCTTCTTTGACTCAATGATTATTTTTGAGTGTTATTGTCATTTCTATATCCTTTTGCATTTTTTCTTTTTTGGTTATATTGTGGGTCATCATTCCTTCCTTCACTTATGCATTTATGTGACAAATACTTATGGATCCCTACTATGTGCTAAACAATGTGGGAGATGTTGAGCTACAAAGGTTCTTGGTACTTTCAATAAATTGTAGGTTTTCAATTTACTATCATTGCTTGAGCGTTTGTCTTCCTCTATTTCCATCTAGCTCAGCGTGATCCTGGCATTGCCATCAAAGCTGACGCAAACTAACAGAGCAGTTTCTCAGACAGTTAGTCAGACTTCATTTTATCAGGAGTGTGTACATTCATCCTGTATACCTAAACCTCCCAAATCTGGTTAAATGCACAAACACACGTGTGCCTACATGCATATACAAAGGTTTCAAAGATTCTAAAAACCTTTCACCCACAAACAGACTTTGAGTTGGAAGAACATATTCAGCCAAAGTTAGAACTGGAAAAGATCCATCACAAACTAAGCAACCTTACTACTTAACAAAGTTGGAAACTGGGTAACTGGTCAGGAATTGCCTTAGTAAGAGCCATGTGAAGAGCTCAAGTCCAGAACATGTTTCTGCTTGACAAGCAGTGTGATGTAGCTGGAAGATAACCAATATCCTGAGGTAGAAGTGCTCGCTTCCAATCCTGGCCATGCTGCTTATTGGTGATTGTCTTAGTTTTCTAGTGCTGCTGTAACAGAAATACCACAAGTGGATGGCTTTAACGAACAGAAATACATTCTCTCACAGACTAGGAGGCTAGAAGTCTGAATTCAGGGCACCAGCTCTAGGGGAAGGCTTTCTCTCTCTGTCGGCTCTGTGGGAAGGCCCTTGTCATCAATCTTCCCTGGTCTAGGAGCTTCTCAGCACAGGGCCCCAGGTCCAAAGGACACGCTTCACCCCCGGCACTTCTTTTTTGGTGGCATGAGGTCGCTCTTCTCTCTGCTTGATTCTCTCTTTTATGTCTCAAAAGAGATTGACTCAACATACAAACTAATCCTGTAGATTGAGTCCTGCCTTATTAACATAACTGCCTCTAATCCTGCCTCGTTAACCTCATAGAGGTTAGGATTTACAACACATAGGATAATCACATCAGATGGCAAAATGGTGGACAATGACAGAGTACTGGGAATCATGGCCTAGCCAAGTTGACACACATTTTTAGGGGAAACAATTCAATCCATAACAGTGACCCAAGCTTTCTCATCTGGGAATAATGATATCTGTCTACATCAATGTATTGTTGGAATTAGATAGAGATAATAATGAATTAACAATTGTGTAAACAGACTCCAAAAACTGAGGCACTTTGGCATAACTGTATAGCTGCCCCAGAACTAAAATCCAAAACTCCATCTTTAAATCAAGTTATAGATAGGTGTGAAATCTTCACTGCTGCTCTGAAGAGACAATTCAGCTTCTTGTAGAAGTCTAATTGCTTTGAACACAAAGAAAGCAAGGGTCAGGACTTTAGCTTGTGTAAGGAATTGTTTGTTGAAAACATATTTGTCAAGAATGTTTATGCAGCTTCTGTTATAGCAAATACTTCGCTCAACATTTCCCTGGAGGTTAGGTAATAGAATTGATAGTGTTAAGTAAAGATGAGGCCTGCTATTGTCTAACTCTGTAACCAAAATTTAACCCTATTGTCCCTAATTTTCTACTTTGACTCCCTCAAAGTAGAGCATTTTAAATTAGACTTCATCCTAAATCACTCACTGAGACTTTTGCTCCGTTTTTGCTGACTGCTTGTAAATCTGTAACTAGGGTAAAAAATCCATTGCTGTTGAGACGATTCCAACTCCCAGAGACCCTATAGGACAGGGTAGGACTGTCCCATAGGGTGTCCAAGAAGCAGCTGGTGGATTTGAACTGTTGACCTCTTGGTTAGCAGCCATAGCTCTTAACCACCGCGACACTAGGATAGGCTTTAAGATAAGAAGAAGAAATTAATCTGCTGCTGTGACAGGAAATTGACTCATTTCTTCCTGATAGAATGCTTTGGCGAACAAATCCCAGGATGTTAACAAATAGAGTTGCTGATGTTAAGAAAAACGTTTAACAAACCCCTTGTAACTTTTGCATGTATCCCCTGGGCCTGTGAGTACAGCCCTTTGTTTGCTTCACCTGATAAAAACCTGTTTCTCTTCGTGTAATCGGAACACTGCAGCGTCCTGCCTGGGTGCTTGTGTGTCTCCCATTTTGCAAAACTTTTTCCACAATAAAACCTTTGTTTTCACTTCTAACAGAGTGTCAGACTTGTGCTTTACTATGACACAATTAATATATGTAGAATATTTTGTTGTTGTTAGGTGCCCTTGAGTAGGTTCTGACTCATAGCAACCCCACGTACAACAGAACGAGACACTGCTGGGTCCTGTGCCATCTTCACAATCATTGCTATACTTGAGCCCTTCCTTATAGCCACTGTGTCAATCCATCTGGCTCAGGGTTTTGCTCTCTTTTGCTGATCCTCTACCTTACCAAGCATGGGACTGGTCCCTCCTAATAACATGTCCAAAGTATGTGAGATGAATACTCACTGTTCGCGCTTCTAAGGAGCATACATACTGGCTGTACTTCTTCCAAGACAGACTTGCTTGTTCTTCTGACAGTCCATGGTCTATTCAGTATTCTGTGCCAACACCATAATTCAAAGGCATTAATTCTTTGGTCTCCTTTATTCGTTGTCCAGCTTTCACATGGATATGAGGCAACTGAAAATACCATGGCTTATTAAGTGTTCTCAAAGTGACATCTTTTAGAGTCACTTTTATTTTAGAGTTCTCAAAAAACTTTTCATACCTTAACTCGTGTTTTCCTTAGAACAACGCTGTTATGTTAGTAGTAGTATTATTATCTTTGTTTTAGAGGTAAGGCAGTAATTTCTCCAGGTTTCCTGAATTAATAAAAATGCAGATTCAGGACTTCACCCCTGATTTTCTGGCTTCAAATCCCAGGTTTATTTCATGATACCCTGCTCCCTGTGAAAAACACAAGGCCCCTCACGGTTGTAAGGAATTAGTATACATTTTCTGAAAAAGGTGTGTGTGGGACCGTGTATAAATCTACAGAAGACTGCTGGTCTCCAGGCTGATTGAGAAGTAGAAGGAAATTCGAGAAGGCTTCTAGCCTGGTCTTTTGCTGTTAGGTAAACATCGAAACCTCACAGAACAGTAAAATATCTATTAATTTTTGGGGGCACCTCTCATACTGTAGCCTCAAGAACCTTCTTTAGTAGACCATTCTGTGTTTCATTATCTGGATGGCAAAAAACCTGTTCTTCATAACACAATAGGGTCTCTTTCCTTTTTAGAAAAAGTTCTAGGCTTGGCTTTCTTTGTCACTTGTCACTCTTCTGGCTTGTACCTATATATGTTCCCAAGTGTGCGAATTCTGATTTAGAAAAACAGTTTGATTTTTACAAGACTCACAGTCCCTGCCTCCCCCGGCTCTTCTTTCTTCTTACTAATCATAATATAAGAAAAGTTTGGTCTTTTAACATTCATTAAAAAAAAAAAAACCTGCTTAATTCCTTTTTTCTTCCTTTCAATTAAATAATTACCTGATCATCTCCTGAATTTTTTTATCTTTCACAAGACTAATTTTTCCTTAAAATCCAGGATCAAAGTGGGTCATCATCTCTAGTTTTTACCTCTAATTATCACATGCAATCTGATGGTCTTATCATTGATCACTGATTTAGGAAATAATACTGGAGTCATTATTCCCTGTCCTTGAGCATAGAGAATGTGACCCAGCTGGAGCTGGACTCACAGGGACTCACAAGGACACATCAGCTAGCTGGGTCCTGAGATAGAAAGACAATAGCTAGGACAATCTTGGAAAATATCTTGTAGGGAACCTTTCACATAAACCAATCAAACAGAACACAAAAGACTTTCCACTCTTATCTTTTTCTGTTAGCATTTAGTGAATAGAAAATTAAATTTGCTGGACCAGTGAAGACCCTCCTGGCTGTCATTACTGAAACCTGTACCAATGATTATTAAGAAAGACCATTCAAAAGGTAGGATCACAATTTCTAGCCAATCTGTGAAAAGGTGAAGCTTTCAGTGGTTTAGCCCATTTGTAGTGTTAATACATATTGATGATTCTGTAACATTCCTCGGATGCAGGCAGTCATGGCTGTAGCAGCGTGCTTGTCTGTTTCCCACTCTTGTCTATTCTGTAATACTTCCTTGGACTTGGGCAGACATGGTTCTGGCAGCATGCTTGTCCACTTCCTACTTTTGCCTTTTTGAATATATGCTGAAGAAAACTTTCTTTTACTTTACTAAACTTTGTGATGTTTTTTCCCTACGACATCACCATGTCCAGATTCCAGGCTGTTCTGGTTAATTCACTATAATTAAACCAGTTTCATCTTAAAGGTCACTGGAATCTAAATCGTCTTGGTTGGCTGCAAACATATAAGCAGTAAGGAAACCTCAGATTCCCATGCAATAGTGGATAGAGCTCCTCCTTTCTCAAAGTTTTCCCGGGATGGAAATTCCATGGATCTCTTGGTTTCCCAGTCTACTATTTTATCTTCTTGGTAGTCAAGAAGCTTGCCTCATGTTCTGAGAACATTTCCTTTGACTTAGGTAATTTTATTCCTGTTTGGTTCTTTTTAAAAATGAACTGTTCAGCATTATTCTACAAATTCTTCTTCAAAATTTTAGAAAATATTTATTTTTTTTTCTGCATTCCCCTACTTAAGCTAAAGAAGTCCTTTCTGCATTAGGCTCATTTTCAATACATTTTATCATTTTGCTTAATCATTTAACTCTAGCATCAGTAATGATGCATCTACAACAGTATTTTAGTGGTGGCTATTTCATGATGATGAGATATCAATTTTCTTCTCAGAGCTTTTCTTTCCAAACCACAATGACATGTACCAACCCAAACCAAACCCACTGCTGTGGAGTTGTTTCCAACTCATAGAGACCCTATAGGACAGAGTAGAACTGCTTCATAGGGTTTCCAAGGCTGTAATCTTTACTGAAGCGGACTGCTACATCTTTCTCCTGCAGAGCTGCTGGTGGGTTCCAACCGCCCACCTTTTGGTTCGCAGACAAGCGTTTTAACCACTCTGCCACCAGGGCTCCTTACAAGGACATATATACTTAGTAATTTAAAAATTTAAAGTTATTGCTCTGACAGGGATCACAATAGAGTGTCCTGGACAGAGCTGGAGAAAAACGTAGAACAAAATGCAAACTCAAAAAAAAAGACGAGGCTTAATGATCTGACTGAGACTGGAGAAACCCCGAGTGTATAGCCCCCTTGGACGCCCGTTTAACTCAGTACTGAAGTCACTCCTGATGTTTACCCTTCAGCCAAAGATTAGACAGGCCCATAAAATAAACAATAATACATGTAGCTCAACCATGTATAGGAAACTAAATGGGCACATCAGCTGAGAAGCAAGGACGAGAAGGCAGGAGGGGACAGGAAAGCTGGACGAATGAACCCAGTGTCGAGAAGGGGAGAGTGTTGACACGTCGTAGGGTGGCAACCAATGTCACAAAATATATATGTACTCATTGTTTAATGAGAAACTGATTTGCTCTGTGGAGTCCTGGTGGCGTAGTGGTTAAGAGCTCGGCTGCTAACCAAAAGGTTGGCAGTTCAAATCCATCAGCCACTCCTTGGAAACCCTGTGGGGCAGTTCTACTCTGTCCTATAGGGTCACTATGAGTCTGAATCGACTCAACGGCAATGGGTATGGTTTTTTTTTTGTTTGTTTGTTTTTGGTTTTGGTTTAATTTGCTCTGTAAACCTTCATCTAAAGCACAATAAATAAATAAAGCAGGAAAAAAATGCTCAGAAGACAAGAATGGATTATTCAGTAGCTGGGTCACTTGGCTATCAATATGGAAAAGAGTTTCAATTTCTACATCACATTTGTGGAATAAAGGACTTGGTTTGGCCCTTTGACTCTGGTTTCTGAAAATAACCCAAACAATCAAGATGCCTTTGTTTTCCAAAATAGCCAGGGAAGTATGGCTACACGGCTACACGGGCCTACACCTGGCAACTAACTTCAGGAAGGGGTGGGAGGGCTAATGCAGTCGTGCATATTCATTGACTGGATCACTCATCACTATGCATTAAGGCCCCAGTCATGCATATTCATTGGAATCCCAATGACTAGGGGACCTGGGACCTTGGAGTGCTCTCTTCTTCGGGGCCCTCTGAATTGGTGAGAACATCCATGCACTGGAGAGGGGGCAGCACATCCCTGGGGACAGTGGAAGCCTTGTGCTGAGAACTCTCCTAGACCTTGCCTGATGCATCTCTTTGCTTGTATCCTTTCTGGTTATAATAATTGGGCAACTGTAAGACTAGGTAATAGTCTCTGAATTTTGCGAGCCATTCTAGAGGATTAACAAACCCACAGGGGCAATGAGAGAGCAGGGGCTGGCAGTACAGAGTCAATTTGTGTAGACCCAGCTCTGGGTGGCTGCGTGATAGAGAGAAGCTGCATGGGCAGTCCATGAAGAAGGATAGAGTCCTTCTAGCTTTTGACCCAGTCCAATGGACTAGAGAAAGAGAGGAATTGCTATGAAAGTGGCTGTCGAGGAGGAGTGGAAATGTGGGAAGATGAAGCCTGGATCTATTTCCAGCTGGGAATTGGATTCATGCTGATTTTTATATATAAATAATACAATTCACACCTGAACATGAAGAAAACAAAAATCCTCACAAATGGACCAATAAACAACATCATGCTAAATAAAGAAGAAATTGAAGTTGTGAACAATTTCATTCTACTTGGATCAACAATCAACGTCCACGGAAGCAGCATCCAAGAAATCAAATGACAGATTACGTTGGACAAATCTGCTGCAAAAGACATCTTTAAAGTTTTAAGAAGCAAAAATGTCACTTTGATGATTAAGGTGTCCCTTACCCAAGCCATGGTCTTTTCAATCGCCTCATACGCATGCGTAAGTTGGACAATGCAAAAGAAAGAAGAAGAATCGATGCATTTGAACTGTGGTGTTGGTAAAGAGTAGTGAATATATCATGGACTGCCAGAAGAACAAACAAATCAGGCTTAGAATAAATACAATCAGAATGCTCCTTAGAAGCAAGGATAGCGAGACTTCAGCTCACTTACTTTAGAAACACAATCAGGAAAGACCAATCACTAGAAAAGTGTATCATTCCTGGTAAAGTAGACGGTCAGCAAAAAACGAGGGTAACCCTCACTGAGGTGGACTGACACAATAGCTACTACTATGGACTCAGATATACCAACAATCATGACGATGGCGCAGGACAAGGCAACGTATTGTCCTGTTATACGTAAGGTTGCCATGAGTCTGAGCTGACCTGATGGCAGCCAACAACAACAAAGATATATATACCTAAATGTAAAATGGAAACCCTGGTAGCATAGTGGTTAAGAGCTACGGCTGCTAATCAAAAGGTCAGCAGTTCGAATCCACCAGGTGCTCCTGGAAACCCTATGGGGCAGTTGTAGTCTGTCCTATAGGGTGGCTATGAGTTGAAATTGACCTGACGGCAACGGGTTTGGTTTGGTTTTAAATGTAAGAAACAAAACTTTAAAATTTTGGAGAATATATTTATGTCCTTGGGATAATAAAAGATTCCTGAAATATATAAAAAGCACAAACCACTAAGAAAATTGATTACATTTGTCAACTGACTACTTCTGTGTGAGAAAGGACACACTAAGAAAAGCTAAAAGACATACCACAGGCTGGGAGAATATATTTGCAAAGCATATGACCAAAAAAAGGACTAGCATACACAGTATATAAAGTACTACTACAATCCTGTTTATGGGGATTTATCCTACAGATGCCCCTACACATGAATGAAATAACATATGTACAGGCTATTCAATGAAGCATTGTTTGAAGTAGTAAAAGTAACAACTCAGATAATCAACTCTTGGAGATTGGATAAGTAAAATGTGGAATATTCACACAATGAGACACTATTTAGTCAAAAAAGGGATTTAGGAAGTTAACTGATATGCAAGATCTCCAGGTATACTGTTAGGCAAAAAAATTAAAAATTAAATTTAAGTAGCAATCTTTTATATTTTCTGTGCCTTTCAATGTGTTTGGAATATGTTATGATAAAAAAATAAAGACGCAATTAGGTTGTTATGGAGTCAAGGAGACAGTCAAGTCCAGTGACAGTGATATGGTCCTCTCTGTAAGCCAGCACTGATGAACAAATGGTACAGGAAGCAGACAAACGGGATGATTCCCATAAGGCTTATGAGTTGTTCAGTGAAGGCAGAACTGCTTGGGGACTTTAGTCTCCCGGTCCCCATAAATGGTAATAAGGAGGGGGAAATCTAGCCCACTGTGATCCTGGGTCACTGGAGGAAACAGGTGAGGATAATAACAACCACTCCCATTGGATCCAACCTTATAAAAAGGGCAAGCAGTTCTCCTTAGGGACCACTGTGATGCACAGGTTTTCATGGTCCCATCCACAAGCGAACACAGTTATAGCACAGGGCTGGGCAGTGTTTCTCTCCACTGTGTATGAGGTCACCATGAGTCAGGAGCCAACTCCTCAGTAGCTAACAACGACAACTCCTTAGGGCTATAGCAGCTATTCTATCTGTCCAGTCCTTCCTCCATTTGCATTTCTGGTAACACTCTGGCTGGGCCAATCTTAGTTATAGTGATTGGCCCAAGGGGTGGGTCCATGCCCCAAGCTCTGCCAATCTCTTTAAAACTTAAAGCTGAGACCAGAACAGAGTAACTTTGAATCTGCCTGCACCTCTGTTTCCTGCCCCGAGGATGAACTCTACTTGCAGGAGAGAACGATGCCAAAGAGCATAGAGAAGCAGGCAAAGAGATAGATGGACAAACACACACGTTTATACACACATCTCTGAAAATAGTGGTTGAATCTGTGGACCTAGGTGATTAGCCGAGACCAGCTTCCATTCTCATTTGCAGGAACTAGTAAATCTCCTTTTTCCTTAAGCTTATTCAGGTTGAGGTTCCTCACTTGCAACTAGAATCCTTGATCCCCAGAACTCTCTTCACACTCTATATTGTTCTTTGGCCACTCCCAGAGCTCCAACTTCACCTGAGTACTGAATTCCGTGTTATACCTCCAGACCAGATCTTCCTGACTTGTCCATTGCAAAAGCTCTTTTCCGTATCTACAATGACACTTTTTCTGCTTCTTCTTTTATCTCTGTGAGTATGATCGTTCTACAGGCTGTGTCTAATAATTTTACTCTCTGGAGTACTTGTGGGTGTGTTTCTGTTGTCAGTTGCTTCTATCGATTCTCATTCATATGTTTTTTTCTCCTCGTATGCCTTGTTATCTTTATTCTACCCGTTGCCACTGAGTCGAATCTGACTCATATCGACCCTATAGGACAGAGTGGAACTGCCCCATAGGGTTTCCAAGGAGTGGCTGGTGGATTCGGACTGCCAACCTTTTGGTTAGCAGCTGAGCTCTTAACCAATGTGCCACCAGGGCTCCATCTTTATTCTAGTTATTGTATTTGAAAAATTATTTATAGAAATAATTGGAGGCCTAGGATGTTATCTTTCCTCAGAGATAATTTTAATTTACTTTTGCCTAGTGCCTGGAGACACCAGCAATCTGGATTGCTTTAATTCAGTTTACAGGTTTGAAATTTTCAGGGCCATCCACATGATTCAAAGCTGGGCTGAAGTCTGTGTATATGAGGACTTGTTTATTTTGTATTTACTTTCACTCCTAAAGTTGCAATCATAAAGGCAGGGTGGTTTACCAGAACTCCCACCCTTCATAGGTACAACTCCAGCTTTTGACCACTGGTCCTACTAGGCCAGAGATGCTTAACCTTTTTTGTTCCATGGACCCCTTTGGCAGTCTGGTACAACTATAGATTCCTTTTCAGAATAATGTTTTTAAAAGCATAAAATAAAATATATAAATTACAAGGGAAACCTATTACATTAATATATCACTATTGAAACATCTTAAAAATCAAATTTGTGATACGGTAATATCTGTGCTTCTTTATAGATGTACTAAATAACAAGATTTAGCAGCGGGTTTAATAACAACCATGATTTAGAAATAGCAATGAATGTAAGTGATGTTTTGAGATATCTGCAACCACTATAAATATAATTTGAAAATACTTGATTTATATTGGTTTCAGAGTCACAAATACTGCTAAAATTAATGTGGCTTGCTGACTAGATTGATAATAAAAGGCAGGCCTAACCATTTAGAGGTTAGTAAAAAAAACAAAAACAAAAAGGATGTAATTTTCTCCTTAATCAAGTTCACAGACCCCCTGAATTCTAGTCTATGCACCCCAGATTTGGAATTGCTACATTACGCTGTTAGAAGAGCTACTGTCTCTCAGCTACCACTGCACCCAGGTGAACGCTGTCCTCACCGCTCTCCATTTCTGTCTTCTCCTGGATCTTGGTGTAACAATTCCTCATTATCTCGTTAGCTCTTTGATGTCTTTAGAAAAATGCTTTTTATATCTCATTTGGAATTTTAAATTGTCTTCAGGATGAGAGTTGATTCAAATTACCTAATCCACCCCTGCAAGAAGCACTTGCCTACTGCCATGTTATCTCCACCTTTATGTAACCACGAGGCCCTCGTTTCTTTCCACTTGGATTGTTAGCACGGCGGCTGGTCTCTAACCCTCCCGTCTGGCCTCCATCCTCCACAGTCACCACGGGGATTTTTCTAAATGCAAATCAGATTTCTAAAATGCACATCTTTTATCAGATCTTAGTTCAGAGTCCTTCAGAAGTTCCTAAATGTGTTAGAGCAAAATCCAAACCCTTTAGCATGCTAAATAAAACCCAAAAACCAAACCCTTTGCCATCGAGTCGATTCCGACTCATAGCGAGCCTATAGGACAGAGTAGAGCGGCCCCATAGGTTTTCCAAGGAGTGCCCGGGGAATTCCAACTGCTGACAGTTTTGTAGCTCTTAACCATGACGCCACCAGGGTTTCCTGCTTAAAGGGGAAACTCCATCTTCCTTCACGCTCTAACTCTCATAGTTAATGTTGTGCTCAGTATGCTGTTTGTGTTATCTGGCGTCTGTGCCTTTTGCCTGAAATAGTCATCCCCTCTCCCCTCCTTAGCCTGGCTAACTCTGCCAGTGTTTCAAGGCTCTGCTCAGGCATCAACTCTTCTGAGAAGCTTTCATGAGTTCTTCCAGCCTGTGGAGTTCTTCCTCCTGTGTTCTTTTGTAACACTCTGTGCCCATTTTTTATAAAAGCACATAGGAATTTTTTAAAAAAATAGAAGAGTATTATTCTGTGATGTGTTTTCTTGCTGGTCTCCCTCACTAGACTATAGGGGGTTTCTTACTTTTGTACGCACAGCACATAACACCATGTCTGATATCTAGTAGGCCCTATATATTTAACAAATGAGTGGACTTATACTTGCCATACTGCTACTTGTATTATGTCATTTATATGATCTATTCTCTCTTTTTAGAGTGCTAGAACCCTACAACTCTTACCTTCATTATCACTTTTGCTCATCTGCCACACTTAGGAATTTATATTCCACTAAATGGCTCATGTATTCCTCATCCCCATAAAAAGTGGGAACTTCAATTTTCAATATATGGCCCAAGTTACTAATATGTACTTCTTTATCCTTTACTTAATTCCAAAAAACATTTGTGGTAGCTTTTAATCAAGACAAAATAGAACAGTAAAACTCTAGGTTTAAAAAGGAGATCAGAAACTATTGAATTCATAGCAACCCTATAGGACAGAGTAGAACTGCCCCATAGGGTTTTCAAGGCTGTAAATCTTTAGGGAATCCCACAGTAGCTGGTGGGTTTGAACCACCAGCGACCTTTAGGTTCGCAGCCAAGTGCTTAACCACTGCACCACAAGGGCTCCTCATAGGTATAAAAAGGAGATTAGAAAATATTGAAGGAAAGATATAGGGCAATGTTACTAGGAAGCTGGGCTGGACACTGCACACACTAATTGGGCTCTGGGTTTCCTGGTAGGTAGGCTAAAATGGGGAATCCGATAGGACTCGTTTGTCTGATAAAATGAATCACGTATGTTTGAAGACATAAACTTTATTTGCACTAAATTCTGAGAAAAATTTATTACATAGATCCTTATGTATAGATAGGTAATACAACTGATAATGTCTTCAATTGTAATTTATAGAAGACATGGAGATGTTATTCACATGGTTGTTTCTTATAGAAGCCTTTGATAAAAACATGGAACTAACAAATTAGTCCAGAAATACTGCTTTCTGGGATCAAGTCTGATACAGTAATAAAACTTGGGGAACCCAGAGAAATAGACTGACAATATGGCCTTTAGTCTCTCTTGTTTCATTTTTTAAACTATTGACAGCCTATGGTTAGCAGCCTGTTTATGACTGAGCTAACTAGACAGTACCTGAAGTATAGACATATTATGTTGTTGACTGGAGATTAGAAAGCTTTAGGTATCAGACAATGGCAAAGTTGATGATCTGTTATCAAAATTAAGGAGCCTGACTATAATCACACTCAGACTGAGGGTCTACCAACCTGTGCTGGAAATTGAGGGCAGCAGTGCCTGCAGAGTCCTGAGTGTGCAGCACGCACCCCGACGCCTGGCACTCAGTAAGTCTGCTGTATTTAACAACGAAGCTAAATGTGACATAAGCCATTTTCCATTATGTTATTTACTTCTGTAGGGTTGGTATGAGTCAGAATCGACTCAACAGCAGTGGGCTTTTTAAAAATTTATTCTGGAAATTGGAGCCCTGGTGGTGCAGTGGTTAAGAGCTCAGATGCTAATCCAAAGGTCAGCAGTTCAAATCCACCAGCTGCCCCTCAGAAACCCTATGGGGCAGTTCTACTCTGTCCTATAGGGTGGCTATGAGTTGGAATCGATGTGATGGCAATGGGTTTGGTTTTTGATTTATCTGGAAGTTAGACTGCAGGCATGCCTTTAAAGCTGTGCATGCCCAAACCATCTTGTTTATTCCAAAGTTACTAATCTGAAATTATTTATACCTTACTTAATTCCCTAAAGAATTTTGGTGGGGTTTTTAATAAAGATGACACTGTAGATATAAAAAGGAGATTAGAAACTATTTAGGGAAAAAGGAAAAATTTGCCCAGAAGCTAAATGGTGGAACTCGTGTTTTCTCCATAGGGTTGTTGTGAGGATAAAGCAAGGTATTCACAGAAAGCCTTTTGCACCGTCTAGGACCCAGATGTTCAATAAACACTCATCTCCTTTCTCCCTTTCCTCTTCTGCAGACATTAAGTAACCACTGAAGGGTTTTAAGTCAGGCGACAAAATGTCAGAATTATGCTTGAGGAAAATTATAGGTTCAGAGATAATGGAAGCAGCAGTTTGAAGTTTGAAAAATTTACATTTGAGTTGGGAAATACTTTGGATCACAGAGTGTCCCATTCAAGAGCTCTGAACCAAAGAAAATCATTTCCTTCCAATCTTCTTAGTCCTAGATGTTAAGACAATTTTCTTCTGAGCCTAACAATCTCATCTTTTCAAATTTACACTTAAGGAGTCTTTTCAGGATTCACTGTAAATTCCTTGGGCAAAAATCGTCATGTAGTCCTATTTTGAACCTCATAGACTCTAACAGAACTGGGCCAAGAAGAAAGGCTTAAGTAATTATGTGTTGAGTTTAACTTTGAATGGCTTTCCCTGTCTTAACAAGTTAGGCAGAATTTGTAAGCATTGTGGTAGGTAGAAAATTCTCTAATTTAGAAAATATTCCTATGTTATGAAAAATGCCACCTCCTCTAAAGGACTGTAAATGATAGTGGTTATTCTCTCAGAGTAGTCTCTTTAGAAGCCTGGAACTTGTTCCAATGAAGCTATCTTTGCTCAAAACATTATTGGATCTTCTTTCCTTTTTTGGAGAGAGTATTGCAGGGCAATTAAGAGGATGGGCTCTGGGGCTCTGTGTTCAGTGGGGTTGAATCCTCCTTCCTCTACTTACTATCTCGGTGGCCTTCAGTAGATTCATCTGTTTTTTTGTCTGCAAAATCGGGATATCAATAAGCAGAAACCAAACCCCTTGCTGTCGCGTCTATTCCGACTCACACCTTACATGGTTGTTGTTCGTTGCCTTCGAGTTGATTCTGACTCATGGTGACCCCATGGTGTTAACAAATTTTAGGAAAAGATACAATCATGACTCTCATACAGATACAAAATGAACAGGGACCAAAGATTTTATTTAAAATAACTTATTGTTTAATGAGGGAACCAGGAAGGTGTTGCAAATGGTTCAAATGAGGATTTGACTTTCTCTATTGGATAGAATTCATTTGCATTGCCATGCACAGGAATCATCTGCAATAGCTATGGTTAGGAAATAGTCAGATTGTTATCAGTTTTTTATAACTTCTACCTCTACAGAGGTGTAAAATAGCCTAGTCAAAGACAAGGGCACATACCTTACGGAGATCAAGCATTTCATTAAAAGGATATCCATCTCTTTTACCCATTTCAAAATTTCAAACTTTTCCTTGCATAGGGTTGTTGTGAAGATTTATATAATCCACTTAAAACACTTATAACAGCCTGATTCATAGTAAAGATTCAATAAACATTAGATATTATTAGTGATTTCAGAATCTATAGTACATTCCTTTCAGTACCCCTCAAAGTTGTTTTTTCCCAGAGGGAGTTATTATTTTTATTATAAACATCAGTTGCCATCAAGTTGATTCTGATTCATAGAAATCCTGTGTGTGTCATAGCAGAACTGTGCTCCACGGGGAATTTTTTTTTAAATAATTTATTGTGTTTTAGGTGAAAGTTTACACAGCAAATTAGGTTCCCATTTAACAATTTTTATACCACTTGATCTGTGACACTGGTTACAATTTTCACAATGTATCAGCATGCTCATTATTTCTGTTCTGGGCCCATTCACCTGTTCTGTTTCCATTGATGTAGCTTCCCTTCCCCTACTTGCCTTCTCATCTTTGTTTTTGGGTAAATGTTGCCCATTTGATCTCATATAGTTGATTGCTCAAGGCACATTACTCATGGGTGATACTGTTTATTTTATAAGCCAATCTATTATTTGGCTGAAAGGTGACTTTCAGGAGTAGCTTCAGTTCCAATTTCAAAGGGTATCTTAGGGCCATAGTCTCGGGGGTTCTTCTAGTCTTTATTAGTCCAGTAAGTCTGGCCGTTTTTAGGAATTCAAATTTTGTTCTACATTTTTCTCCCATTCTATCCAGGACCTTCTATTGTATCCCTGGTCAGAATGGTTGGTAGTGGTAGTTCTTCTGGTCTCAGGTTAGAAGAGGCCATGGTTCATGTGGCCTATTAGTCCTGTGGATTAGTTTCTTCTTTGAGCCAGTAGTTGTTTTGAGCCATGGAAGGTATATCCAATTGTCTTAGTCATCTAGTGCTGCTGTAACAGAAATACCACAAGTGGATGGCTTCAAGAAAGAGAAATTTATTCTCTCACAGTCCAGTAAGCTACAAGTCCAAATTCAGGGCGTCAGCTCCAGAGGCGGCTTTCTTTCTCTGTCGGCTCTGGAGGAAGGTCCTTGTGATGCATCAGTCTTCCTTCAGTCTGGGAGTATCTCAGCGCAGGCACCTCAGGTCCAAAGGACACGCGCTGCTTCCAGCACTGCTTTCGTGGTGGTATCAGGTCCCCATGTGTCTCTGCTCGCTTCTCTCTTTTATATCTTAGAAGAGATTGGATTAAGACACTATCTCATCTTTTAAACCTCATCAGTATAACCTTATCACAGGGACAGAATTTACAACACATTAGGAGATCACATATAACCCTATCATAGTGATAGAGTTTACAACACATAAGGAAATCACATCAGATTTACAAACTGGTACACAATTATACAATACTAGGAATCATGACCCAGCCAAGTTGACAGATATTTTGGGGGGACACAATTCAATCCATGACACCAATTCTTTGGAAACAGCCTAGTTATTTGAAATCAACTTCATTAAACGAGCAAAGAATACTGACTTTGCTTTTTAACAAGTGAGGTTTGTTTGACAAGACTACTTACATAGCTAGTTTATCAGCTACATTAAAACATTAACTTTAGAAGAATCCTGAAACTGTTTTGAAATGCTTAGCCTCCCAAGATAGAGAACACTAGATGAAGAATTGATATGTATATATAATGTGCTCACTTAAAAATTCATTCTCAAAACTTTATGGTTCACTCTTAAACATAACAGAATTAAGCTTGATGCATAAGAAGGTGGCACTGAAGCCATACTGACTGCCACGGCCCAGGCAAACAGCAAGCATAACTGGAGTTTCCCTGCAAGGTCACAGCTGATATGATTGGACAAGGACCTGCAAGCACTTCTCCAGAATAGCTGTCCTGCTAGGAACAAGCTTATGATAAGAAACCAAAGCCAAACCCATTGCTGCCAAGTCGATTCTGACTCATAGCAACCCTATAGGACAGAGTAGAACTGCCCCACAGGGTTTCAAAGGAGCAGCTGGAACTGCTGACCTTTTGGTTAGCAGCTGAACACTTAACCGTGGCGCAATCAGGGCTCCTTATGATAAAGGATGATGCAATTATTTGAAGAAAACATCCTGTCATGCTTCCAGTAGTGAGTTTTTAACAATGAAGTGAAACACTCACCACAAATGTCAACTAAGCCACATCATTTCTTTGTACTTGGTTTTGAAACTCAACTTCCCCTTTATTAAGCTGACAGGTCTAAATCAGTCTTCCTTTGAAGAGGTAACTTAGGAAGTGGAGCAAGTCACTTTATGGCTTTAGTGGAAACCTTAAGCTGTGTGCAGGCTGACATGCACACAGAGCTGGAGATGGGAGGATTTACAGCTTTGCCGCTCCACGTGTGGTCTCTGGAGCAGCAGCAACTGCATAACCTGGGAGCTTGTTAGAAATGTAGACTCTTGGGCCCTACCTAGACCCTGCTGAATCAGAATCTGCATTTTAACAAGATTAACTGAAATCTCTTTGATGTGGTATGCACATTAAGGCTTAAGAAGCCCTATTCTAAGTGGGGTGCGGAACTCAAATACTAGTAAAAAGACCAGACTTAATGGTTTGACTGAGACTGGAGGGACCCCGGAAGACATGGCCTCTAGACTCTCTGTTAGCCCAAAACTAAAACCATTCCCAAGGCCAATTCTTCAGACAAAGATTAGACTGGACTATAAGACATAAAATGATACTCGTGAAGAGTGTGCTTCTTAGCTCAAGTAGATACATGAGACTAAATGGGTAGCTCCTGTCCAGAGGCAAGATGAGAAGGCAGAAAGGGTCAGCTGGTTGAACGGACATGAGAAATCCAGGGTGGAAAGGGGGAGTGTGCTGTCACAGTATAGGGAGAGCAGCTAGGGTCACATAACAGTGTATGTATAGATTTTTTGTATGAGAGACTAACTTGAATTGTAAACTTTCACTTAAAGCACAATAAGAAAAAGAAGCACCACTCTAGATTACAGCCTATGTCCCTCTCCTGGTTGCTCAGCTCAAGCACACGTGACTAGCAGGCAGATTTGGGTACTGGTCTCAGACTTAGCACTATCTGCTTTGTTTTCTATCTGGTATATACTACCTGCCCTGCTTCCGTCTCAGGACTGCTGTGAGGACCACATGGGATCCTTGCTAACAAAGCCCTACGTGCCTGCCTGCCTCATCCCTTCTCCTGGGCCACTTTCTTTTTCCCATTGCACTCTAGCCTTACAGACTGCTTGTCAGGCTCATTTCTCTCTTCAGGGCCTTTGCACTTGCATCTCCTCTGCCTGGAATGTTCTCTCTTTTGATCTCTGCATGTCTGGCTCCTTCTTGTTATTCAGATCCCAACCTGAATGTACCCTCTTCAATGAGACACCCCCAGACCACCCTGTCTAGTCACTCTGACATGTCACTCAGCTCTAAGTCTCTGCACAGCACTTACCACCATCTGAACAGGGACACTGTCTTACTCCAGGTTGTAGCTCCAGTGCCTGGAACTGTGCCTGGCACACTGTATGCTCAGTGCATATTTGTTTACTGAATGGCTGACAAGGGTAAGAACATTCTGGAAAGAACAGGGCACTACATGAAACAGCAAATACTTTATTAGCCAATAAAACCTTCCTTGCGTTCAACTAGAGATTTCTCTTGGAAATACAGCAATATTACATGCTTACTCTAACAACCTATACATGTAAGTGGAAATCTGCTGCCTTGTCATCAAGCAAGAAAAGACTGGAATGTAGGCTGCTTTTTATCACATTTCAAGGAAAGACTCATGCCCCGCCTGTACCTCCTTCCTTCAGGTGTATCACTGCAGCATGCTCCATTCACATGAAGTTAATTCCATTGATTATCTTGGAGAAAGCGAAGAGCTTCAAAAAGAAAAGCTGCTACTGTGGTCACAATCTGGGAGTTAACACAGCTCTGCTAACAGAGCCATGGCCAAGCACGGACAGATGGACTGGAGGCTGGCTTGGCCAAGTTGCCTGAGATTCAGGAAAGGCTGCAGGTTAACAGCAGGGAGGATATCATTAGCCAACAAGCAAAGAACTGTCCAGAGGCTCCTTCTGCCACAAAACGGGAACTTACTCATGGTTTACTGGTTTAGTCATGATTCTCAGTTAAGCATGACAGAGATTGGTTTTAAGTCCAATAACACAGGTTCCAAAAGGTTAGTTCACACAATCTGGTGACATAAGACAGAAGGCCACAGATGTCTTCTTTAATCTATTTACAGTCTTCCTCCTAGGAAGGTGAAAGGAGCTCTCCTACCATTATCAAGTCAGGGCTAAATAAAGTCCCTTAATCACAGGCAGTAATTCCTTTTTATCAGCTATCTTCCCCTCACTTTCCTTAGACATCTCAAAAAACAGCACAAAGTGCGTCTCCATTTATTTGCCTACTATTCGGAATAAACAGAGCAATGGCCCCATCTACCGATACTGGATAAAATGGCAGAAAGTTAGGAGGACGTGTGACAGTATCAGGGATTCTGCCTCGAGCTCCTTTACAATCTCCAAGTGATCCGCAACACTGCTGAGAACAGTGTGACGTCTAGAGAACTATTTCATTATTGTCCTAAGGCACAAAGTGACATCAGGGGTGTTCTAAATATTTTCTCGTAAGGTCGCATGTCTTCGTTCTTGTTTGTTTGTTTTTGGTTTTAGATTAGCTGTACTGCTCCAGAAGCAACCAGAGGTGCAATGGTTTTATATCGGATCAGGTGCTGTGAGCCCTCCTCCAAGTCAATCACATAGTCTCTGCAAGAGAAGGAAAAAAAACATTGACCTGCAGAGCTTAGCTGTTTCTCCAGCAGGAGGGATATCTCCCACTGTGAACAAGACATATGTCATTTACCTCTGTTCGTCTGTTTCTGGTTCTACCAGTATGTTTTCTTGTCGTTCTTTCACTCTCAGAAACACGTATGAATCTAGATCAGGTTTGGGAACTGTCAGAAAAACAATAATCAGAAAAGGCTCAGCTGATGAGGTCAGTCTGGAAAAAGTTGCTGCGTTTAATAGTATCGAGCACTAAGAGATCTCTGACACAAAATCATTTTGGGAGGATGCTATGAGGAGAGACCTGGCTCCTGAGAGAAATAGCACATTTCCCACCCAGGGTTTCACACAGCAACCATTCACTGAACAAAGGACGAGTACTTACAACATGCAGGGAATTCTGCTACATGTTGTGAATACAAACAAGAATAACATGTGGTATTTCCAGATAAGGTGATAACAAGGTAGCATTTGATGGAAGCCTCAGATGAGTGGCATGTACACTCAGTGGTGTGGGGAGAAAGGAGACGTGGGCTTTGAAGGAAAGGTAGGACTTAAAGAGGAAAAGTGAACCCGAGGTAATAGCAAGGGCCTAGGTAGAAATGTGCATGAAGTTTAGGGGGTATAAATCCAGTTAGAAGATATTTTTTAAAAAATAGTAGAAAGTATTAGAAAGTTAGATGGGGTCATATGATGACAGCCTTGACTGCTAGTCTAAGGAATACAAGTTGCAACCTGTAAGTGGTCCCTCATTGGTAGATTATAGGTTCAGAAGTTGCTGCCATCCTTCCCCTACTACCACCAGCCAACATTTCAAGTTAGAAAGTGTCCCAAGCTGGTCTGCTCTGTGACAGCTCATCTCCTGGAGCTCCATTTGTACCTAGAGTACTCCATCAATTTCAGGGACAACAGAACCTACTGGATAACTCTCAGTTTAAGAGCCCAGCTCAGGTTTCACATTGCCCTTGGTTCCCTCATCTGTGGGAGAGGGTCCAGGATAACTGGCTCCTAAGTATCTAAGAAGAGTCCCTTGGGGCTGCCCTTGGACTCTGGGCCTACCAAAAAGACTCCAACATTACCATAGTCAGTTGGCCACTTCTGCTTCCAGAAAACCCAGCTTATGTTTCAACATGCCTTCCCCTACCCTGCCACTGTGGTCTACCATGTTCCAGAGGCCTCACAGGGACTCAGAGCACCCAGGCTAACTAAGCAAGACTCTGCTCTCACTAGGATAGGCTGGTCCCACCATACAGCTGCCAATTCTAGGAGCCTGGTTCTAGTCCTTGGAAGGGATCCATGACAAATAACATGTGTTTTAGGAGGTATTCACCAGCATCAAGCAGAAGCTCTGGGACAATGGCCTAGATCCAGTTTTAGGAATTCAGATTCATCCCCTTCAGTAGTTCCTTAGCTGATTTTATCAATTGGATGTGACAGGTCCTTGCTCTCTTCCTATTCTTCTAAGGTGCAGACAAAAGTGCTGACCAGGGAGGCAACTAGACATGGATTGGGTCTTCTGTTTCCCACAGGTAGGCGCAACAGAATGACCAATTCCACAAATCTGGTATGGGTTTTAGATCGCTCCAAGTAAACCATGTCTCCACTCATACCTGTTCTAGTTGTTCTGCTCAGCCATAGGGGTCATTATGGACCTCCAGCACAGGCTAGGTCAAAGATAAATTTCCAAGGCTCAGTTTGTACCAGGGCTTCGAACAGATTTGTCCCAGTTCAGTCATAGCCAAGGAAGTATCACAGGAACAGACACAAATTTTAAAATTTGGGTGAACCACAATAATATTTGGAATGAGAAAAACCATGAGTCGAAGCCCTGCTGGAAACTTAATCTCCCTCTTAGAAAACAAAGGTATCGTAAGCATTGCATAGCAACCAAATCTCTTGCCTGTCAGATTTTGAGCAGAGTTGGAAACAGCTGTGCCGCTCTCAAAGACGGCTGCTCCCCACTCAAAGCTGACAGCCAGCTGTGCAGCTGTGAATGTGTGTTGCTCTCCACAGTCCTGCCAATAATCCTATCAGGCTTCTGAAAGGGCTCACTACGCCTCTTTTGAGTCTCCCATTCCAGGGCTTTGACCCATAATTCTTCCCGTTCTGGTTACCATGCTGAATCACCCAAATTGTACAAATTCAGGTCTCTTCTGGTTTCTTCAGCTACGACAGACTTGGTTCAAAGCTCTGGTTTGTACCTGAAGTTAGTGGCCTCAGCACACTAAACTTAGCCTGTGAACAAGATGGATTCTAGTCTCCTGGTGAATTGTTTGATTTAGTCTGACAATTTGCCTGACAAGGTCCTGCTCAGATATGGCAAACTGTGAAAGAATAAAGAATACAGACCTTTACCTATAAGCCAGGCGTCCCTAATTGATTGAGCCAAGGTTAGGAGTTACTCCCTGGTGGCACAGTGGTTAAGAGCTTCCCGCTAACCAGAAGGTCAGCAGTTTGAATCCACCAGCTGCTCCTTGGAAACCCTATGGGGCAGTTCCACTCTGTCCTGTAGCGTGGCTATGAGTTGGAAATGACTCGACAGCACCTAACAATAACAACACCATAACTCCCTTGCCAGAATTTTAAGGGAACTATGAGAGGAGGGCTTGAGAAGAGCCTTTGGCCATACTTCCCTTCCTCGAGCTGCTTTCCCTTCCCCTCCCGTAATCTCAGTATCCTAATTCTTCTCCCTTTTTCCATAACTAGAGAAACTCTTCTCGACAAAAATGTTAGGAGTCCTTACTACAGGTAACAAGAAACTGTTGAAAGTTTCCCTAATCTCCTATTCATATCCTCCATTCTAGCCAGACAGTCCCTGTACATTCTGGAAGCTGTGAGGAAAAGACTGCTACCTCCTTTAGAGTAGAGACTACGTCACAGTGAGCTCTGTATCTTTAGGGCTTAGAAGAGCTTGGCATATCAGAGATGCTTAGTGGATAATTGTTGAATGAACAAATGACTGAATACATGAATGAGTCCACAGGCAAAATGGCAGTCAAAAGAATTTCAACATAACCTGAAGAACACAAAAGTAACGCTGAAATGGCTACACCAGTATCTGTTTTTAATAATTTTTTTTTTGTTGTTTTTAACCCAGAACCCTTCCTCTCTTCTCTTTTCTGCCTGTCTACATCCTTATTTTCCCATATTTGGGAATGAAGAGTGGGATGAAGATCCTATTCTAAGGCACCTGAAGATACTTGGAATATAAACTCTGGCCCCTTATAATTTCTGGAAAGAGAAGGTTTTACTTACCTGATCTTAAGAGGTCTACCTTCTGTAAGTTAGGAGGCATATGCTTTAAGGCTACATTTTTTAGATACGTCTCTGTATTAGCCATGTACCTGAAATACATAAATTCGAGTTGCTGTGACATATACAACTGGCAGGAGTCACCAGGGCTCTTGGAGAGACCACAATGGATAAAGCTCTGAGATTACCTCCTTGAGCATTCAACAGGGCCTCACGGATACAACCACCTGAATCATTCTCACAAGCCAGGGAAAGAAACACAGTTTCCGTGCTTGCTGCTTACTCACTCTTTTGCAAAGGCAAACTCCTCTGGAGAAAGGCAGGAAGGCTCCCTGTCAGAGCGTGTTTTCTCCTTTTCAAGGATATGAGGGAAAAACTTCTCTATCTGTGAGGATAAGTAAAAGTCATCATTAAAACACTTGTCAAAATTCAAGTGTCAAACATTTTCTGAAAGATGTTGAAGTTAATCTAAAAACTGGCTTCAAAAATGGAAAGTCTTAGTGGCCAAAGCTCTTTCTAATAAGACCTACATTCTGGACCTAAGAAGGCAGGTTTCAAAGAATTCACAGAAAAGATAAGTGCCCTAACAAAGAAGACAATTTAAAAGGGATGGAGGCTTTCAAAAGAGAAAATCTGAAAACACAGTTGTAAATGATAGTTCAAAGGAAGGAAAGGGATATCATTTAAAAAACTTATGTAATTATACAGGGTGTTCTTCTTTGAGCTGAAATATATACAAAAGCTAGAAAGAAACACACAGAATACACATGGAATTAAAAAAAAACATTGCCATCAAGTCAATTCTGACTCATAGCAACCCTATAGACATAGCAGAACTGCCCTATAGGGTTTCCAAGGAGCAGCTGGTGGATTTGAACTGCCAACCTTTTGGTTAGCAGCCAAATACTAAACCCGACTGAGCTACCAGGGCTCCAGAATAGTGACACTGAATTAAAAGAACAGATTCAGTAAGGATAAAGCCCCAAATGAGGTGAGGCTTGGAGAAAGTGTTACGAACTATGGAAAGAAAAAAAAAACCGAAAAGCTACAAAAACATGTCCTGTCAGGAAGAGCTGCAAAAGAGGAATGTCAGGAACCAGGAAGGGATTGGCCTGGAGTGAACAGTGTTAATGGGTATCTCTTTCAAAAAATGTTCTTTAGAAGTATGGAAATGAATAGGTAAGGAGGAACCTAAGGTCAAAATAAGGGAACACTTAGTCTGTTTTAAAGGAGTTTAAGTCTTCTGGCTGGGATCAGTTATGCTCCTGGATAAATTAAATTAACACTTATATGAAGTTTAAGTTTCTAAAGCTCTTTCTCCTATTATATGTAAATTGCTACTAATACTATATCGTTTAGTGTACTAAAAGCATAG
>NW_004444026.1:2146458-2169650 GCF_000243295.1 Trichechus manatus latirostris | reverse complement strand
GGGGGCACCATATACATAGCAGATAAACAGAATAAAAATGTGTATGGTACCCTCAGAGCTGTGCAACAGATGTTCCAGCTATGCTTCTCCAGGACGATCTCTTGCCCTCCTTATTCTTTAGCTCTTCTGATACCGGAGTCTCAGTAGTATTTTCAGGCCCTAGACTCTCCCAGGCCTCAGCTCAACTTCTTCTCCTCAGAGCTTTCAGCCTATATTAGAGACTGCATTGCTTTAATGCCCACAGCTATCTCCATGACAAACCTTCATGAGCCGACACCGCAAGTAGCTGTTAAGGACATAGCGGATCCTCTCCATCTCCATTCGATGGATGCTGACCTTCAGATCCCCCTTTTTGGCTCTCCTGAGATTTTCTTCCTATTAAAGAAGAAACCTAGGTTTAAAAAATCAAGATGTTTAAAGACTAAGGATCTTTTTTGTTCAAACTGTGTATAGCCCACAAGGACCATCATCGTTGGCAATGTTTAGGGCCTAAAGACTGTATTTCAAAGGAGAACAAAAAACTAAAAACCATCTAAGGGCTTTCATTTTACTTTTCTCTTAATTACACAAAAAATATATGACTAAGGTCTCACTATGTAAAATTTAAACAACACTCATCTACTTTTAGAAAATGACGGTTTGAATAGAATCTGAATGTGGTCACTCAGAAGGGCCCAGAAGAACTCTAACCCAATTATAAAGGCAATGATACAGCACACAGAAGAAATATCTAAGGGGTCTAAAAAGCAGTTAAAACAACAGTTGAGACACTGTAAAATATCAAAAATTTTAATGCTATTCTGAGCTGATAATTATTTAAACCCAGATCATCTAAGCCAAGGATTACAAACTCAAATGACTACAAGGGCCAGGCAGGTAAGGTATATGAGAAAGGTGGGTAGTCAGGGAGTGTGGGGAACAGGGCAGCACACAGAAAGGAGTGGCCCTTCGCTTGCTCTGGTCGACTGTTCTGGTGTAGAAATGTGGGGCCAACGATGCCAGGTCATGAGAAGCTGATATCCATATTTTTACGGGAACTATCATGCTTTGTAAATGTCGGCAGCCATTTCAGTATTTTAAAAAATACTGGGCTGGGCCGAACAAAACAGACTTGTCGTCATACCACAACCTCTCACTATGCTGACCGAACCCTTTTAGCTTTCTCTGCCTTTGTAACCCCGAGACAAGCAACTCTTACCATGTGATCTAGCTGTTCTATGACACATTCTACAATTTCAGACTTGCTTTCCAGCAGCTCTGGGGCAAACTTTTCATTCATCCAGGCCTTATGAAAAAAAAAAAGAACATCACTCACAGAGGAGCAAAATAACCCTTTGGGTTAGTACACACTCTATGAAAATCACAGATATCTTAGGCAAAGAAAGCTACTTGAAAATGCTTTGAAGACAAGCTGTTTAATGATGGCTTTTCCATTTCTTTTTTTTAGTGAGGAGGCTGTGTTCACAACCTTATATTCAACCAACATTAAAAGAAAAAAAATCACTGTTTACTTCAAAAATGTTTTAAGTATGATACCTAATGCAGACAGCAACACCACCTGGTGTTCAAACAGTACCTTTCACCAAGTAGCATTAATATTTTTTCCCCCCCCCACAGGCTACTTCCCACCAGGGGGCACTGACATCATTTCTATTTTGAGAGATGAAGTTAACACCATTTCTGTTTTGAGAGATGAAGTTAACACTTTAAATAAATCTATACATCTCTTCATTCCTGAAGCTCCAAGAATTTTAAAAATTCATCAGCATAGCATCTCTGAGAGGAAATGGATGTATTAATGATGAGAAAAAAGAGATTAATACACTAAAGGCCCAAGAATTTAAAGGATCACAGTGGAAATGGATGTTCATCTATTAAACAGTTTTGGAACAAGAGGTGAAATCCCTAATTTATGACTCAGGCCTAACTTCTTGGTACATTTTAAAAACTACGAAGGCTTAGAGAACTGAAATATCCACAGGTGACCAAGGAAAACTATACTTATCTTTCAATTACAGAAAATTTAGTTTTAGCATAGCTCAGAATTACATGCTGATCAAACTCAATTTATTCCTTTTGATTTCCTTGAGTCTGTTTCTCCAATTATCACTATCAAGACACACTATGAAATACTGGGTATGGAGGCGGGGCCAAGATGGCAGAGTAGTCAGACACTTCTGGTGGTCACTCTTACAACAAAGATGTGAAAAAACAAGTGAATCGATTATATATGACAGTCTAGGAGCCCTGAACATCAAAGGCAAAGTTGAGGAATCGGACTGAGTGGCAGGAGGAGGGAGAAATGGTTCAGAAGCAGTGAGGAGGAGACCTGACCCAGCAGGAGTTAGTGCCCTGCGGCCGGATCAGCTGGCATGCTCGGTGAGGCAGGCAGTGGTATTCTGGACACATTTTCCATGTTGGGAGAGACCGAGCAGTGGAGGGTCTGCTCAGGCCTCCAGAGCCAGTGAAAAGCGGAGCTCAGTCGGCAAAAGATAAGTACATGTGTTTCATCTACTGCAAGTATCAAAAAATACCTCATTTGGGAAGAACCTCTCTCCCATTTACCTGCTGCCTCCCTGCTCTTGCACTGGTCCTGGGCCAGCTTCAGTGACTGCCATGTCCTCTAGGCCAGAAATAGGACCCTTCACACACCCTGAGCCATTCTCCCAGCCTTGGAGAGGAACAAATTAACAAACAGGAAAAAATAATCTGCCAGCTCCCCTAAGCTGGGAGCTCATGGCAGGCACAGTTCCTTTGCCTAGGCATGAATATAAGGGGTCCACAGACTCTGAATGCCTTTCACCCCTGCCTAGACCTCTGAGCACCCAATTCAACAGCATAGGCCCTCATTAGCACAGTACAGTAGGGTATATACCTGAAGCCTAACTTCACTGTATCAGATATATGGTGGAGTGGCAGGTTCATGACATTTGATACTGCTATGCCCATTACGCAGGGTCCTCATCTACCCAAAGCAGGGGCCTGAGGACTTGTGGCTCCACCCATGCCACCTAGCTACCTGCAACAGGGGTCCAAGACTAAGTGGAGCCTTCCAGTCCTTACAGCCAACAGCAATGGGTGCTCATAGTCTGGCTGCAAAACCTACCCACGTAGGCACTCTAGGAACAGGAACAGACTTTCCTCCTAGACACTCAGGGGCAGCCATTAGCCCCCTGCCTTGCTCAGTGTGTGACCCCCTACTGTAGCCAGATACCTATGCCTACTCCAATCACCCCTGCCTGTCTAGGACTGTAGGTGAGAGCCTGCACCACACAATTGTGACCATCTGGACACCTAAGCTGAATCCATACAAGAAAAGTAAATGGACTCCTGGGCTCATGTACCTAATAACAGATCTAAACACCTGGTGACAGGACGTTAGAGCTTCAAAGGCACCAATAATCAAACTGGCTCACACGAGCAGCCTATTTGGGCATATCAAAACAAAACAAAACAAGAAGCTAGGACATAGTAAGCAAATATAAAATAAATAAATATAATAACTTATTGATGGCTCGGAGACAACAGTCAATATCAAATCACATAAAGAGGCAGACCATGATGGCTTCAGCAAGCTCCCAAAACAAAGAATCAAGAAACCTTCCAGAGGGAGAGAACTTCTTGGAGTTACCAGAGGCAGAATACAAAAGATTAAAACATAGAACTCTTCAAGAGATCAGGAAGGGTATCAGGCAAAATGCAGAACAATGCAAGGAACACACAGACAAAGCAACAGAGGAACTTAAGAAGATTACAGAAGAGCACAGTGACAAATTTAACAGGCTGCAAGAATCCACAGAGAGACAGCAAACAGAAATCCAGCCAGAAGATTAACAATAAAATTTCAGAATTAGACAACTCAATAGAAAGTCATAGGAGCATAATTGAGGCAATGGGAAGTCAGAATTAGATTGAAGCTAAAGCACTTGACACCAACTTATTTGAGGAAAAATCAGATAAGATAATTTAAAAAAATGAAGAAACCCTAAGAATTATGTGGGACTCTATCAAGAGGAATAACCTACAAGTGACTGGAGTACCAGAACAGGAGGGGATAGCAGAAAATACCGGAAGAATTGTTGAAGATTTGTTGGCAGCAAACTTCCCTGATATCGTGAAAGATGACAAGATATCTATTCAAGATGCTCATCAGACCCCACACAAGGTAGATCCCAAAAGAAAGTCACCAAGACATATTATAATCAAACTTGCCAAAACCAAAGATAAAGAGAGAATTTTAAGAGCGGCTAGGGATAAATGAAAAGTCATCTACAAAGGAGAATCAATAAGACTAAGCTTGGACTACTCAGCAGAAACTATGCAGGCAAGAAGGCAACAGGATGACATATATAAAGCCTTGAAGGAAAAAAATTTGCCAGCCAAGAATTACATATCCAGCAAAACTCTCTCTCAAATATGATGGCAAAATTACGGCATTCCCAGATAAACAGAAGTTTAGGGAATTTGTGAAAACCAAACCAAAATTACAAGAAATACTAAAGGGAGTCCTCTGGTTAGAAAATACTGGATATTGCTACTATCGTAACAAATTTTTCAAGTGCTTTAGCTTCTGTAATATTATCGCAACTAAACCAAAAACCCATTGCCATTGAGTCAATTTTGACTCATAGCAACGCTATAGGACAGAGTAGCACTGCCCCATAGGGTTTCCAAGGAGCAGCTGGTGGATTCAACCTGCCAACCTTTTGGTTAGTAGCAAGCTCTTAACTGCACTAAAAACCTAACTATAAATACAAGAGAAGAAAATAATAAAGAATATTTTTATGATTCTTCTGTAAGGATGGTCTTCTTAAATGGAACATAAAATGTTATTTACATGAAGAAAATTTTGATGAATTCGACACTATAATTTTAAATGACTGTATGATAATAAACTGAAGTAAAGTTAATACAAACAGACTGGGAAAAATAGTGCACCATATATTGCTAAAGGGTTAAAATCAAAACAACAAAGGACTACCACAACTCATCAATTAAGAAAAGCAAAAAACTCACTGGAACAATTGGCAAAGGATATATAATGGCATGCCACCAGAGAGGAAACTAACAGACCCAACCGGTATGAAAATGCTTAATCTTTTTAGTAATCAGGCAACTCAAAGTGAAACAACAATGAGATGCTATCTGCACCCATCAAATTATTGCAAATGTATAAAATTATCCTGAAAAACAACCTATATTTTCAAGTAGCGTAATGAATGAGAAAAGATCAAATTATTGTGGAGGACTTACAAAGCAGTTTTTCTTTTCAATTGGTGTTATTAAATACTGAACAGGTACAAAAGAATATGATGTACATACTAACCATGAGAACAGTGATAAAAACATCTGTGTGTGCACAATTTAGTTAAAGAATATTACCATTATTTTAGAGGTCCTTGTGCATTTCTCAGGGGCCCTGGTAGAGTGGTAGTTAAGAGTTTGACTGCTAACCAAAAGGTCAGCGGTTAAACCTACTAGCTGCTCCGTGGGAGAAAGATGTGGCAGTCTGCTTCTGTAAAGATTCACAGCCTTAGGAACCCTATTGGGCAGCTCTACTTTGTTCTATAGGGTCGCTATGAATTGGAATTGGCTCAACGGCAATGGGTTTGGCTTGGTTTGAAAGGGAGAAACAGCCCGGAAATAAAGAGAACATCTGACTCAAGAAAGTATATGAAAGGAAAAGGAAGAATAGACCAGTTTTCTCCTAAAGGTGTTACAGCACTTTCTTGTTAACCCAGACGTTCTCCAGAGAAACAGCAGATGTTTCAAGGGACTGAGGTACAGAACCTGCAAGTCCCCACCACAACACCTCTGTAACCACCACAAATACAAGTAGATCCTTAAATGTAAATACTAGTGAACTATGCTATTAAATGGGTCCAAAGCTGTTCCTTTCTGATACCACTTGAGATTTTGTTTGATATTATGAGGTTTCCAATAGATTATAGCCCTCTACTTCGTATTTCTGTGTAGACAGATGGTAACATCCAGGCCCTGTTCTCTTGAAATAAGCCTTGAATTCTATTTCTTCATTTTCTGATTCCTAAAATTTGCTCAGCTGGATTGGAGGCTAAGACTGGAGCAAGGGGATTCTGTTTGGGATGCTTACCTCCTCCAGCCTTTCAATGAGCTCTGCAGGAGTGAGGACCACCTCATCACTATCTCCATCAGAGTCTTGTCCCATGAGATCCAGTTCCTCTGCCATCTTCTCTGAAACCAGGAACCTAATGAGAATAAAAGAGTCAATATCCTGCAATATGTTTTCCATTTATTTACAAGAATACCCAATGCCTTCGAGTAGATTCCGACTGATAATGACCCTATAGGACAGAGCAGAACTGCCCCCTACAGTTTCTAAGGCTGTAAATCTTTACAAAAGCAGACTGCCACATCTTTCTCTCCCAGAGCGGTTGGTGGGTTCCAACAGCTGACCTTTTGGTTAGCAGCCGAGCTCTTAACCACTGCACCACCAGGGCTCCATTTACAAGAATAGGCAACTATATACATGGAGAAGGAAAAGTTTTATGTGAGGTTGTACAGGTTCATTAGCAGTGGCTACAGAATTCATAGGCTTTGACTTTTCAGTTCTTTGTTGCTTCCTTCAAGGTTTAGGTCAGGGATCAGTTTCTCAAAGAGGTGCCCCCTTACATCTGTTTCCCATGGTACACCTCGAATTCTACACCTATCACACCATACGATTATTCTTTTAACTGGCTTCCCAGTAGAGCTCCTTTTCATCAGGGATTGTGTGCACTTCAGTTCAAACAAGAATCGCGCATTGCTCAGGGCCTGGCACTTTTAAATGCTGGAGATACATTAACTGTGGACCCAGCGGATAGCACAGGGCTTAATTTACAACAGGCACTTAAAATTGTAGCAGGTAATCAACGCCTAATTTCCTAGAGCTTCCAGGCCCGGCGGCACCGGACTAGCTTAGGAAGTTGTGTGGGTCGGTTAGGGGGACGAGGGTTTGTCCCCGGAGCCTCAGGGAAGCTGAGCATATTTTTCCTGCCCATCTCCTCTTTCGCTTGCACCAACACAGACCATCCACTTCACCCAACACGGGTGCGTGCGCACACACGCGCGCGCAACACACACACACTCTACAGAGGTCTCACTCGGATGCTCACACGACGTACTGGGAAGCAGAGAGGCACTCCGAGGCAGCAGGCGGCAAAGACGAGGCTTGTGGGGAAGCAGCCTGGGCTCTCCCAAGGACCACCTCGAAGCGGAGGGTAAACAGAACAATTCCGGGACGGCGCCAACCCGCAGCTTTTCAGCTCCCGCGCTCCTCTCCGGCGCTTTCTGCCCTGGTTTACGTCACCGCGCATGGAGGACGCTAACCAATCACAGCCCAGGGACGGAACGGGCAACCCTCTTGACCCCGCCCGCCCTAAAGGGGCGGGGATTTGGGTTTCCGAGGTTCCCTCTCCCAGCAGTCTCCTGAAAGGAGGCGGCGGAAGGCAGCTTAGGTGTTAGTCGGGTCCACCTCGGCCGACAGCTCCGGAGCGGGGTCCCAGCTGACACCACCCAGGGCCGGTCGGAAGGGGGCGCCGCGCCACCGCGGCTGAGGAGAGCCGGTGATGTCTGCCTTCGGGCCACCGGGGTGAGTCGCTTGAGCCTTCAGATGTGGCAGCCCTAAGCCTTCCAGCCTCTCCAGCTAACGTGGAGGGGGTCAGAGAGGAGCTGTCTCGGCTGAACCCTGTCCCAGTTGCAGATTTGTGAAAAATAAATATCGTTGTTGTTTTAAGCCCCTAAATTTGGAGATGGGGGGATCTGGAGGTTGCATTAGATGACTGGGACACTAGTCTTTGAGCATAAACCCATTCTTTCATAATTCACATTACCACATAGATGTTTAACGACTTTAAAAAAAGCATTCCTTAAGTGTTATAGACTTGAGTCCAAGTATTCCTTGCATTTGATCTGGCACTAATAACATATACAGAAGGACTAATTACTTATTTTACTGATGCAGGCACTTACTTCCCTTTTCTGGTGCCAACTGCCTTCTCCAATCTTTCCCTGTTCGTCTGTAGAGGAGCTGGAGACCAGCTCAATTTCCTTACTTAGTAAAGGTGTGACTTTAAACAAGTCACTTCTCTGAGCTTCAGCTGCACCACCTGTTAGGTGAATAATATTTGTTTGCCTGAAGACAGAGAGATAAGCCAAAAATAATTTGGGGGACCCCTTTCACTTCTAAAATCTTTGATTCTAACTAATATTCACCAGACAAAGACACGAGAAGAAAATGAGTTTTACTATGTGAAAAAAAAGTATTTTAAGGAGATGTCAGGATGAAACCCTGGTGGTGTAGTGGTTAAGAGATACGTCTGCTAATTAAAAGGTTGGCAGTTTGAATCCACCAGGCACTCCTTGGAAACTCTGTGGGGCAATTCTGTCCTGTCTGATAGGGTGGCTATGAGTCAGAATCGACTCGATGGCAATGGGTTCTTTTTAATGGGTCAAAAAAGAATATATAAAGCTACCTGGCTGAAGCAGTATAAAACTGTGATGAAATGGCTGATCAAGTGGCACCATAAAATTCGGGAGGATGGGAGGAAAGACATGTCTTAAGTTACATTATGTAGACTGAAGAGAAAAATTGAGACCCCCCTGGTTCATGTACACCCACTGTCAAGAAGGTTTTTTCAGAAATAATTACACAGCCATATAAATGGAATGATATTCATTAAAACAGTCACATAAAAAAGAGAATTATATAGATTATGATAGCAGGAGGATGACGTTTGATGGTGATACATGTAGCTGCAGTACAGAATTTGTAGGAAAGTTCTGATGATTAAAAGAGCAAGATGAACATGCTAACTTGATTTTCAGACAAGTAAAACATGAAGTTAGAAATATGGCATAAGTAGGATAAAGCTATTACCCAAAGTTGAAGAGGATACAGAAAATAGTATCCTATACAGTTGAATAAAGTGGCACGTCAATGCAATCTTCAGATATTGCTCAATGAAGAAATTAACTGCAGTTACAGTCACAGCAAATGTTGTTAGATGCCATCGAGTCAGTTCCAACTCATAGTGACCCTTATGTACAACAGAACGAAACACTGCCCAATCCTGTGCCATCCTCATGATCATTGTTATGCTTCAGCCCATTGTTGCCGCCACTGTGTCAATCCGTCTCGTTGAGGGTCTTCCTCTTTTTCACTGACCCTCTACCAAGCATGATATCCTTCTCCAGGGACTGATCCCTCTTGATAACATGTCCAAAGTATGTGAGACGTAGTCTCACCATCTTTGCTTCTAAGGAGCATTCTGGTTTTACTTCTTCCAAGACAGATCTGTTTGTTGTTTTGACAGTCCATGGTATTGAGACAGATAGGGTTAACTGTGCTGGCAGAATAAAAGAGCTGTTAAAAGATTACCACAAGAAGTTGGATAAACAGGAACCACATCCTGTCAACAAAAAATAAGGTTAGAACAACCTGTGAATTACTACTTCCTCCTTAGTGTTTTTCTAGTCCCTTCCCCTTTCTTACAGGTTCCGCATGTGCAGAAGAACAAAGTACGACCACTGTTTTGGCCCACCGAAGGGGGAGTAGTAGTGCAGAAGATCAGTGCGCCTGCGCCATATCCCATTATAAGTGATGCCAAGGGCTGCTGAAGGGACTCCATCTTGAATATCAGCAGGTTCCATCTTGGATTCCAGATGCAGCACAACCTAATTAGTATGCACCGCCATTCTGAGTAGTACCCACCCCTTCAAAGAAACCCACTGAATATTCGTTGCTGTATTATCTCCCCCGAACCCATATAAGCCCTAGCTTTGCTTCCCCCTTCAAGTCAGTCTTTTGGAGAGGCATGAGCTCCTACTGACTCCTTTTACTTGTCACAGGTTAAATAAAACTGTTAGAGCTGAACCCAAAAATTGTCTCCTCTGTGTATTCTTACAAGAGAAAGACAAGGACCCATTGAGTCCGGAGGGCCTCCGTGCCCTCGGCAGTAACGGTACATTCAATATTCTTCACCAAAACCACAATTCAAAGGTGTCAATTCTTCAGTCTTCTTTATTCATCATCCAGCTTTCTCATGCATATGAGACAATTGAAAACACCATGGCTTGGGTCAGGCGCACCTTGGTCTTCAAGGTGACATCTTTGCTTTTTAACACTTTAAAGAGGTCTTTTGCAGCAGATTTGCCCAGTGCAATGCGTCTTTCTATTTCTTGACTGTTGCTTCCAAGTGTGTTGATTGTGGATCCAAGTAAAATGAAATCCTTGGCAACTTCAATATTTTCTCCATTTATCATGATGTTGCTTGTTTATCCAGTTGTGAGGATTTTCATTTTCTTTATGTTTAGGTGTAATCCATACTGAATGCTGTAATCTTTGATCTTCATCAGTAAGTGCCTCAAGTCCTCTTTACGTTGTTGGAACATCTCAATTGATATTCCATCAATTCCTGGAGCCTTGTTTTTTGCCAATGCCTTCAGTGCAGCTTGGACTTCTTCCTTAAGTACCATTGGGTCCTAATCATATGCTACCTCTTGAAGTGGTTGAACATTGACGAATTATTTTTGGTATAGTGACTCTGTGTATTCCTTACATCTTCTTTTGATGCTTCCTGTAGATAGGTACAGAAATATACACTAATTAGAATGTATATTAATAAGAATGAAGCTTTTTTAAAAAATCACTGAAGATAAAATACAAAATAAAAATATCTATACAGTATTGTAAACCTCTTTGGAGAAAGGTGCTTTCTAAATATAAGGTAATACCATCATTATTGTGAGCCATCATTACTGGGAGTCCCCAGGTGGTGGAAACAATTAAGCGCTTAGCTACTAACCCAAAGTTTGGCAATTTGAACCCACCCAGAGGTGCCTTGGAAGAAAGCCCTGCCAAACTGCTTCCAAAAGGTCACAGCCATGAAAAACTTATGGAGCACAGTTCTACTCTGACATACATGGGGCCACCATGAGTTGATATTGACTTGATGGCAACTGGTTTGGCTTGTATTTTACCATTATTATTGTTTTCACATCATCACTGCCCTAGATTATTTGGTCAACAGCTGTTTTTCACTATTCTTCTGAACACCATCACCTTCTTGGTCTCACCGCGCTAGGAACCAAGGCAATAAGTTTTGCAAAGTGTATTAGTTAAGCAAAGTTTAACCCTTGGTTTTTCTGAATAAATGAAGATTTGGACTAAGGATAGGAGAGTAAAGGGGCAGCTTGGCTTTTTAAGGAAGGCAGAAAAGTGCAAAGCTATTGGTTGGTGAATTTGTGAGTATTTTCCTGGCCAATGATTAAAACCCAATATCTTCTTGTACAGCAGGGACACTGGAAAAGTCAGGAGGCCAGGGCCAGTCTTCGATCTCTCTGACAAATGAAAAATCTCAGCAATTCATGATATCCCTAATTCCTTGCTTTCCTCTAGACTCTAGCTCCTCACTCCTTACTCTCATCTTATCTTGATTTTGGTCAAGTTAAATAAACCCATATATGCTTCCCAACAAGGATATAAACTTTTCAAAGCTCAACTTTTTAAAGCTTGGAGACGACAATTTAAAGAGTTTTAAGAGACAGAGATAATCATGTAATTTTGTAGCATCATCTAACTAAAAAGCCTGTATGAAACTTTATTGCTATATTCTTTATTTTTTCTACCTGTTCCTTTGTAGAAAGATGATGTGAACCTTCTACCATCAGTTAGGTCTTAACATAGCTCTAGTTTCTGGTGCAGACACATAAGCCCTACCTCTACCTGTGCATTTTGTTTTCTTGAGGTTAATAGGAAGATATTTTTTCTCATGACTACAGAATTAACCTCAGGAATAACAAAAAAGAGTGAATTTTCCATGGAGGGGTACTCATATCTTCTGAAAAGAGTACTGATCCAGGAAATAAAGCATTTGGCTTCAAATCCCAGCTCTAACAAAGTCTTTGCAAGCTTCGGCGAAGACCCTGTAGATGACATCTCCCTCTTTATACTAACTTTGTCAGTAAGGAAGCAGAGGCACTGATAACTGTCAAACTCTTGTACCTCCTCAAGGAAAGACAATTGATAAGATGATATTTCCTCATCCCAGAGTGTTACTAACTTACATTCTTTAACTTTTCCTCAGGGGATAGTGACCAGAACTCTTCTAGACTGGTATCTCATTGCCCTTAGTCTTTGAACAACTGTACTAAAGCAATCTGTTGGAAGATGGAGTAAAAATATCCTTAGGAAAAGCAGGGAGGATATTGGGGTACCAGTGTGATTTTAGTTGCTGAGAACAGTAGGTGCTGCTGGCTTTCTTGTAGCTCAGGGGTGTTTTCCTTGCACCCTCTTGGCTCCAGTTGTGTCAGACTACTTATGGATATGAAAGATTTTGTCTCCTTTCTCTGTACATGCTGTTCCCTCTTTCTGGGCTTCTCTCCATTTACCACTTGATGAAATCCTATTCATCCATGAAGACCCAGCTGAAATATCTCTTCCTCTGTGAAACCATCCCTAACATATCTACCCCCACTTTAGGACACCACTATACCATATGGAGCCCTGGTAGTGCAGTGGTTAAGAGCTCGGCTGATAACCGAAAAGGTCTGCAGTTTGAATCCACCAGCTGCTTCTTGGAAACCCTATTGGGCAATTCTATTTTCTCCTGTAGGGTCGCTATGAGTTGGAATTGACTCAACGGCAATGGGTTTGAAACAGGTTTATACACTCTAATATTCTGCTATAACATGTATTATGTTCTGTTGCAATTTTAACATCTCTATTTCTCCTTTTAGACTGTGAATTCTCTGAGGGTATCGCCAAAACCTAGCATTCATCCATTCATTTATTTCTTCATTCAACAGCCATCCAGTATGGTGTAGGTACTAAGGTCAAAGCAGTGACTAGGAAACACATGTCCTGTCATAAATAAATGTGATGAAGAAAAATAAAGCTGGGTAAAAGGAAGAGAATTTTGAGGGTGGGGAGATTTTCAATAAGATGTCCCCTTTGGGGACAACTCTTAGAATACAGTTTAGATTCATCTGTGTGTAGGAAATGGTTTCCCTGAGCTGAAAAAAATGCAGTAACATTTATTAAAAATTTTTCTAAGTTTCAATTTTCTAATTAGAGTTACAGAGATGGAATTACATTGCAATCATTGCCATTATTATTTTCATCTCTGCATGGAGCATCTATAAATTATACATCTCCTGTGGTGTCCACACTTTACATAGTAAAGAATAAGACACCTGGGTTAATATAGGAAAAAAATGTGAAATTTTAAATTTGTGACATGTTAAAAACTTCCTGGAATTACGTCTAGGTTCCTTGTTTTAAATAGTTCTTGCAGATTTATCACTGGGGAAAGCAGACATCTTAATTAAAAGAGTTAAAATTCACCCTCTGTCTATCAGAAGGCAGGAGGATGGGATGATTAATTATATTCCTTGTCACAAACCATTATCTGAGTGTTTTACTATTAAATTAGCTCAAAATAGATAATGTAAAAATCCCATTTTTAGAATGTCTCCAAATGATAGAAACCATTAGATTTTTCAGTTTATGTTCACTTCAGTTCAGTTATGAGAATACTTCCAGCTGAAAATACTGAAAAGTGGTCAATGAGATTGTGTTAATTGTACCCTGGAGTTGGTATTTTTTGAAACAAGAACCAGAAGCCTGGGTTCATTTGGTCTCTCAGAGCTGGTCTTGCTGTAAGAAGCTGCCATTCTGTGAGCTGCAAACTTGTTAGAATCAGTGAGATTTGGATGTGACCCACGATGCTCTGTGAAGGCTGAATTACTGTGGAGTTCTCTTTGTTTGTGGAGAAATGAAATCATAAAGTTTCCCAGTCATCCTCTCTTTGCTTCATCTTAGGCATGTTTATTTTAAGTGAGAAATTCAGCTTGACCCTGAACTTCACCCTTGACTATATGCTGCTTCTAGGCTTCGTGCATACTTGTAAGCAGGAAAAAGCCATTCCTTTTAATTTTTCACTTTTTCGGGTATAATTAGAAGTAGCAGAGCTCAGAGGCTAGTGCCTCTTGAGGATCAATGAGACCTAAGACATAAATAGGCCTGGAGGCTTAAAGGAAACTGAAACTGGAGACTTGGAACTGAAGACTTGAGTGAAATCCCAGGGGAGCGATGAGTATTGTGTCCAAATTACCAAAGTCTATCGAGAAAATGAAGATGTCAACTAGTATGCATAGTATTTAGGGTATGGTCATTTATATTGCCTGTCATGGATTGAATTATGTCCCCCCAAAAATGTGTGTATCCATTTGGCCGGGCCATGATTTCTGGTATTGTGTGGTTTTCCTATATGTTGTAAATCTGCCTCTATGATGTTAATCAGGGAAGATGGGCGGCAGTTGTGTTAGTAAGGCAGTACTCAGTGTACACGATTGGATTGTATCCTGAGGCAATGTCTTGAGATATAAAAGAGAGAAGTGAGCGGAGAGACGGGGGACCTCATATCATCAAGAAAGCAGTGCCAGGAGCAGAGCATGTCCTTTGGACCGGGGTCCCTGCACAGAGAAGCTCCTACTCCGGGGGAACACCGAAGAGAAGAAGGTTGACAAAGAGAAAAGCCTTCCCCTGGAGCTGATGCCCTGAATTTGGCCTTTTAGCCTACTTTGACTGTGAGGAAACAAACTTCTCTTCGTTAAAACCATCCACTTGTGGTATTTGTGTTATAGCAGCACTAGATGACTAATACATTGCCATTCCCTAAATATCGTGCACACCAATAATTTATATTGAATCCTAACAACTGGACCAATAAGCAACATCATGATAAATGGAGAAAAATATGGAAGTTGTTAAGGATTTCATTTTTCTTGGTTCCACAATCAAGGTCCATGGAAGCAGTAGTCAGGAAATCAAACGACGTATTGCATTGGGCAAATCTGCTGCAAAAGACTTCTTTAAAGTGTTAAAAAGCAAAGATGTCACCTTGAGGACTAAGGTGTACCTGACTCAAGCCATGGTATTTTTAATCGACTTATATGCATGCGAAAGCTAGACAATGAATAAAGAAAACCACAGAAGAGTTGATGCCTTTGAATTATGGTGTTGGCAAAGAATACCGAATATACCATGGACTGCCAGAAGAATGAACAAATCTGTTTTGGAAGAAGTACAGCCAGAATGCTCCTTAGAAATAAGGATGGCAAGACTTCATCTCATGTACTTTGGACATATTATTGGGAGGGACCAGTCACTGGAGAAGGACATCATGCTTGGTAAAGTAGAGGGTCAGCAAAAAGAGGAAGAACCTCAAGGAGATGGATTGACATAGTGGCTGCAACAGTGGGCTCAAATATAGCGATTGTTTCGATCTGTTGTACATGGGGTCGCTATGAGTTGGACCTGACTCGACAGCACCTAACAACAATTTATATTGACAAATACATGTTGTGGTTTTCATAATAAAAATATCTTTAAGCATTTGAAAAAAATATAGAAAGTAATTCGGGAGCCCTGGTGGTGCAGTGCTTGAACACTGGGCTGCTAACCACTCCTTGGAAACCCTACGGGGCAGTTCTACTCTGTCCTGTAGGGTTGCTATGAGTCGGAACTCACCTGCACCTAACAACAAACAACATGCCTGTGGTTATAATCCCATTTGGGAATGGGTTATCTTTATTATGTTAATGAGACAGGATTAGTGTAGGGTGTAATTTGAGTCAGTCTCTTTTGAGATATAAAACAGACTAAACAAGCAAGAGAGAAGCAAGCAGAGATCGGGTAAGATAGACGCCAAGACACATGTAGATTTCCAAGGAACCAGGAAGCAGAAGCTGAAAAGGATCTACCTCCAGAGCCGACAGAGAGAGAAAGCCTTTCTCTGAGCTGGCACTCTGAATTTGGATTTCTAGTGTCCTCAACTGTGAGAAAATAAATTTCTGTTTGTGAAAGCCATCCACTTGTGGTATTTCTGTTATAGCAGTGCTAGATAACGAAGACAGCTGTGTACATCAACCCTTAATTGGGAAGAAAATGTCACATTACGTCTACGTTTCTGAATTCTTATATATCACAGAATCTGAATTCCTATGGTTCGGTTGCTTGGCATTTAGTTGCTCCCAGGAGAGTAATTGCCAAAACAATCTGAATAAAAATTATTATATTATTTTCTGGCAATAAACTGGTCTGTGAAAATATGAGGTAAGAGAATATATTAAGATCAAGAACAGAAACATTAAGATCAAGAACAACAGATCTGGCAGCCTATGGACTGATTTTTAGGCCCCCTCCTTCTGCCAGTTTTTTCTTTTTCTTTTTTAAAACAAAAACAAGCAACTAACCCTTTGTAAGTGGAAAAAAAAGAAATTCTTCAAAGACAAGGTGATTTATGAACTGGAAGATTAAAGATTTCACTGTCAAGGTAGAAGTGACTACACAAAGATAAATAAGATTTCATTAGGTCAATAAATACTTGCTTTGCTTATATTAAGGAGCTCTGATGACTCAAACGGTTAAGCGCTCGGATATTAACGGAAAGTTTGGTGGTTCGAACTCACCCAGCAGCTCCGAGGGAGAAAGACCTGGTGATCTGCTTCCTTAGAAATTATGGCCAAGAAAACCCTACGGGGGCAATTTTACCCCGTCACACGGGGTCCCAATGAGTTGGAATCTACTTGACGGCACCCAGCAGCAGCAGCATTGCTCATATACTATTAAGAAACAAAATTTTACTACCATAAACTTGTTTTAACTTGACAATGACCCTTAGCCAAAAAACTTGGATTGTGTCTGGTTTAGAAAATTATTCCTCTTTTTGAAAAATGGAGGCATAAAAATTTTAAAAGTAGGTATTAAATTCCTATAGGGCTTCCTGGTTTTAGGCCGCACATCATTTGAGGTCTGCGGGAAGGACTGAGAATACAGTGCAGAAGAGCTAAACCTTTATTTTGGTCATTTAATTCTGTGTCTACTCATTTTGGAGAAAATACATGTACTGCTGGACTCTTATAACTATTCCAGAACTTAAGTGATCCAGAATCTACATCTTCTCATTCCCAACAATTTACGGCAAATTAGATGTGTATCAGACGTTTGCTATCTTCTACATGTTTTGCATACAGCAGAGTACTGTAATAAAACTCTTCAGCTTTTGTGGGGAGGAAGAATAAAATCCTTCACACCTACACATTTGCAGATTTAACAGATTTAACGTTGGTCACTATGTAATGATTATTTTTAAATATATATCTATCCTCCTTTAACCAACTACTAATGACGACAGGAACCATTTTGGCCTGTTTTCAGTTGGTACTTGTAGTCAAGGACTAGTTTCTGGTGATGTTAGATTGGAGCCCTGGTGGCGCAGTGGTTAAGAGATGTTAGATTAAAAGCGTGTTTTATTCATTTTATCTAGAGAGTGACAAGCACGTTTGTCACACCTCTTCTCATAACTGATCATACATAGAGAAACCTAGTAGCAAGAACATTAGTATAAAGCATTGTTCATGCTTTATTAGGCCCTTAGAGAACTTTGAAAAGCGGCAACTTTCTAAAAATGAATTTTATCAGAATATTAAATAAGTGAATTTGTAAGATTTAAGGAGAAATACTTTAAAAATGCTTTTTAATGACAGCTAGATTTAACATCACAATAAATTAGCAATGCCAATGACAGATACAATAATAAAAGGACATAGTGTGAGTAGGAGGCTTATTCATTATTTACATTAACTCCCTTCCTCAGAGGCTTTGGATGCAATTCCTTTCCTTTCCCTGGGCCTACTACCCCACCTTAGCTGAATATCCAATGTGTAGATACCCAGACTTCTGTATCTATAGTGTAGGCTTCAGTGATCTGAGATTCTGGAGTAACCGTTCTAAACCTGAATCAGAATCACTCAGGGAGATTTACAATACAGATTTCCAGTTCCCAGCTTCAGATTCTGGTTCATAAGGACTGCCTGGGTTAAGGCCCAGTAATCTGTCTTTAAAAACCTCTGCAGGTGATTCTGATTGTGGTCAGGTTTGGGAATTCCTGATCTAGAAATGAAAGGTCACTGGACGCAAGTAGTTACCTCTGGACAAAAACCCACTCTGATGAATATGAGCCACAGACATGTTCTCATCTCCTAGTCTTAGCACAAGCCTTTATAAGGGGAACACACTATTTGCCTTCTTAGCAAAAGCCAAAAACCTTAATAATTAAGGTGTAGTAAACTCTATTCTGAGGTTGACGTCTTGATTGTCAAGACTCTATCTCATTTATTCACTTTACATATATGTGAGCACTAATTGCCATATGTTTACACAAGTAACTCGCACCTCCTACTTGTTTGCCAACCAAGCCCGCCCCCCACCGAGGTATTTTCGTGCCACTATGCCGATTTTTTTTTTACATGTTGTTGTAAAAAAAAGTTTGTGTGGTTGGCAAATGTAGGTGTTATCTGCATAAAAATACGGTATATGTAGCACTGTGTATGAATGCTTGGGGTTGGGGATAGATGCAAAGATAAATAAACAATCTCTGCCCTTGTGGAATTTACAATCTCATTTGTTGTGGGGTGGGGTTAAGGTGAGAAAGGAGAGAAGCATGGTAAGGGGAGGGAAGTAAGTATGTAATACTCTGACCTCTTTTACATGAAATTAAAACAACAAAAAAATTTCCTCCTGAGAAAATGACTTTAGCTTATGTCAGGAGCCAGGGTTAAGAGGAATATGGAAGGAACTTAATTGAGGTTTTCTGACCTCTTTTTTGACTATTGGCTACATATGAGTATTATTTACTATTAATTTCAGTGGGTACAAATGCTAAAATTTTTATAAAGGAAAATTGGAATATAGACTATCTTATAAATTTTCTCTACAAATGCACCTCATTTAAACCTGAGCCATTAGATGATCCAAGATAATAATAACTGTGATATCTTTTTCCTAAAAAATATTCCAACCTTTTATTTCTTTCATTAAATACATTACTGGCTATTAGGGACTATGTTTTGATTTTTACCTATGGTAGCCTATCTACTCTTAAAAGATAAAGCATGTAAAAAGTTGAAAGATGTGATGTACTTTATAAAAGTAAGATGTTTGTTTAAAAATACTAAGCTACTGTACCAGTAATCTGAGTAGTATTGTCTATCTGCCAAATTTAATGCCACATCACTTACCGCTTTACCAAATCACACCAAATATGACACACAGACAATTTGTTTAAGAAAAGTTTTACTAATATGTTAATATTTCAGCAAAGTTATTGCAACGGGTTTAAAAGGCAGACAGACACACTATTATAGGCTATAAAGTAACAAAGGGGTTTTATACAATTAAAATATTACACAGACCTATGGAATTTATTAAGAACTAACAAACCCATTAAAGAAATTAAATCTGAAAGATTAAATCCAGTATTAGCACCTACAACATCTCTGATAGTAAAACTTTTAACTATTTCATTCTCTCCTAATATATTTCTTAAGTTTCTCCCAAATACAATGCTCTCAAACCCCAAAAAAGAACTAAGGGCATAAGAAGCCCTGATATTAAGAACATACAGCCAAAAGAACTAGAAATGTTGACTTAGACTTCAGAGTTTACTTGGAAATCACTTAACTTACTTTACTTGAACCAATCATAGGATTTGTGTGCACTGAATACTGTATATGAGGAAGGTCTATGATTCTTAAGGTTTGCCAGTAGGGATAGTTAAAAATTAGCAATATACAGTATTATTCCTATCAAATTTTTCTCATAAGTTATATTTATAACAAAACTATAATTAAAATATTTATTACAGTTGCTTATTACACATTCAGGGACACAGCAGGGACATTTATGTGTTTGATGGTTTAGCATCCACTTTATTGTGCTTACTTATTTTTGTGATGAAACAAGCAACACACATCACATCTTTCCAACGTTCGTGGCAATGCAATCATAACATAAAATTTTCAAAAAACAAAACGAAAAAACCTGGAAATTGCATTAAATACTGGTTTAATTAGAAATAATTGCTATAATAAAACAAATAACATTATACATCATTTTTCCAATGAGCTTCAGTTAGAGAAAACGAACAGCAGAAATACTAGATCTCAAGATCTGAGTCATGGCAAAACCGGTAGTTCCTTGAGATCTGGGAGATGCATTAGCAAAATCATGGACACAGCCTATCCCTCACCAAAATGTAGAGAAAAAGCATTGTATTAATCTGGAGGAATAAGGCTGAACACTGACTGAAATATGACTCATTGAAGTCTAAAGCCACCTGGGAACCTGGCCCAAGGAACAAAGTGAACCCAATGGTGGCAGATAAAAAGTAAATTTGCATTGGGTTGACCAACAGCATATTAAATGCTTTGAATCGAGAAGTGAAATGCTTCATTTGTGTTTTGCAGAAACTAACCAAAAGATTACAGAGTCCTGCACAATTCAGAGACGCAAAGTGGATGCTGAGCGGCTAGAGGTCACCCCAGGCGCAGAATTTTAGAAAGTTAGTCCTTGGAGTAAATGGCACCATGGCTCTGGCAGCAGATACAAAGGAATGATGCTCTGGAGAGGAGGTAGGGGACACTCTGCGTTCGGCCAGTGGATACATGAGGGTCCCAGCTTGAGGTGGGATCTATAATGAGAGGGGAAAAGTAAAGACTTTAGAAAGAGACGTTAAAAATAACCTTTTAAAATCTCTTATACCAACCAATAGCTCATGATTATGTGGGTTATATTTGATTAGTCTAGGGTTCTATTTAATAAAATACTTGGACCTATACTGCATGCTTAAGTGAGCATATAGCTCAACAGTCTAGAAATCCAAGCCCTGTATACTTAAATCTCTGACCAGTCATGTCACAGAGGTAGAGTGGCAGACTTCGAAGCCAGAATGCCTCAACTGTAATCCTGGTTCCGCTACCTACTAGTTGTTTCACCTTGAACAAGTAACTTCCCTGTGCCTCAGTTTCCTCATCTGAAAAACAGGGATAACAGTATCTACTTGTACGGTTGTTGCGACGATTCAAATCAAGCATTTAGAACAGTGCTTGACACATAGTAAGTGCTAACGTTATTTTTATTATCACTAATTTATTATGATAGAATAATCATACATTGCATTTTTTAAATAAGAAAGAAAATCTTGATACAGAAAGAAAACATGATCAGTCTAGCTAACAGTGTGACTATAAAGATGTGACTAATATCTGCAGGGTAGTAAAAAAATTAAATTTAAAAAGAGCAATATATTTTTGCTTAAAGCTTTTTTCTTTTAATAAAGGCCATCCCCATGTTTGTGTACACTTGTTAAATCATTAACTTAATTCCCATATAATGCTTCAACCTGCGGACACTTTGCAGACTTGAGAAAAAACGGCAGAAGTGAATTAATTATTCTTACGGCTTCTCCCCTACTCTAAAATCTCAGCCCACACCAGATCCTGGGCTGATGAAGACACAGCTCTGAAAACTAAATTGTGTTGAACAAAAATATTTGCATTCATGAAACTATCCAGAAGTTCCTAATGTAAATCTTTCCTATTTCAAAATTTCACAGTTGTTTGAACATTGATAGATTAGCCTCTGGTGTGTAATTGCTCAAAACCCCACACCACCTCAGAAAAACATTCTATGTAGCAATAATAGCTGCAAAATGAGTCATGACAAATGGATTGTGCCAAGTCAACGCAGCTGCAATTGATAAAACAAACTTATTCCAATGGCATGTAACAAAAACCACACATGAGGTTCCTGATTGCTCGTTTGAGATATATCAGCTTGGAAATTGTACATAGGAAAGTAACACTAAGTGTTCCAAAACAAAGTCTTTTTAAAGAAATAAACATATGGTAGGGAATGTTATTAAATCTTTAGCTTTCAAGAATTCAGGTGACACATTCACTAATGCTAAAAGAAGGCGGTTTTGAAATGTTGGTCGGTTTGCAGGATTCAATAAACGGTACAAAAGCAGATAAAATGCTTTAAAAAAGTATTGAAACAGAAAACAAGGGAACATAATCTGCTGGATTATGTTCCTACTGCTACAAGTATACTTAGAGTATATGAAAGTATACAGTGTCAAAAGCAAGGGTTTTACAGTTAATCAGATTGGGTTCATATCCCAATACTGTACTTATTAGCTATGTGACCTTGAGAATATCATTTAATCTACTTGCACCTCAGTTTGCTCATCTGTAAAGTGGGGTAAATACTTTGCAGGGTTCTTGTGAGAATTAGAAATACTATATGCACAATAGCTGGCACATAGTCAGTGCCCCTGAATGGTAGCTATCATTATTGCTGCTCTGGGAAGGAGTATGTCTGCTTTGGTACATTCTGTCTCTGTGCTGCCTGTTAATTAGTGATACACACCTGCAAACAAAGTCAATTACAAAAGGTGCAGCAGCAGAACAGTATCTACAGAAAGATTTCATGACTGAAATTGACAGAAACAGTGAAGTACTATTTTCTGCTGCTTAGAAGGCTGTGCTGAAGTACTACGGCTTCAAGAACTTTGAAACTAGTTCCAGAATGTCACAACATGACTCTGCATATAGATTCCCAGCTGTTGTTAGGTGCTGTGGAGTCAGTTCCGACTCACAGCGACCCCATGTACAACAGAATGAAACACTGGCCAGTCCTGCGTCATCCTCAGAATCGTTGTAATGTTTCAGCCCATTGTTGCAGCCACTGTGTCAATCCATCTTGCTGAGGGTCTTCCTCTCTTTCACTGACCCTCTACCAAGCATGATGTCCTTCTCCAGGGACTAGTCCCTCCTGATAACATGTCCAAAGTATGTGACAGTAAGTTTCGCCATCCTTGCTTCCAAGGAGCATTCTGGCTGTACTTCTTCCAAGACAGATTTGTTCATTTTTCTGGCAGTCCATGGTATATTTAATATGCTTCACCAACACCATAATTCAAATGCATTAATTCTTCTAGATTCCTATTATTAACTAATTTGTTTCTCACTTATTCAAGAGCATTATATGGATATATAACAACATAAACATTCTAAACAAAGGAATGAAATTTACGGTTCTACCCACTAGGTTAGGTTTCTTCTCAAGGCTCTGAAGCCATTTAAATATAATAAATGAAATATTCAGAATCTCTCTATTCCCTTCTGAAATGTTCCTTTGGTTATTAAAGCCATTTCATATAAGAGGGAATGGGAAATCTCTGAAAGGATCCTTATATATGCAAAATTAAACTACTTAAATGCCTGACAGTTTTGAAATATTAAAACAAAACAAATACCTCCCGCCCCCC
>NW_004444026.1:2142019-2146358 GCF_000243295.1 Trichechus manatus latirostris | reverse complement strand
AACAAAACCAGTATAAAAACAATACGGGGGAAAAAAATCAGGTTTAAATTCTATATCACCAAATAGAACTTTGGTTAAATACAGATTTTAAATACCAAGCTAACATGGTAATTAGCTTACACATTAAGCTAATACAGCATACACACCACTATTTAACAGAATAATTTAATGATTTATTTACCATGCAGGGAAGAAAATCTATGCATCCTTCAAATTTGTAAAACCTGCATATAAACCATATTAATTTCTTATTTACCTTGAATTCTAAGGTTTATCTTCCACTCATGCCTCTGTCTTCATAAATGGTAATTTCAATCTAAACAGCATGGCTGTTAAGAAAACACACTACAGAACAAAACATATAAAAGGGTACTATGGCAAGATGATGTGTATTATCTGCACAGACTTTTCTTTCAATTTGCTTATTTTTAAATTAAGATTTTTTACTACTTAAGTTAAACATGATGCTTTCTCTGCCTTGCTGAGAATTTTAAGAATTACTTGTAGTACTCCATACGTAGTTCCTCCCAAACACTTATAATTTATTTTCAGTTTTTGAAAAAACCTCTGCTTTATTACAGAGCTAGGGAGTTCTTAATAGGGAGTCCATGGAGGTAATGAATTCAGGGGTTCAAAAAAATCCCTGTAATTATACGCAAAAATTTTCTCAGGAGAGGGTTCATGACCCCTAAAAGTTTAAGAACCACTGCTGCGGAGTGTAATAAAACTGCTGAAATTATTATCAGCTGGAAGGCCTGGAATTATGTGATCTAGATTTAAAAAAAAAATTTCAATCTATCATTACTCCAGTGTCATCAAGCTATATTAGTTCTGTTGCAATTTTATTTACCAAATTCACTTAGTGATTTTCAAAGCTTACTGCCTCAAAAAATATGCACAGTATTTCAAAGGTAATGAAATTATACATCTGGCAGCTGTAACTGATTTCAACTAGTCAGATGAACCCATGGAACTGCAATTCATTTGGATGACAAGTCTCACCACACATTATGAGTTTATGCATTTCAAAGGGGCTTTAGGTTCAGAGTTTCTGCAGCTGAAATGCATTACTCATACCACCCCCATTATTACTACAAGATGCCCTCAGAACACCAAGAAAGACGGTAACCAGAATACTAAACAATCCACAAAGACCTGCACAATACAAAGACAGGAGAGACATGCTTCAGGAAAAAATGTTGGAGATAGGAGGTTTATGGTAGGCAGGCAATTCACACAGAAACTTCCTAGGGCAAATGCAAGAGATAGGAGTTAAATTCTCTCTAGCTAATGCCACAAAATACCATCAGACTTTCTTTTTTTTTAAAATAAATATTTGGACCTTATGATCTGGACTAAAAAGATACAACTCGAAGTCCTCTCTCAATGGGGTCTGTCAGAAGGAGGCCTTGGGGAGCATATATCTTCTCATTCTGCTCTTGAATGTATTTGGAGACTTTCTTCAGAACCTGACAGAAAGAAACACCACAGTTTTTTTTTACATATTTCATCAGATTTTCCTTTAAGTGTCAGCTAGATCTCAAAATATTCAGGCAGTGGAATCAGTTTTCAAAGCAAGGCATATGGAGATTCATATAGCGGAATACAGTTCTGATTATTTGGCTCTTACCAGTTGCATACAACTGTCCAGGATATAACACTTAACACAGGGCATAGCATGATGGACTCTACTTCAATCAAAAGTATCCTCAGTGCAGTATAAGTGCAAATACACAAAAAGCATGATGAGAACCTCTCCTGCTTAACCCCCATCCTGGACATAGAGGAATAAACTGATGATCACATAAACAACGGTTAGTTATGGTTTTCTCTTTCTCAGCTCATAAAGTGTTGTTCGTGGGACATATCTTCTAATATCAAGGATAGTTCTTGGCCTTTCCTTTTAACACTGAAGAACTGTTTCTTCTCTCTTTTGTATGTTTTCATCAATTTTAAGTTATGATATGAGGCTGTCCTGTAACAAAAGGTAGCCCAGTCATTTTAGAACTGACGATTTTATTTCCTTTGTAAAGCATGCAGCTTTAGCGCCATGGAGTTTTGGACGACTACATGTTTCATGTATCACTTCCATGACTGCATGTAGTGCTGCTACTCTACAGTTTGCTCTGTGTCCTAGACAGGACACTCAATTTATAAGTCTAGTATTAAGGTTGTAAAAGTCAAGGCAAATGTAGACAAAAACCAGATAAGACACAAAGGACCTTCTGGAAATTGCCAAATCTCCAGCTTTAATAAGGGCAATTCTGAGACAGATAAGCTAGAAGAAAATAAATCTTAACAGCTATATCCAAAAATCAAAGAGTTACATGTTTTATTTCAGACTAAAAGTCATCATAACCCTTTTCTGGCCTTACTGTTCAAAGAGACTTTGATCCAGTTCTTTAAATTACTATATATTTCCCTACATTCACACTATTCACAAATGATAAAATCACAGATAAAATGTGAACACAACATGAAGGGAAAAAAGAACTGTATGAAATAAAATTGGAAATTCAGCAATGATTTAAGCGTGGGTGTATAATGTACCAGGTCAAACTAACAAGTTAGGATGTTACAAGTTAGATGCTTTGGTATAGATTGATTTAGAATTTAAAACTCTACATGACTTGTACAAAGAATCTTCTTAAGGGAAATAATTTAAATAGTTTACTCAGGTTACATCTTTGGGGGTAATACAATCTCATGGTTTATGCTTTTTTTTTTTTTTTTAAAGTAAGTGATATTATTGAAAGAACAATCTACAGGGCCAGGATTTTCTATACATAATAAATTAACAATATTATTTTTAAAGAAAAGATTTGTTCGCCTAATAACCCGAAATAATACATATATCATTCTTCTATTTTCACGTCTAAAAAATCTGAGTTGTGCTTGGTTTTTACAAGTTAAAAAAAAAAAAAAAACTCAGATACTATCTTTATATCAGAGTTTGTCAATCATCCCTTAAATAATGAACCTGAGGAAGCAGCCCATAAAGGTGCCCAACTCAGGACTCTCAGTCTTCTCTCCAATTTCTTTCTCAACTAACCTGCCAGAACTGAAAACTGGAGAGTCAGGCTTCCCTAACCCCAGTCCATTAATACTCGAGGAGAACTCAGAAAAATGCCTGCATGGCTGCTTTCAAAGAAAGGATTCCTTGAGAACAGATTTCCTCCCTCTTTCCTTGGGTACAGATTAGTAGCAAAGAAATAGCATTCCTTTATTTGATTCAAGCATAACTTTGTTGGGCAAGGTTTTTATTTAAACTTCAGTAACGTTCATATGCACTTGGGAATCAATCAGTTCATAAAGAAAACAATTAGTTTTCTGTTTGTATTCCAAATCCTCTTATACTCTTTTGGTGAAGTCATCACTGTCCAAAACAAGATGCTTTTAAACTCTTAGTCTCTTTAGTAATTGCAAAGCATTAATATAAGTAAACTCATACTGCATCCCCGACAGAACAAAGCACCATTCTCACTCCAAGAAATTTTATGCTGACGTTTTACTCACATTATTTTTGGTTAATGAATGTCCAAACAAACTATAGTGTTTTACAAAATTATCTGTTATTCTCACACCCTTAACAAAACCTCAAGTTGTATAATGTTTACAAAGCTCAACAGTCTCTTAACCACAATCGAATCTCAAGAAAGGCTACTATCCTCTCCAGAAAAAACAGCCTAAGCAAGGATAAGTGAGACCATCAGGATCTTAGTAATTTCAGAAAGTATCCAACTTCTCTCCTAACTGTTTCACAGATTACTGGGCAGAAGCAGAAGTGATGCTTTCTAGTTGATGAGCAAGGCAGACACCTACAGAGCAGAGAACCTTCTACAAGCCCATCTGTCCCGAATTACAATTGGTAGCAATAGTAGAGAAATAACACTGAAGTCTTTATCTTCATTTTAAACCAATAAACAGCACATTATAGGAAAAAAAAGCGTGATTGTTCTAGTGAGATTTAAAAGGCCTATTTATAATTTCAAAAAATTTAACCCACATGACACGAGTGTAAGCATTATTATATTCGACTTGGTGTTCGTAGACTAGGAATTTTAGTGTTTAAAACGATAAAGACTAAATGACTCAACCCTGTCCTTTCTTAAAGTAGAAAATAATTGCACAAACTTGGGAGGGGCAGGGGGCAGCTGCTCTTACACTTCTAACATTTTATCAAAAATACATACTTAAGACAATGTTCTACATTCTACCTTGGTGAGTAGCGTCTGGGGTCTTAAAAGCCTGTGAGCAGCCAGCTAACATATTCCACTGGTCTCATCCCTTTGGGAGCAAGGGAGAATGAAGAGAACAGGATACAAGGAAAAGATTAGTC
>NW_004444026.1:2139285-2141120 GCF_000243295.1 Trichechus manatus latirostris | reverse complement strand
GTTTCTTAATTTTCTTTGCTTTGTAATCTACAAAAAGAAAGGGAATTTGCTTTGACGTATAAAGTAATACCTTATGTTGTTGTTGTTATGTGCTGCGGAGTTAATTCCAACTCACAGCAACCCTACAGGACAAGGGAGAACTACTCCATAGGGTTTTCGAGGCTGTAATCTTTAAGGAAGCAGACTGCCACATCTTTCTCCCTCAGAGCAGCTGTCGGATTTGAACCATTAACCTTTCAGTTAGCAGCCAAGCTCTTAACCACTGTGTCATCAAGGCTCCTTATATACTGTCTATAAAATCAAGTTAAAACATAATTTAGAATCAATCAATGTCCGTTGTATTTATTGTACTGCGAACTGCCTTCCAAGATTAATAGTGAAAGGATTTAATTGAGAGGTGCTAAATATTTTAGCATCGAACTAAACTAGCAGTTGCTAAGGAAAACTACCTATACTTGAAATAAAAAAATTATATATGAGTTCATAAATATCAGATTAAAATATATAGGCACTAACTTCATTTTTAAATCTATCTTAAGAAAACACTGTTTATCTACCATATGTGAGGCAATTTATTAATTCTAAGATCCATTTTATAGTTGAGAAAACTCAGATTAAATAACTTGTCCAAGATCCCACAATTGGTAAATGACCTAGATGACACCCAATTACCAATTTATTTTTATTTTTGATAACCAGTAGGAGATATCTGTATCTATTTCAACAAATATACACGAATACAGAAAAATCTGATTAAAATTTTATCAGTAAATCCAAAAGTTATAGTGAAGTGACACTGTAACTCTCAAACATCTAATACTCCACTCATGAAGAGAAAACTCTGAAGGATGTATTTTTACCTTAAATCTCCTATATATTTCTTTGAATGACCATCCACGGATGACTAAGTTTTTATCTGTATGAATTCAGCCTTATCCTCCTCTCCCACATTCAGCTCCTCAAAGACTCCTTAACATAGCCCTTGATCTGTCCATCCCCTTTTCTCCACTGCTCTGTATCTAGTCTGAGCTGTCATCACCTCCCGTCTGGACTTCAACCAGAGTGGATTCCCTACTTTCACTCTTACACCTTTTCTCCACAGAACAAAGGGAATTCTTTAAAATGAAAATCTGACCATGTCACTCTCCCGCTTAAAACCTTTGAGCTTCCCACTGTACGAAAAATAAAATCTAAACTTCTTTCCATGGACTACATAATCCTGCATGATACAGCTCCTCACCTCGCCATATTCATCTCTAGCCACTCTCTACCCCCACATCTCCTGCCACATGGCCTTCTTTTAGCTCCCAAGATCCATCAAGTTCTCTGGGCCTTTGCATATATGATCTCTCTGCCTGAATAGCTCTGCCCTGGACTCTTCATCCTTCACCTATCAGCTTAAATGCCACCACCTCAGAGGCTTTTCTTGATCACGCAATCCAAATTAAGTCCCTCCTACTATTTTTTTTATCATAGACCAGTCTGTTTTCCATCAAGGCACTTGTCACAATGTTGTTTGTTTTATTTATTTGTTTCCTTGTTATTCTCACCGAATGTTAAACTCCAGGAGGCCAAGCAACCATGTCTGCTTTGTTCAGTTATGTCCCCTGCACACTGTCTAGCACAGTAAGCATTCAATAATATTTATCAAATGAATGAATCCCCCGTTCCTTCACTTACCAAAAGAAGTGTGCCAACAAAACTCAATATATTATTAAAAGAGAAGATACTAAAAAGACCAAACACAGACTGAATGCAGATACAAATCCTTTCTAACTTCTGATTTTGAATGTCAAGACATTAAACAGGAATGAAAGTTAGCTGCTTCTCTGTGT
>NW_004444026.1:2127693-2139047 GCF_000243295.1 Trichechus manatus latirostris | reverse complement strand
AGCACCTTCTATACCAAAAGCATGTTGTCAGGCATTAAAAGGAATGGAAACATGGTTATGGCATTGTCCTTGAGCTCAAGAAAAATACAGACTTGAAGGGCAAGTAAGACAAGAATGTAAATGGCTACATTCCAAAGTCGAGAGTGACAAGTGCCATTAAACAGATACAAAGATGTCGTGGGGACACAGAGGTACAGAGGTGAGAACACATTTTGTTTAGAAGAATCCGGTGAAGTTAAATGGAAGTGGGACACACGGAACGGTGGGATTTGAACACGGGAAGAACGACATTCTAACGGAGGAAACCATGGAGGCTACGTTTGGTGACCAGTCTGTCCTCTAGTTTGACTGAAAGATAAAGTGAAGGAAAAGGTGGAAGGTAGAGCTGAAAAGGTAAGCTAGAGGTCTGCTTGAGGAGGGCTTGAACTTTACTTAGCAGCAATGAACAGGAAGCCAGGGAAGGTCTCTGAATTGGCAAGAGTGGTGGGGTGGGGTAAGTAAGGCTGTATTTTAGGAAGATAGCAGCAGACAGATTGGAAAGGCAAAAGAACGGAAGAACTAGTCAGAAGATCATTTCAATAGTCTGTTGCTGGCTGCTGTCAAGTTGACTCCAACTCATGGTGACCCCATGTGTGCAAAACAGAATCGCTCCACAGGGTTTTCAAGCCTGTGACCTTTCAGAAGCAGACTGCCAGCCCTGTCTTCCGAAGGGTCTCTCAGTGAGTTTGAACCACTAACCTTTTGGCTAGCAGTTGAGCACTTAACCATTTGTACCACACTGGGAACCTTTTCAATAGTCTAGGAGAGAAGTAGTAAGGACATAAACTAGGATAGTGGTAGAGGAAATCATGAAAAGGTAATAAACGGGAAAATGGTAGATATTTCAGTCAGAGGTATAAGGTCTGACTTTGGATATTCTGAGTTAAGGAGATAGCAACTGTGGGTCTAGGAGGCAGTTGGAAAGAGAAGAACTCAGGTGGATGAATAAGCCTAAAGATGGAAATTTGGGGAAATAAAGTAAAAGGATTCTCAGAAAGCCGGGTAGAATGAGAACATATAGATTTCCTACATTCTTCTTAAGAGTAGGCCAATTTGAACATTGTGATATGTCAACTCTGAACTGACAAACCAATTTTGATCTGTTTTGAAAGGCTCAAGACTCTTTCCTATGTGCACTCGACATCAGGAACAAAAACGGAATTTTATTATAAATGTCCCTATAAATTCTATGGCAATTGTTATCACGTAAACATAAACATGCAATAAACCGAGGGTCACTGTGAGTCAGAATTGACTCGATGGCAATGGGTAATGGGTTTTTATGATTTTATGAAAACAAACATAGCCTCACCTTTTCATAATGAGTTTCCATGCATAAAAAGATGGTGTATGCTGTTAAACAAGCCAAACATCCTTCAAGATATGATTGGCCCCCAAGCTTCTCTGCTTCTGCATAAAGGTTATTTAGAGTTCGAACTGTTTCTTCAAACTGTTGTCTATCAATCTGTAAAGGAAGAAAGAATTTAAAAATAAGTTTTAGGAAAAAAACCCAGCAACTCACTAAAGGTTGCTATTACTTATTTTGCTGTTTCGTCAATAGTCATATATAATTGTTGTTGTTAGTTGCCATGGAGTTGATTGAGACTTATGGCAACCTCATGCATGTCAGAGTAGAACTGTGCTCCATAAGGTTTTCAAGGCTGTGACCTTTTGGAAGCAGACTGCCAAGCCTGTCTTCTGAGATGCCACCGGGTGGGTTCGAATTGCCAACCCTTCAGGTAGTAGTAGAGCGCTTAACCTTTGCACCACTTAAGGACTCCATTTTTATCTAAAAGCAAATAATTTTTTAAGTGACTAAATCTGGACCTATGTTGCTGAAACTTCTTGGGGTTTGTTGAATTTTATCCCTCTTGTAGACACTGGGTATCTTCAAGGCTCAATACGGTATGGTTGCCATCAAGTTGGAGTTGACTTGATGGCAACTGAGTCTGGAGTACCTGGGTGGTACAAACAGTTAACACCTGCTACCTGAAAGGTTGGAGGTTAGAGTCTACCCACAGATGCCTCAAAAGAAAGGCCTGGTAATCTACTTCTAAAAAATCTGCCACTGAAAACCTTATGGAGCACAGTTCTACTCTAACACACATGGGGTCGCCATAGGTTGGAATCAACTCCATGGCAATTAATTTTAATTTTTTATACTGACTTTCAAGTAACTTAATAAAATTATACAACCCATCTACCTTTTCATTCACTTATATTTACATTTACTGAGCACGCTACCAAACGCCCAGATTCTATGACAGGCCTTAGAGAAAGATGAATAAGACACTTTCTCAGTCCTCAAGAAGTTTAGTCATGTGAGCAGAACAGATATGTAAACACAGCAATGCAATAAATCAACTGACAGAGTGTTAGAACAGAAGCATACATAAAGTATAGCAACGACACAAAAGGAGGCAGAAGTTCCCTTTATCTAATGAGAGTAGATAACCCTAAACTGAGCACCTAAACACTGGAATTTGCTAGGCAAAAAAGGAAGAACATTTTAAGCAGAAGAATCAAAAGGCACAAGTTTGTATTCTGTTTACTCAATCTCCCCCCCCCCTTTTTGGTAAACAAACAAGATATTTTATTATTGTTTTATACAGTGAATATTCATTTTATTTTCCACATATGCATTCTATCAGGTGCTCTTCATTTCTTCACGCATTCTATGTTTCCTTCAAGGATCAGTTTTATTCTGTATGAAAAAATCGTTTTAAAATTTCTGTTGGTACATTTGTGTTGGCAGTGTGTTGTCTAAATTGTTTTTGGACGTCCTCTCTTTTAAAATAACTGTTTTGTTACTGAAAGCTCACACTGAACAAGGCAAAATCCCAAACTACCTCATAGCTCTTCACACCAAATCCTTACTATTATCTCTTTCTATTCAATGACACCATCACCTTACATTAACATTAATACTATTGTCACTCATTTTCCACGCTAATCATCTGCTTTTACTTTCTTCTTCCAACATTACTTTACTTGCTTCTCCCATCAGCACTCTGTAGATTTCAAATTTCAATACCTTATCCCAGGACTTTCAAAGCCCATTAGTAGAATATTTCATCCAGGAACTATCATTCTTGGTAACAAACCATAACTTAGCTGTTGTCACTCTGGGCCTTCTCTCACACAATGCCTCTTTTATTCCTAAAAATAGTAACTGTTTATATATGAAGTCTCTCTTTTATAAATCTTTCTTTGTATAGAAAAACTCAGGAGAAAAACAAAACAAAAAACAACAGCCTAAGGTGGGGGCCAAATACAAATTTGGGCTAATAAACATTGAAAGTCAGAATGGAAATAGGAATCAGGCTCATTTTCCCCTAATTTTTGGTACTTGTTGAACTATGTGGTAGAAAGCAAGGTACTGAAGCTTTAAGTGATCACAGTGACAAGTTAAAAGGTAATCTCTACAGACAGATGTACAGGCCTGTTTTTAAAGGTATGTAGAAGAATAAGGAAATGCCTCAATCATAATTCGCTTGTTTCTCTTCTGCCCTGACTGAGGGTGCCTAAGATGTCTATGTTGTTAGTTGCTGTTGAGTCCATTCTGACTCATAGCAACTCCATGTGTGCAGTGGAACTGCTGCATAGGGTTTTCAAGGTTGTGACCCTTTGGAAGCAGATCACCAGCCCTATCTTCTGAGGAACTTCTGGGTGGCACTGAACTACCAACTTTTCAGCTAGCAGTTAAGCGTGTAACTGTGTGCACCATTCACCCTAGGGACTCTTAAGATGTCTGTGTTTTGGCTAAAATGAGAGTAAAAGCTTCCTTTAAAGAACTGTTGTGGCAACAAAGCACACAAGCATCAAAGTACTACATTCTAACAGGCAGTGGGGAAAGTAAACAAAGTCAAGTCATCAACAGACAGAACTTGTCCTCACTCCCAAATTAAAGGGCATAAATGTGGTTTTTTTTTAAATGCTGAAAAGTAATACGAAACATTTGTGTATTAGTTTTTTCCTATATTAAGTTGCCAAGTGTGATATTCTCACAAAAGGAAAACCAGCCCCAGTGGCGGAGCAATCAGTAAAATTTCTAGGGTAAGTAGTAGCAAAACAAAGAAATCTTTCAATTTTCCATCACACAGAGCAAGAAAAAATAAAACCTGTAATTTAAATTTAATCTCAACACAGGAAAAAAAAAATCAAAGTTTTCCAAGGCTGTTTAAAGTAGAAGCTAGTGTTTTAAACCAAACATTAAAAAAAAAAAAAAAAGGCACAACTGAACAATACATTTCATATAGTTCTGGGCTATATGAAATCAAAGAACTAAAAGGACTCCAGAATTTAAAAACTTCGATTTCCTGTAAGAATCAGCAGAGGACTAACTACATCATATTGCTTTACTCAGACTATAAAATGAAAGTTCTACCACACACAGAAAGTGGAAGGCTAATGTCTGATTCTGCACACATATATTCAGCTAAACTATGACTTGGAAGTTTGACGTTAAAACCTATAAACAAAGAAATCTTGGAAAATCCAAATAACTGTGGTGAAAAAAGTTTACATTCTGATCTGAAAATACAAAATTGTGTAAGTCATAGTTGTATTAGATTAAAAATAAAACATTCGATCCGTTTCGTGTGTCCTGACATGTAAAACATGTTAACTGTGATGTTAAATTATTTTAGAAACAGCATCCAGTAGCTATAGCCAACAGGCAACTTACTCGATTTCTACCTGTTTAAACCACTGTGGAAATGTCCACCTATTGTCAGCCCTGGTGGTGTCGCGGTTAAGAGCTACAGCTGCTAACCAAACGGTTGGCAGTTTGAATCTACCAGCCGCTCCTTGGAAACCCTATGAGGCAGTTCTACTCTGTTCTATAGGGTCGCTGAGTCGGAATCAACTCGACAGCAAAGGGTTTTTTTCATTATTGTCAGGCATAACATCTTTTTTTCTTCCCCCTAATTTTTTATTGGGCTTTAGGTGAAAGTTTACACAGCAAATTAGTTTTCCATTCGATAATTTACACATAAAGTGTTCCATGACATTGGCTGCATTCCCCCCAATGTGTCAGCACTCTCCCCATTTCCGTCCTGGGTTCCCTGTTTCCTTTCATCTGGATTTTTTACCCCTTCCTGCCTTCTCATCTTTGCTTTTGGGAAAATGTTGTCCTTTTGATCTCATATAATTGATTGTTCTAAGGAACATGTTTCTCTCCGGTGTTACTCTTATGGGCCTATCTACTGTTCGGCTGAAAGGTGGTCTCCAGGAATGGCTTCTGTTCCAGGTCAGAAGGGTGTCTTAGGGCCATCTTCTCGGGGGTTCCTGGTCTCTGTTCAGGATCCTCTGTTGTGATCCCAGTCAGAGTGGTCCCATTAGTCCTTTGGACTAATAGCTCCCTTGAGTCTTTGGGTTTCTTCACTCTCGTTTGCCCCAGATGGGAAGAGATAATAGCTGTATCTTAGTTGGCCACTCACAAGCTTTTCAGACTTTCAGATGTTACTCACCAAAGTAGGATGCAGAACATTGTCTTTATGAACTATGTTGTGCCAATTGACGGAGATGTCCTCCAAGTCTATGGTCCTTCACCTTTGAGCCTAGAAACTTAGTCCCACGAGGTGTTTGGTTACGTCTAAAAAGTTTCCATAAATGTGCCCCTTGTGTGCTCTATTGTCTATATTAATATACATGCAGCACCTATAATTATGTATGTAGAAACATCCACAACCAAACCTATATCTGCATGGGTGGGTGTGCTCCCTTACACCCTCCCATACCTCTTTAGCATACCTATCTACTCATGTATCCATTCATAAATTACTGTGTGTTAATACTATTGTCAGAGGATTGTCTATGTTATAGTAATTACCGTAGTTGCCCTTTATTCTTGTGTTCCTCTCAGTGTCTTCCTCTGCCTTGGTCATGCTGTGCTGACTTCTCCCTTGTTGTGTATTGCTTTTCCCTTCACCAATATTAACATGTGGTTTCTATCTAGTTAATAATTTCCCCTCCCTCCCCCTCCCATCACTGGTAACCATCAAAGAATGGTGTGTGTGTGTGTGTCTGTGTGTGTGTCTGTGCGTGTGTGTGTCTGTGTGTGTGTGTGTCTGTGTCTGTGTGTAAACCTTCTCATTTTTTTATATAATAGTGGTCTCATACAATATTTGTCCTTTTATGAGTGACTTATTTCACTCAGCATAATGTTCTCCAAATTCATCCATGTTGTGAAATGTTTCATGGGTTCGTCATTATTCTTTAACATTGTGTAGTATTCCATTGTGTTTATGTACCAGTTTGTTTATCCATTCATCCACTGATGGGCACTTGGGTTGTTTCCATCTTTTGCTATTGAGAATAATGCTGCAATGAACACGGATGTGCATATGCAAGCATAACATCTTGACAACCAACTGCCAATATTTACATGATGTTTCACAAACTCGCTAATCTAAAAAACATCTTTATAAAGCATGTTTGACCTTTAATTTAAAGGTAAAAAAAATACTTGGGCCACTAACCTGCCCACAGTTATAAACCAAGCTGAAGGAAAGAGGAATATTATGGTGGTTGTTGATTTTTGCAACTTTGGCAATCAGGTAGAACAACCCACCTGGCTATAAGAGGACTAAAAATGACTGCTACACATTTCTCTAGTACGGACTCATCTACACCCACTTACTCCATGACCAGCATTTCTTAATTCCACACCCGTGGCATGACTAAACACCTCGCAGTCTGAGTAAAATATCAGAGCCACAAAACCTGCTCCCACCTAACTAGTAATTGATCTCTCAACAGGAAACAATTTAAGGTAACATGGCTCAAGACCAAAAGAATTTCTCTTTGGGTGGATGCACACATGTGGGCACAAGAAAACACACACACCCCACTCACTGTACCTTTACAATAAGATACAGTAGTTTTTTTTTAAAGCCAAGTCTGAAGAAAGGTGAAACAAACCCCATTCTTCAATTTCTGTATGCAAGGTTGCCCAAAAGACCTATTCTGAAGACAGTTTTGATATACAAACCAATGCTGGTGGCTCCCAGTCATGGTAACAGGGAATGAGTAGTTTAAAGCCATGTTCTGAGATACTTTCCTGCCCAGCCCCTCAAATGCCCTATGTTTTCAGGTCCCAAGGAGGCCTGTGTACATTGTCCTCCATAGCACTTAATAAACAAACCCTCTCTGCGTAGCCGTGCGACCTGCATAGTAGCACCAACACCACTTACGAGAATGGCTTCTCTTGCGTGGCAAGGTAGGAGGACAGTTTATAACCTGCTGAGTGAGAAGGCCTGGAACCTTAGGAATTAGCTCCCCATCACTGTTCTCAATAACCCGGGGTGAGGGCGGGCAGGGAAAGGAGACTACTGGGTACCGACTCCGCACAGAGCATCATAGATAGCGTCTGTGAGGTCAGCACACCAGGTGGCTTATCCTTATCCTTCCTCCTGCAAAACCAGGTTTTGCTTAGTGGCCCTCTCACACACTTCTAGTTACGGCTCTTTGTTTGCTACCCCCTCCCCAAGGCCGCGAGACACTTAGCCGGCCGGGTGTCGGCCCAGACCCTCTCCCGTTCATGGGGTGTCTCCCCACCTCGCACCAGGGCAGGTGCAGGGAGCCAGCTGCATACCCGGTTCTCCAGCTCCGCGGGGAACTTGGTCTGGAACTGGCAGCGTGTGCCGCTGCTGTAGTCTCGCTGAATGAAGACCTTCCCGGACACCGGCGCCTGCTGCGGCCTCATGGCGAGGACAGGATGGGCCGCGCTACGGGTTCGGAGGGACACCAACCACGGGTCAGATCCTTGGCCTGGACCCGGGACTCCGGCCCGCCAGGCCCTCTGACCCACCCACAGTCCAAAGCAGCCCAAGGCCTCCCCCGTCCCACTTCCCCTCACCCATGCTGTCACAACAGGTCTTTTGCTACCGCCCCTGCCCAGGCCCCGCGCCCCCCACAGCCGGGTTCGGCCCGGGAAACACGAACCCGCCTCCTCTGCCCTCCAGCCGCTGTCGTGCTGCTTTTCCCGTCACTTACGTCCTGCCGCAAAAAGCCTCTTTCCCCCGCCCCACAAGTCGGCCTCCTACATCAAATCTATGACCCACCCAACGCTCCGGCCGTAAAGTGACAATGCCGAGGCTGCGCGCTGCGGCGCGGGGGGCGGGGCCCAGGGCCGACTCCGCCTCCCGCCCAGCCCGGAGGAGTTTTTCCGGAAGGAAAAGGCGAGGCGGGGCGGAGCAAGGGAGAATTGTGAGGGCTGGAGGCGACCAGAGGGTGAGCGGATGTGAGACTCGAGATTTCGCCGTTGGATCAGTACCCTGTTGATTGTGGCGAGGTATTTTCTGATCACTGATTGTAAGGGGTTATTTTCACTCTGGATTGGACGTCTCAGATTACACGTGGACACTACCCCACTCTACAAAACAAATGGCTCACACAAATTTAGAAATGAAAACCAGGCTACTGGAGATCCATTTGGCCCCTAACAAGGAGAAAGGAAGGGAGGATGAAGAACCTGCCTGGGATTCAACCTCAAGCATCTCTCCTTCAGCCCTTTTCTCATGTACCCAAGGGTTTTTATCCAACACCCCAGCCCACAGCCTTTCAGGTGACCCCACGTCAAGCAGCTCTCTCCATGGCAACTGGCACCCTCAGTTTTCTCGGTATCCGTTCCCAAGGCAGCCAAAGAAACCCCACCTTACTCTTTTCTCGTGGTGCCTGGCTAATACAACTTTTTGACACCACCGTCTGATCCTGCCTTCTATTTTTTAAAATTTCCCTTATTTTAATGCATTTTTAAATAGTTTTTTGAAGATATAGGAGCCCTGGTGGCGCAGTGGTTAAGGGCTTGGCTGCTAACCAAAAGGTCAGCAGTTCAGTCCACCAACCGCCCTTTGGGAACCCCACGGGGGCAGTTCTCTGTCCTGTAGGGTCGCTATGAGTTGGAATCAACTCAACAGCAGTGGGTTTATTAAGATATAATTGACATACAATAACCACTTTTTTTGTGTGTGCTTTGAGTGAAAGTTTACAACTCGACTTAGTTTCTCATACAAAAATTTATACACACATTTTTATGTGACCCTAGTTGCTATCCCTATAATGTGACAGCACACTCCCCTTTCCATCCTGGATTTCCTGTGTCCATTCAACCAGCTGTTATCCCTTTCTGTCTTCTCATCTCTCCTCCAGACAGGAGCTGCCCATTTAGTCTCATGTGTCTACTTGAACTAAGAAACACACTCTTCACAATTATTATTTTATGTATTATAGTCCAGTGTAATCTTTGAAGAGTTGGCTTTGGGAATGGTTTTAGTTCTTGGTTGACAGAGTCCGGGGGCCATGTCTTCTGGGGTTCCTCCAGTCTCAGTCAGACCATTAAGTCTGGTCTTTTTACTAGAATTTGAGTTTTGCACCTTACTGTTCTGCTGCTCTGTCTGGGACTCTCGGTTGTGCTCCGTGTCAGGGCGGTCACTGGTGGTAGCTGGGCACCATCTAGTTCTTCTGGTCTTGGGCTGATGGAGTCTCTGGTTTATATGGCCCTTTTGTCTCTTGGGCTAATTTTCCATGTGTCTTTGGTGTTCTTCATTCTTCTTTGCTCCAGGTGGGTTGGGACCAATTGATGCATCTTAGGTGGCTGCTCGCTAGCCTCTGAGACCCCAGATGCCACTTACCAAAGTGGAGTGAAGAACAGTTTCTTAACAAACTTTGCTATCCCAGTTGACCTAGATGTCCCCCGAAATCATGGTCCCCAGACCACCACCCCTGCTAGTCTGTCCCTCAAAGTGTTTGGTTATGTTCGGGAAACTTGTTAGCTTTTGGTTTAGTCCAGTTTTGCTGACTTTCTCTGTATTGTGTGTTGTCCTTCTCTTCACCTAAGATAATCCTTGTTTACTACCTAGTTAGTAAATTCCCCTCTCCCCCACTCCCCACTCTCATAACTATCAAAGAATGTTTTCTTCTGTGTTTAAACCTTTTCTTGAGTTCTGATAATAGTGGTCTCGTACAGTATTTGTCCTTTTGTGACTGACTAATTTCACTCAGCATAATGCTTTCCAGCTGCATCCATGTTATGAGATGTTTTACAGATTCATCATTGTTCTTTATCGTTGCGTAGTATTCCATTGTGTGAATATGCCATGATTTGTTTATCCATCCGTCCGTTGATGGACACCTACATTGTTTCCATCTTTTTGCTATTGTGAACAGTGCTGCAGTGAACATGGGTGTGCATATATCTATTTGTATGACAGGTCTTATTTCTCTAGGATATATTCCAAGAAGTGGGATTGCTGGATCGTATGGTACTTCTAGCTTTCTAAGGAAGCGCCAAATCGATTTCCAAAGTGGTTGTACCATTTTACATTCCCACCAGCAGTGTATAAGTGTTCCAGTCTTTCCACAACCTCTCCAACATTTATTTTTTTGTGTTTTTTGCATTAATGCTAGCTTTGTTGGGGTGAGATGGTATCTCATTTTAGTTTTGATTCAATAACTGCACATATTTAAAGTGGATAATTTGGTAAGGTCTGACATTTGTATGTTGTTGTTAAGTTGTCAAGTCGATTCTGACTCATGGCAACCTCATGTGTGCAGAGCTTGTCTTCCTAGGAGCCTCTGGGTGAGTTAGAACCACCAACCTTTCAGCTACTGGTTGAGCACTTCACTGTTTCCACCACCCAGGGACTCCCGACATAGCATACACCCATGAAATCAGCATTACAATCACCATAGTGAACATTCATCACCCTTAAAAGGCTCCTCTTGCTCCCTCGTAACTCCTTTCCTGTCCCTACCCATCATCTTTTCCCCAATCACGCATCTGCTTTCTGTCATTATACATTAGTTTGCATTCCCTCTAATTTAACACAAATTGAATCATACAGTATTCACTCTTTTTTTGTCTTCCTTCTTTCAGCCTAAAGCCTAAATTATCTTGGTATTCATCCATGTTGTATGTATGAACAGTTCATTCTTTTTTTATTGCTGGGTAGTATTCCATTGTATGGATATCCCGCAGTTTGTTTATCCTTTTACCTGTTGATGGATATTTGAATTGCTTCTGGTTTTGGACTTTTACAAATGAAGCTGCTATGGACATTCATCTGCAAGTCTTTGTATGGATATATGCTTTCATTTCTTTTGGGTAGATACCTAGCAGTGGCATGCTGGATCATCTGGTAGGTATATGTTTAATTTTTCAGGAAACTGCCGAATTGTTTTCTAAAGTGATTGTACCATTTTACATCCCCACCAGCAGTGTTTGAGAGTTGCAGTTGCTCCACATCTTTGCCAGCACTTGTGTAGTGGTATCTGCTTGTGGAGAAGGAAATAAAAAATTTTCATTTTTCTAT
>NW_004444026.1:2124911-2126075 GCF_000243295.1 Trichechus manatus latirostris | reverse complement strand
GGGGAAGATTGATGAGAAGGACCTTTCTCCAGAGCCAACAGAGAGAGAAAGCCTTCCCTGGAACTGATGCCTCGAATTTGGACTTCTAGCCTACTTTACTGTGAGGAAATAAATTTCCCCTTGTTAAAGCCATACACTTGTGGATAGCAGCACTAGATGACTAAGACGGTTGCTATGAGTCGGTGTCTACTTTGTGGCAACAGGTTACCCAGATAATTTGGGATAATATTCCCATCTCAATGCCCTTAACATTAATCATATCTGCAAAGTCCCTTTTGCTGTGTAAAGTAACATATTCAAAGATTCTGAGAATTAGACATTTTTTTTTTTTTTGGTGGGGGGTGTTATTCTACCTACCACAGGTATGGATTGAAGTTTATGTATTTATTTATTTTTGCATATAATTACCTAATTGTTCTAGCACCATTTGTTGAAAAGACTCTCCTTTGTCTAGTGAATTGCCTTGGCACCTTTGCAAAAATCAATTGTTTATATGTGTGCATGGCTGTTTCTAGACTCTCTGGTTCCATTATCTGATCCTGATGTCTGCTAGTGTTTGTGTCTGAAGTTGATGCTTCCTTACTGACTTAATGTCAGTAAGGTCTCCTAGGAGTTATTTGTCTACATGTTCAGTATTTACAGTTAGGAATACCACAATGAGTAAAACAGTTTCTACTCTCAAGCTCTTAATCTGGTGGAGTAGACATAGGAAGCAGTCAATTTTCATACATTGTTTTAAAAGGTAATATTTTTTGAAATATTTCCTGGTGTACTTGACTTTAGTTTGAGGTTTTCCTTAGACCAGAAGCCCCTCTTTCAGCATGGGATTGGAGCAACACAGGTTCCATCCAGGTAGCAGATGAGAGAGATTCGAGGCTGGTGGGCCTGAGATAGTGCCTGCAAATCTCCTTTCTGCAGACTGTACCTGGTGAGTGGGGGAGCCAGCAAATCCTGTGTGGAAGTGCTGAGACCTAGTGACTTGGAAGAAGGCTGGGATGGGGATGAGGAGGCTGCAGAATGTGAGGGCCTTGAGATCCTCATTTTGGCTGAGTTTGCAGACTTCAGTATTGTTGTTAGTGTGATGCTCAAAAGAACTAGACAGAACCTGCCACATCTCAGTGAATAGCAGCACAGGATACCCAGAGACTAGGCAGGGCAAGCTAG
>NW_004444026.1:2118286-2119271 GCF_000243295.1 Trichechus manatus latirostris | reverse complement strand
TAGCTATCATTTCTTGAGCTGTTAGTGTCAGGAGCCAGGCTAGCAGTTTATATACTCATATAAATCCATAGTATTACTATCTCTGTTAATCCAGTGTTATGGATTTAGTTGTATCCCCCAAAAATACGTATTGTAAATCCTAACTCCTGTAGTGGTTATAATCCCATTAGGGAATAGAGTTTCTTTGTCGTGTTAATGAGACAGTATTAGCGTAGGGTATGTCTTAAGTCAATCTCTTTTGAGATATAAAAGAGATTCAACAAGCAAGAGAGCAAGTAGAGATGGGGGAAGATAGATGCCATGCCACATGAAGATCACCAAGGAGCTAAGGAAAAGAAGTTGAAGAGACAAGGACCTTCCCCTAGAGCCGACAGAGAGAGTAAGCTTTCCCCTGGAAGTGGCGCCCTGATTTTGGACTTCTAGACCCCTAAACTGTGAGAAAATAAATTTCTGTTTGTTAAAGCCACCCACTTGTGGTATTTCTGTTATAGCAGCCCCAGATAAGTAAGACGGAATTTGGTTCCAGGAGTAGGGTGGTGCTGTAACAAATACCTAAAATGTGAATGTGGTTTTGGAATTGAGTAATGGGTAGAGGCTGGAGGAATTTTGATGTGCTTCATAGTAAGGCAGTAGATTGCCTTGAAAAGACTGTTGGTAGAATTGTGGCCATCAAAGAATTCTGATGAGGGCTCAGAAAGGATTGAGAGCTGTTATGAGAGCTATTATGAACAGAATGTTGCTAGCAATGTGGACATTAAATGTGCTTCTGGTGAGATTTTAAAAGGAAATGATGAACATGTGATTGGACATTGGAGGGAAGGTGAGGCTTTTTATGCAGTGGCAAAGAACTTGTCTGAACTATGTTCAAATGTTTGGTGGAAGGTAGAACTTGTAAGTGATGAACCTGAATATTTGGCTGAGAAAATTTTTAAGCAAGATCTTAAAGGGGCTGTGTGGTTTCTCCTTGCTGCTTATAGTAAAATAC
>NW_004444026.1:2105444-2115467 GCF_000243295.1 Trichechus manatus latirostris | reverse complement strand
ATCTGTTTCCCAAAGCTTCAGTCTCTTTCTATGGTTCTCCGAACCTTCTTCTGGTGTTTAGTACTAGATATAGAATGCCACTAAGAGCATGAATCTGTGCTGACTATTATCAGAGAATTGCCCTTATTTCCTCCCTTGTAATCTCTATTTTTTGTATCAGAACAAAGTTCGCTTTCAGCACAGGGTCCTATTCTGTATCACTGACTTATGGTCAACTTTTGAGCCCATAGATCATTTTCAGCCCTGCTTATAAACAGCTTCCCACACTGCAGTTCATTTCTTCTCTTCAACTACTCTCCCTCCTGAACTTTGTTCTATTTGTGTCTGACCACTTCCTCTCAGGTACTTCATAAAGATTTGAACAGAATTGAAAGATGTACTTACACTAAAGAAACTTTTCTCCTTGGCCACACTCATGTCGTTAACCAAAGTGATGTTTTTGCTGACCCTCCATTTCGTCTAACATTGCTTTTTTGTTGTTTCCTTCTGTAGTATTGTAACACAATTTTGTGAGCAGATCAGATTCATTTTCTTAGCTTTCATTTCTTATTCCTAGGGTGCACTTGTACAATGGGCAGAACTCCAGGGATCATGGTCTCTGTTTTCATGCATTTGTTGGTAGTTTCAAGTCAGCTTCCATTTCAGAAGCTTATATGTCCTTATTGCGTTTTGAGACAACATTATTAGCATACGTCAGTCGACAGCATCTGTTCTTTCCCATTTAAATCCTACCATCCAAAGCAACGTGTGTCCTAGTTTCAGGAAACAGACTGAACAGATGCCTGATTCTGATGCAGTTGTATTGAACACTTCTCCCATGAGAGAGCTGTTCTTGTCTGCATTTTTGTACTTCTTTCATTTTGAGGGACAAGAATGGGTTGAACAATGTCATTAATAAAGATTTTTTGCCTTTATTGTTTGGGCTAATGCTAAAGACCTTTCATATCTGAAGTGGTTGGTGGTTGGAGAGAGAAGAGGGTGTGGAGATTTCAGACTATCTCTTTACCAGTACAATGCAGAATCACAGAGCAGGGCCGGCTTCATGGGCGTTATGGATTGAATTGTGTCCCCCCCAAAATATGTGTTGTGATTCCTAACCTCTATGCCTGTGGTTATAATCCCATTTGGGAATGGGTTGTGTTTGTTATGTTAATAAGGTAGGATTAGTGTAGGATGTACCTTGAGTTAATCTCTTTTGAGATATAAAGGAGATTAAACAAGCAAGTGGAAAAAAAGCAGAGATGGAGGAAGAGAGATGCCAAGCCACATGAAGATTGCCCAGGAGCAGAAGCTCAAAGAGACAAGCACCTTCCTCCAGAGCTGACACAGAGAGAAAGCTTTCCTTAGCACTGTGAATTCAGCACTCTGAATTCAGACTTCTAGCCTCCTAAACTGTGAGAAAGTAAATTTCTGTTTGTTAAAGCCACTCATTTGTGGTATTTCTGTTACAGTGGCACTAGATAACGCAGACAATGGATGTGCAACTTGTGTTACAGCGCTCTGCACTTAGAAGGGTCCTGCGCGTGGTCTAACACTCTGCCGTCACCATCTTGATATTCTTAATTTTTGAACAAGGGTTCTTACATTTTCATTTTGTACTAGGCTCCACTAATTATGTAGCCAATCCTGACTGAAAGGGATGTTAAGAGGGCATCTAGTGGGAACACACCATCATTATTTAGGATAGATGAATAAGCTTCCATATCCCCTGTGGAACCTGATTCAGTGTGCGTTTTGACAAAGTTTTTTTTAAAAAAAACCCCTTAGAATTGAATCTTCCTCGAGTTGGAAGGGCCTGACAAGAATCTGGTCCAGGCATCCTCCTTAGAGCAGTTGTTGTTAGCTGCCATCCGAGAAGGCCCCTGCCTCATGGGGGACTCCCTGCACAGTGGAACGAAACGCTGCGAGTTGGACTGTTGTATAGGGTTTTCATTGGCTGATTTTTGAAAGTAGATTGCTAGGCCTTTTCTTCCTACTCCCTCTTAGTCTGGAAGCTCTGCCAAAACCTGTTCAACATCAGAGCAACACTCAAGCCTCCACTGATAGATTGGGCATTGGCCAGAATTGAACCTGAGTTTCCTGCATGGAAGGAGAAAAACTCTACCACTGAACCACTACTGCCTCCCTACTCCACTTAGAGCAGAGAGCCATCTAAACTTCCTTTATGACTTCTAGGGATGAAGACTTCATGACTCCCTCCGCAGGTCCTTTCAAGTCTGCTGCAGGTTATGTCTAGTTTTCTTATAATGGACAAATACTCATCAGACAGGAAGGATTTATTCCTGCAATGTAGTTGTTGTTAGTTGCTATTGAGTTCATTCTGACTCATGGCGACCCCATGTGATGTAGAGTAGAACTGCTCCATGGGGTTTTCAAGGCCGTGATCTTTCAGAAGCAAATCTCCAGGCCTGTCTTCTGAGGTAGATATGGGTGGGTTTGAACCACCAACCTTACAACTAGTAGTCAAGCGCTTAACTCTGTCACCCGGGGACTCCATTCCTACGATAGTTTTATAACAATATGCATTCCAGGCTATTGGCAAAATGGGAAATAATAGTGTAAATTTAAGAATTTTTTTTCCTCCCAAGAACTAGTATTATTTAAGAAGGCAAGCATACTAAGATTTTTTTTGTGTTTCGGGGAGTGAAATTACTCTCCTCTTGACATTTTGCCATGGAGACCCATTTATAGAGGGGAAGGCGTTGGACAACTCAAAGCTAGAAAAGAATCAAGAAGAGGAATGAATGTAATGAAGAACCTCCAAAAAAGATAAAAGAGAAGATGATAGGCCTTATAGAGGATTTTTTGAGAAGGCTGTATTTGTGGTCATAGACTCAGAACTCTGTTATGTATATTTTAGAATCCTCTCTGCTTTCTAAACCATCCATTCACAAATGTTATTGAATTCTGCTGTGTATAAAACACTGCATGTTCAACTCACCCTCCCTGCCCCTCACATCTTTTCCTGTTGAGTAATACTGAGCCAAGTGTGCTCTATATTGTTTTTGGTTTATTTGTAGTTCTTTAATGTGAGACTTGCATAATGTCTCTATTAAACTCCATCTTACCCTTGAAAATCAGTCTAATTTGTGCCTTACCTATTAGTCCTTTAACCAACAGATTTTCTACTCTTACCATTTAAGTCACTGAAACAAAAATATATTATAATAGCCAGGGTTACTGAGTAATAGAGGTTTAAAATATGACTGTGTAACTTAAGAAATGGTCCAAGGCCCTCTCACCCAAAAATATACCCGTACCGTTATATTTTCTTCTTTGAACAGCTTAACCAGGAAGCCATGATTGATGAGCACATTTCTTACCTGAGTTATATTTATATTCATGAATGTGTTAGCATAGACTGGTTTCTCCATTTCATAGAAGTCAGAAGGACATGTGAGGGTCCAACAGGCTGTGAATGAGTTTTCCTCTGGAGAAATGTGGAAGGAAATAAATGAGCATAGAGAACAATCCAAGAGAGCCCTCAGAGGGGTTCATTCGAGGCCAGAGGCTGCCTGGGAAGGGCGTGATAAGGTGGTAGTGGATGCTTATCTAGGATGTCATCACATATTTCACCATTTTGCCAAGAGCTAGTCCAGGACAAAACATCTGCCCTATATTGTGTTGAGTCTGTGGGAGGGAAGTACACTGCTTAACTGTCCCTCAGTCTCTGTCAGATTCGTCAGTCACCAGACAGGGCCAAGAACAGAAAAAAGACCAGGTGAGCCTGGACGAGGCAGAAGGAGAAGGGGGAGGTCTGAAGCACCGTGAGCTTTTGTATGATGCTCTCTAATGGGTATGTAGAGGGATGGCTCGGAGGGGGAAAACAGTGGTGGGGAGTGTTTAAGGTAAACTTTTCCTACTTAGCTGTTTTACTGATGTGGTTCTGCTACAACTGATAGGGTCCCTATCAAAACTGAGAAGACTGTCAGAGCTAGGTGCTTCAGGATTGAATGGAATTGAGCAGGGGTGGCCGAGTTTGCAGGTGCTAAAAACCAGGTGTTCTCTGGTATGTCGTATATCCTGCCAGGTGAGATGTGTTTGTGTGGAAAATGGGCCCTTCATCCCATGCTTCTGAGGATGAGGAGAGTCCTTCCTGGTAAACTCTCTCTCTCTCTTTTTTTTTTCCATTGCCATTGAATCGATTCCAACTCAGCAACCTTGCAGGGCAGAGTAGAACTGCCCCATCTGGTATCCAAGGCTGTAATCTTTACAGAAGCAGACTGCTACATCTTTCTCCCTCAAAACTGTTTCTAGGCTGTACCTACTCCTTGAGATTTTTCTTTCTTTTTTTCTATTCTTCCAGCATGTTTTAGTAGCCAAAAAAATCTGTTTCCTTGTATGAAAGTCAGATAATTTCTAGTCTCGCAGATTGTAATGAAGATGGAATGAGATAACTCAAGTAAAATTCCTAACATAGCTTCTGGTAGTGTAACTCACTGGATTCTAGTTTTCTTCTCCTTCTAGCTAGTTTTCATTCATTCATTTATTAATTCTTTCACAAGTAATTATTGAGTGCCTATGTTAGGTGCTGTTCTGAATTTCTTTAAGTAATTATTACCTTGAAAAAAATCTCAAGTCTGTGAATTAGTTAATGTGCCAGCATTAACCATAGAATTAATTATTGGTGCCATTATTAATTGTATAATTGATTAACAGTATGATTGATTATCATACTATTAATTAGTAGTATATCGATAATTGCACTATGGTTCTGTAAGATGGTAACGGAGAAGCTAGGTGAAGGGTGTATAAGATCTTTTTCTACTATTTTTATGATTTTTTATGTAATTGTTTCAAAATGAAAAGTTGAAAAATTAAAACAAAAATACTGGGATTGATCTTACTCTCTGAAATGAGTTTTCCAGTATGGTACAAGCAATCCATTTTAGCATTTTTATCCACTCCTTGGGTATATATACCCACCACACCACCCATTGCCGTTGAGTTGATTCTGACTCATAGTGACCTTATAGGACAGAGTAGACTGCCCCATAGGGTTTCCAAGGCTGTAATCTTTATGGAAGTAGCCATATCTTTCCCCCACGGAGCAGCTGATGGGTTCAAACAGCCGACCCTTCGGTTAGCAGCCGGTTGCTTAACCCCTGCGCCCAATAGGCAAGGTAAAAACGGTGCTTACCTTGCTTACCAGATCGTCTCTAGTGAACAATGGGTGAAACCCATGTGAAATTGTTCACTATAGATTAGTAAGTAAGCACAAGTAAGCCTATACTTACTTTGCTTACTGGGTCATCGGCCCCTGTGAGGGATTGTAAATTTGAAGAGGCTTTGATTCTGTAGAAAGGTTCTGTGGGGTTGGGAGAGAGACAGATGCCAGCCATCCCTAGAAGCAGAGTCTTTGATGTGGTGAAAAAATGTGAAACTGTTCACTACAGATGATCTGGTAAACAAGGTAAGCACCGTGCTTACTTTTCCTATTGGATAATCCGCTCCTGACTGCGCCACCAAGGCTCCTTTGGGTCTGTATACATGCTATTGTTGTTAGGTGCCATCGAGTTGGTTCCGACTCATAGCGACCCCATGTACCACAGATATACATACTATAAGTATATATACATACTAGCACGTATATATGGAGACAGAACAGTACTATGTACTATGTATGTATGGCCGCTCTTCCATTATGCTCCCTTCAGAGGTATGCTTTGTGATTTATTTTTCCCTTCAAGGTTGGCCTTATTCATTTTAACCAGATCTTGACTATTTTAAAAACATGGGTATATGTAGAGTTGTGTATAGGAATTGTCATTTGCTGCAGGTTTTGTGCTCCTTTCCCCCACTCCACAACCCCCCAGGGATGACATTCCCAACCATTCCTCCTATTTCAGCTCTGGCTTCTGTTTTTTTTATTTTCCTTACTTCTTTTTAGCCTGTCAGCGTCCTGGGAATGTCAGTTTTAATGATGTTTCTGCCAGTATCCGATTTCCATTGAAAATACTCTCTTACTCTTCTGATACCTAATAAACTTTAACTCTGACCCCAAATTTCAAACTGTAGGCTTCCTGGTTCTCACCAGTCACTGGTTTAATTCTGTTTAATTGGGTCTGTACTTTATACATTGCCATATGGCTTCAACATGTATGTTTTCTGTATTTCCTAATATGTTATCTCCTAGAGCCAGAGCATTTATAAAGATGTTGCAAATAGAATTTAATTAAGAACAGATGGATCCTCTTTGAAATGCTTCCTTATCAATTAACAATGCCCAGCTGTCTCACTAACAAGAGTCCCAAGGAGATAGAGACCATCTATTCTAACTCCCTCATTCTGTAGATGAAGAGACTGAGGGCCAGAGATGTTAAAAGTGACTTTCCAGAGGTCATGCAGCTGGATAGTGATAGCCCTGTGCTTTGAGTCAAAAGCCCTGGTTTCTGATCCCAGTTCTGTTACTGTCAGCTCAGGTTGCTCCCCACTCATGATGTGTGTTTGCAGAGACCCCCTCACCCGCCTCCCCCCCTGCCCCGGGTGTTCTAGGCACCTCTGGGGCAGTAATGCAGGGAGGAAAGTTCATTTATTTTCTGCTGGCCTCCTCCTACTTCTCTCCCTTCCTTCTTCTCTTCCTTCAGTCAGATAAAGCTTAAGTACATTTTTAAAGACTCTTATATCTTGTTCTTTTAAAAAATAACAATAAAAAGGTCATTGCAAAGACTTAAGAGGTCATTGAGTCTAACCCAAACCAGTTGCCATTGAGTTGACTCCAACTCATGGAGACCCCTTGTGTGTCAGAGTAGAACTGTACTCCATAGGGTTTTCAATGGCTGATTTTTCAGAAGTAGATTGCCAGGCCTTTTTTCTGAGGTGTCCCTGGGTGGTCTCGAACCACCAACCTTTCTGTTAGCAGCCGAGCACGTTAACCATTGGTACCACCCAGGGACCCCTCCTTGAGTCTAACCTTGCAATTTCATAGATAAGAAAGCTGAGGCTGAGAGTTTAACTTGCCGCAGATCACACAGAGGGTGGCAAATCTGAACTTAGAACCCAATTTTGCAGACTTTTAACCAAGTGCTCTTTGCACAGTATCCCAGCAGAAAATGATCCTGAAGAACCATTTTATTCAGCAAGCAGTGGGTGGAAGTAGGGTTGGGAGCAATTGAGGCGGGGGTGGGGTGAGAGGTGGGGACACTTAGGAAAGATTTGAAAATAAACCCTTCACTAAATTTGTGTGAAGAGGTTCCAATGCCTCTAAAAACATATCCCTGGGTCAGAGATAGCACTGTTGCCCTGTACTTGCTCAGAAGATGAAAAGCAGAAGTTTGTATTGGCACAGTCTTCTTCAGTTCACAAAAAAGGGAAATGTCCTTTTTTTTTTTTTTTTGGTGCAATTTTGTTCAATTTCATTGTGTTTTCCTAGGAATTTGAGACAGTGAGAACAGATTGGCCTTTACTCACACATTATTCCTCAGTTTATTTTGCTGATAAACATATTATCATTTCTAGACCAATTAACCTTTGACCTCCAGAATCCTGCCTTCGCAAGACACAAGCAAGGTCAAGGGTTATTTTGCTCAACAAAACATTTGGATGGTTGTTACTCCACGAACTCAACTGTTTTTATATCTGTTTTTAGAGGTTTCCTTTTTAAAATAAAAAATCACCAGCTTTTTCTAAAGAGAAGCAAGATTAATTAGTTGTGAATTATAGCATTCTGTGATGATAAATTTGAACACAACATTTTAAGCCCTTAGGATCAAAAATAGCATTTCTTAGAAACATGTTTGCATTAATAACCTGAGACATTTTGGATCTTTTTAATGCTCAATTAATGTTAAATTTGAAAGTTTAGTGTAAATCAAGTAGTAAGTTCAGTGCTTTGGAGTAGGGAGAGGGTGCGGAGAAGACACAAAAAGGCCCTCTTTCCCACTGAGAAAGACTGGGACATGTGGCTTCTCACTTACCTTCTAGAGCTGATAAGAGGCTGCAATCAGATGTGTGTAAATTGATTAGAAAACTGTAAATCACTGTCTAGCTGTGTGACCTTGGGCAAGTCTCTTTTGTGTCTGGTAATCAGTCTCCTGTTAAAAAAAAAAACTGACTCATGGCTACCCCATGTGTGCAGAGTAGAACTTCTCCATAGGATTTCCAATAGCTGTGACCTTTTGGAAGTAGATTGCCAGGACTTTCTTCTGAGGCACCTCTGGATGGGTTCGAACCACTAACCTTTCAGTTAGTAGCCAAGTGCTTAGGTGTTAGCCGTTTGTGCCACCCAGGGACTCCTCCTGTTCTGTAAGAGTCCCTTGATATTCTGACAGTGGCTCTGCATTGCTGCTCAGTGCACCCTTCCAACTGGGCCACCAGGGTAGTTGGTAAAAATACAGATTCCCAGGTCCCCTCAGACCTACCGAATCAAAATCTCTGGAGGCGCTGCACAGGAATCTTTTAACAAATTCTCCAGGAGATTCCACTGGGAAGCCAGACTTGGAAATCATTGGGTTAGATCCTCTCCGAGATTCCTGCTCTTTCCAGCATTCTATGCTTTCGTGCATAAGGTTTCGATCCCTGACTTCCAACAAAGAGGCTAGGACTTGGAAGAAAATGAGCGATGGAATTTTGTTATCTCCATATATACTAATTATGCCCCATTTTATTGCCTACACATTTCCCTGCCAGTTTCCAGAAGTTTTGAAGCTTCACAGGACAGCCTGGGTCACGAGGGGAGATTGCTGGGAGAAGGGCTTGGGCCATGTTAGCAGATACAGATAAGACTGTTGACTGCACGCAGGACTGGGTTGGTTTCGGGTTTAGGCAGAGGGATCAGACACTAAGTGCTAGAAGGGAGGCCCAGGGCCGTGGTGACACATAGATTGATGGACTGAATCCCGCTCCCAGCTCTATAATGCTCTAGTTGTGTGGCCTTGGCCAGGATATTCTGAATCTCAGTTTACTCATTTGCAAAATTCATTTATTTTCTGCTGTGCCTGTCTCACAGGACTTTTGGGAAGATCAACTGAGATAATAATTATCAAAATACCTACAAATCCTTTTTCCTAATTTATGATTCTGTAGTTAGAATGAAGTAATAATAATGAGCTAGGACCTGGGATAGGGCTGATGTCAGGAGTGTGGTTGAGACACAGGATAGGTCTTTGGAAAGGTAGAAAGATGAACTGGTCTATTTTAACCACATTGTCTGATATATATCTAATTAAACTATGCAGCTTTGGTTAATACCTAGCCAACACTTTTAATAAATTGAAACGACATTGCATTGTTTAGGAAGCATTAAGTTTCTGTTTATGGTGATGGAAAATTTGGCAACCGATATTGGCAATGGTTGCACAACATGATTGATGTAATTGGTGTCACTGAATTGTACACGTGAAAAATGATAAATTGGCAAATGTTGTGTTACATATATTTTTACAACCAGAAAAAGAAACAACACTGAATTCAGCAAAGGGATAATGGGTTACTATGCCAGATACTAGTTCAAGTCACCAGGCCAAAGCTGTAGCCAAGTTAGAATGCGCGTCCAGGTCTCCTGGCTCCTGTGTTCTATGCTCCTTCCCCACATAACCTCACCTCTCTCCAAGGGTAAATGCCATGCCACTGGCCAAGTCATACCATTGTAAGGGTAGGTTTCAAAGAGAACCTTATAAGAAGTTAAATCCCTTTAACACCCCCATCCTGATTTGTGAAAGACCCACCTTGGTTTCTTTATATACCCCAGGCCCATGTTGATATTTGCACATCTGATTTTCATAATGATTTTTAGACTCAAAATATCTACAGATGTTAACTAGTGTATCCTCAGACAGTTCCTCTGTGAGGCTGGCAATTATAATAATATTTTATGAAAAGTGAAATTAAGGCTTAGAGAAATGTTGGGATTTCCTCCAAGTTCCTGTCAGTAGGGAGCCAGATTCAGACTACACAAACTCACTAATCTCTGAAGTATTGTCAGGTCCCTTCGTCACCTCTCAGGTGGCTTTGGATCAGTAGGGGTGAAGTGGTCAGCTTCTCTATTTTATTATCTCTCTTTTTACACACACACACACACACACA
>NW_004444026.1:2102427-2104989 GCF_000243295.1 Trichechus manatus latirostris | reverse complement strand
AAAGCAGAGATGGGGGAAGAGAGATGCCAAGCCACATGAAGACTGCCCAGGAGCAGACACTCAGAAGAGACAATGACCTTCCTTCAGAGCTGACAGAGAGATAAAGTCTTCCGCTAGAGCCAGCACCCTGAATTCAGACTTCTAGCCTTCTAAACTGTGAGAAAATAAACTTCTGTTTGTTAAAGCTACCCATTTGTGCTATTTCTGTTATAGCAGCACTAGGTAACTAAGATAGAATATGGTACCAAGAAGTGGGGTACTGCTCTAACAAATACCTAAAATGTGGAAGTGGCTTTGGAATTGAGTAATAGATAGAGGCTGGAAGAGTTTTAAGGTGACTAATAGTAAAAGGCTAGATTGCCTTGAAGAGACTGTTGGTAGAATTATGGAGATTAAAGGCAATTCTGGTGAGGGCTCAGAAGGAAGTGAGGAGAGCTATAGAGAAAGTCTCTGTTGTCTTAGAGAATACACATGGCACTAGCAGCAAAATGTTCCTAGAAATGTGGATGTTAAATGAGCTTCTAGCGAGGCTTTAAAAGAAAATGGTGAACAAGTGATTGGACAATGGAGAAAGGGCAGTGCTTTTTATGCAGTGGCAAAGATCTTGTTGGAATTATGTTCAAATGTTTGGTGGAAGGTAGAACCTCTAAGTGATGAACTTGAATATCTGACTGATCAGATTTCTAAACAAGATCTTAAAGGGGCTGTGTGGTTTTTCCTTGCCACTTTTATATAGTAAAATGCGAGAGGGAAGAGATGGACTTAAATATGAACTGTGCAAAATGAAAACAAAACTTAAAGACTTGGAAAATTCTGTTGCACAAAGTAAGGATGCATTCCCTAGAATGTTCACCGAGGATATGGCTATACACTCTTTTGTTAAAGAGATTAAGCCTGTGACTGATGGATCTAACCAACTACCACAGCAGAAAACCCATCAGCTTAGACTGAAGGGGACAGACAAAGAATGAAAGGAAAGAACACTGTCTGCCTCTTGGAATCCTATAGGCAGGAAACAGGCCAATGGAGCTACATCTGTTGTCCTCCAAGAAAAGAAAAGAACCATTCCTAGGTTTCAAAGAGTCAGATCTTCACCAACTCAGTTCTGGAGTATGGGGCTGCCATTCATTTTGGCCAAGAGGATGGGGCTGCTGCTCAAAGCTGAGCTGCTGGGGCTGCTATGCCCCATAGGCCGAAGAATTCCTCCCCCACTGGCTGAGGGGGTGGGGTCACCACTCAGATGGACTGGGAAAATAGGACTGCCTAAAGCTGAGGGAGCAGAGTTGCTATCCCAGAGAACCTGGAAGGTGGAGCGAAGCCCAGGGCCAAGAGGCCTCCACCCAGAATCCAGAAGGTCTGGCCAACTCCCAGAGTCTGGAGGGCAAGGGTGTTGGGTCTCAGAGAACAGAGGATTATTTTCAAGCCTTGAGAGCTAATGTAAATTGTTTGGATGGGTTTTGACTTACTTGTTGCCCGTTACTCCTTCTTTCCCTTCAGTTTATCCTATTTGTAATGGAAATGTCTACCTTGTTCCTGTTCACCATTATACTTTGGAAATGGGTAGGTTGTTGCCTAGATTTCACAGGTTCACAGATGAAGAGGAATTTTGCCCCAGGATGTAGTATGCTTAAAGTCTCACCCATATTTAATTTAGATGATTTAGAAGATGAGATTTTGGACTTGGAATTGGTTTAAGACTTTTGAGATGATGTGATGGGATGAATGTGTTTTGCATGTGGCAAGGACATGAATTTTTGGGGATAAAGGATAGAATGTTATGGATGGAATTGTGTCCCCCAAAGATGTTGTCGTTAAGTTGTTAGGTGGCATTGAGTCAATTCCGACTCATAGTGACTCTATGTACAAAAGAGCGAAAAACTACCTGGTCCTGCGCCATCCTCAAATCATTGCTATGTTTGATCCCAGTGTTGCATCCACTGTGTCAGTCCCTCTCGTTGAGGGTCTTGCTCTTTTTTGATGACTCTTTACTTCACCAAGCATGATATCCTTCTCCAGGGACTGGTCCCTCCTGATAACATGTCCAAAGTATGTGACAGAAAGTCTCAACGTTCTCACTTCGGAGGAGCATTATGGCTATACTCCTTCCAAGACAGATTTGTTTGTTCTTCTAGCAGTCCATCGTATATTCAATATTCTTTGCCAACACCATAATTCAGAGGCATCAGTTCTTCTTCAGTCCAGCTTTTGCATGCATAAGAGGTGATTGAAGATACTATGGCTTGGGTCAGGTGCAACTTAGTCCTCAAAGTGACATGTTTGCTTTTGGAACATTTAAATAGGTCTTTTGCAGGGGATTTGCCCAATGGAATATGCTGTTTGATTTCTTTTCTGAAATCTTGTTTATCTTTTGGATTTCTGATTGTTGTTTTTGTATGATTTCTAGTTGTGAATTTATTTTGACATTTTGTTCTTGTATTATTTTCCTGAATTCTTCCATTTTTTTGTCTGTATTTTCCATGAATTTGTCTGCCTTTTCCATGAATTTGTCTATTTTTTCCTCATTTTTGTCTACTTTTTGCTTCAATGCTTGGATAGCTCTGA
>NW_004444026.1:2053592-2098237 GCF_000243295.1 Trichechus manatus latirostris | reverse complement strand
TGCTTAAACTGGTCCACCACGGGTGACTCTGCAGGTATTTCGAATACTGGTTGCATGGTTTCCAGCGTCGTGGCAACACACAATCCACCATAGGAGGACAAACTGACAGATGAATGGTTGTCCCCCCACAAATATGTGTTGTAAATCCTAACTTCTGTGCCTGTGGTTATAATTCCATTTGGGAACGTGTTGTCTTTGTTATGTTAATAAGACAGGATTAGTGTAGGGTGTGTCTTTAAGTCAATCTCTTTTGAGGTATCAAAGAGATTAAACAAGCAAGCTAGAAAGCAGAGATGGGGTAAGAGATGCAAAGCCACAGGAATATTGCACAGGAACAGAAGCTCAAAGAGACAAGTACCTTCCTCCAGAGCCGACAGAGAAAGCCTTCTCCTAGAGCTCGCACCCTGAATTCAGACTTCTAGCCTTCTAAACTATGAGAAAATAAACTTCTGTTTGTTAAAGCCACCCACTTGTGGTATTTGTGTTATAGCAGCACTAGATAACTAAGACATATATATTATGTATACATATATACTTTTTTTTATGAACCTTGTGAAGGCTCATAACATCATCATATTATATCCCTAAATACCTCAGCATACATCTCCTAAGAATAAGAACATTCTTCTCCATAACCAACAGTAGTTTTTTATACCTAAGAAAAGCAACAATTTCCTAATATCCTCTAACATTCTGTCCATATTCAAGTTTCCCCAATCGTCCCAACAATGTCTTTTATAGATTTATTTTGAAGCAAGATTCAGTTGAGACTCACATGTTACATTTGGTTTATGTCTCTCTCTTTTTTCTTTTTATATGTCTGTTTAAACTAGTGGCGGTCAAATCAATTCTGACTCATGGCAACCCTGTGTGTGGCAGAGTAGAACTGTGCTCTATAGGGTTTTCAATGGCTGATTTTTCAGTAGATCTCCAGGCCTTTCTTCCCAGGTACGTTTGGGTATACTTGAACCTCCAACCTTTTGGTTAGCAGCTAAGTATATTAACTGTTCGCAGCACCCAGACACTGCTATATCTCTTTAGTCCCTGTTAAGCTTGAATGGTCCCACAACTTTTTCTTAAGAGTCCAGTCCAGGTATTTTGTAGACTAGCCCAGGATTTGTTTATTTATTTATTTTTCTCCCATGGTGTTTTAAACCTGTTCCTCTATTCACTGCATTTGCTGCATAGAAAAATTAATTCTAAGTCTTGATTAGATTCAGGTTAAACATCTTTGGAAGATAAACCATAGGTGATGTTGTGTATTTCATACTGTACCACATTGGGAGACAGGTGATCCTGTAGGTTGTCCCCAAAGTAGTGATATTGCATTGATGTCATGTTTAAAGGTGGTGATTGTCAGATATCGTAATTGTAAGGTACATTTCTGTCTTTGTAATCCTAGATCCTTGCAGTGGACAGAGCTAGGAAATAATAACTTTTAAAGATGAATTCATATTGATATTTCCACATCAAAAGTAACATTATAGGTTTTTCCTTCACTCCTTTTGTTTATATGGGTGTTGCTGCTCTCTTGTTATGAAAATCCTGACTCACAGAATAACTTCTTTTTTACTTAATTGCTTTATCTAGTAATATACATAAAATAATCCCAGATTAAAATAACAATATCATTATTAACAGTGAAGTTACCAAATGAAGTTTAATATTTTCTTGCAATACTTTTTGTTGTGAAAATACAGCTCATTGGTGATGTGCAGTTAGAGTTTTTGTGTTCAAAAGTTGCTCAAAATAATACTGTTTTCATAATACAGTTGTTATTAATTTGATAACCAGTTTGTTTCTGTTTCTATTCAATTTTAGGGTTTGAGTTTTTTTCCTTTTTGATTTTAGTTTTTGAATATGTAACGTATTTATAAGGTTTAAAGGTCAAAATAATATAAAAAGTATGCTTGGAAAATTCTTTATCTCACCTCTGTCTCTTCATTCTGCCCCCTACCCCTACCCCAGAGGCAGCCATTTTTATTTGGTTCTGGTTTATACCTCCTGTATTTCTTTTTGAAAAAATAAAAAAAACAAAAACAAAAAAGAAAAATGTGTATGTCTTTTCCTCCCTTCCTTCTCTCCCTCCCTTTCTCCCATCCTTCCTCCCTCCTTCCCAGCTTCTTTCCCTCCTTTCCTTTCTTCCTTCCTACCTTCCTTCCCTCCTTTCCTTTCACAAAAGAAAGTATAGTATTTCCCCCTTCTTTCTTTCACAAAAGGAAGAGTATTTTATATACTAAGTATACCATACCATCTACATTATTCTTGACTTTTTCCTTAACAATGATCTTGGAAATCACTCCGTATCAGTTCATAGAGATCTTCATTTCTTTAAGGTTGCGTAAAACTACATTGCGTGGATGTACCATAGTTATTAAACCAGTCTCCTCTTGATGAATTGTTTCCAATCTTTTGCTATTATAAATAATTTTTTTAATAAGTAAACTTACGTATATAGCGTATGTGCATTTGTGGAGCTATATCTTCAGGGTAGATTCCTGGAAGCCCCAGGTTTCCATCTTCAAGTCTTTTGCCACTCTCTTACTAATATCTCTTTGTTTCCTCATTTAGGGTGTCAAAATCGAAACAAATAGTAATGTGGGATATGAGGAAGACGGTTTTGGACAAGTATCAGTGAACATGGTAAATGAACTAAAGAATTTTTAGTATTAAATGCTACATAAAGACTCCCATTATCCAGTACAATGTGTAGACATTGTTTATAATTACCCTAGGGAGTTGGACTAAGGATAGGAAGTACAGTCCAGTGTAGCTTTGTTTCTATGCAGTCTTCCTCAAAGTCCTTTGCCTTGGCTCTTATTTCGTATCCTCTTCTTTGATCTGCGTTCTCTCCTAATGCTTGGCTTGGCCTTCCCGTGTTCTTAAATTTCCACCCCATCTTAGACACTGGACTTTGTTTTTATTTTTTCATTTGTGGTAGTAGTTATACTTCATGTAAGCACAGTCCTGCTGAATGAAGCATGAGTTTTGACTAACTTGGGCAACTCCCTTCTTTTCCAGGGTCACTTCTCAGGCGTTCAGTCATGTGTTCTTTCTAACTCCCTGATCTCTTGGTAACTAAAATCCCTCTGCTTAGATATGACTTGATAGTCTATAATCCCTTTACTCACTTATATCAAGAGTGTTCATTATCTTAATCTAGACCAAAGTTAGAAACCATTGAACTCCTATCACACAGCTCTTGTACTCTGAAATAAACTTTAACTCCACCCCAGATTACTGATCCCGTCTCTAAATCATGTCATTCTTGTATAATTCCCTTGTATCTGCCGCTTAACTTCCCTCTATGAACATTCGGTTTAGCAAAGAATGTGATCAATTCACCCATGGGGAACAAGTGAGTTGCTGACTTTTTTGTGCTTCCATGCTGTTTTGTACTTAGGATGTCTGTCTCTTTTATAACACTGAGACATACAGGCACAAAATAATGGTGATACAATGTGAGAGTTCCCCAGTGGACCATAAGCTCTTCAAAGGTACCTTGAGAGCAAAGTCTGTGTCCTTATGCTAACATAGTGTAGGGGCACAAATGAATGATAATACCTTAAACTTATTCTTTCTGGGTCATTTATACTTAGTCCATGGAGGTAAATTGTGACATTTTAGGATTACTTCAAATAGAGAAGGGGACAATCAGTAAGAATCCAATGTGGAGTTTAGAGATATATGAATATCTGTGAGGAGGTTGATTTGGGAGAAAAAAAGCAAACTTTCATCTTGATAAATATGAGCTAAAAAGGCATTCTAAGCCAAATAATTCAGGAAATGCTACGAGACACAAGAAATGCAAAACTTAAGCTAGTTAGATCCATTCTATTTTCTTTGCCTTTGTAGTCTAACTCAGAGATTACCACAAACTCATCTTTGCTTGGATCATCCAAATGCCTCCATGTATTCTAGCTTTCCAGGGTCATCTTTTTCTTTACTATCTAAATGAAGTGATGGGAGTTCTCGTTCCACATATCGTGTTAAAATCAGTGTCATCCCCAATACTATGAGAATTCTTGGGAAGGAAGAGGAGGAGCTTACATTTTCCATTCACCTTCTGCTTCTCAGTTTTCAATCTCTGCTTGCCATTGTACTTCTTAGCTTCAGCCTTCTTTCCAACCCACTTTATGCCTTCACTTCCCCAATGACAAGGCTGTTGCTTGAAGTGGACTTTAATTGAAGGTTGAGGATAGCAGAAGGTAAATACATCACAATTTAGGACACTGAATTCCTATTCAAATTCTGATCTGTTGCTATGATGTTGGATGATTTCTCTTTTCTTCTGAACTAGCTCTCAACCCCACTACTTCCAAATTCCTGCTGTCACCTTGAGGAGAGACACATGATGCCCAACCCCCCCCTCAAAAAAAAAATCCTGTTACTTTATTATACAAAGCAATTTAGTTTCTGAAAATAGGCTCAGGGCATAACCAAGGGGCATACCAACGAGATCTCCTATATTAAAGATCCATTTATATATTAAAACATAAACTAATTAGGCAACCACAATTGCCAGTTAATGTTGTAGGTGCTGTAGGTACTTTGGTAGATGAGACAGACATTATCCCTATTATTATAGAGCTTTCATTCTAGTGGACAAGAAACAAAAAAAAAAATCCCAAAAACAATTTAAGAAGAAAGTGGACTGCAAGTGGAGAGTCAAACAGGTAGTTGTATATCCACATCTGGAGAACTAGAAAGTGGCCAGGACTAATGATGCAGATGTAGGAATCTTCCATGTACAGATGGAATTTAAAGCCATGGGACCTAGATAGGATATGAGGATGAGGAAAAGAGCAAAGGTCTAGAAGTGAGACCCAGGCGCACACCAACTTTCAGACATCAAACAGATGAGGATGACCCAGCAAAGGAGACTGAGGCATGGCCAATGAAGTCCATCCTAGAATGCAGAAGTAGTTACAGTGAGTTCTTTTTTTTTTTTAAATATTAAAATTTTTCACCTCCAAAGATAATAATGGATAATTAAGTTTTTTACTCAGAAAGAGTTAAAGTTTGGCTTCTGATTCAATCCTTCCGCCTCCATTTATGTCTATATGTTAGAAAGGAGCTCTCAAAAACAGGAAGAAAACCTACAAAAAGCCCTCTGAAAACCAGTGACAAGGTTATACTGTTGGAGTGACAGGCATTGGGAGAACAGTCTTGCCCAAAGTCTCTTAAATAAAACCATACAGGTGGTCCCCTTTCCTCTTTGTCTGCAAGGCCTTGGCTACGTGCCCTAAATGTGGGCAAGGCCACAAACACTGCTCATGCCACCTCCTGTCATTTCCAAAGTATAGCAAGTTAAGGCAGGGAAGTAGAAACAAAGAACTCTTTCCTCCCATCTTTAATTTCAAATCCCGTTTTTTTCATACCTCTAAGAAACATCATTTTATGCCTTGGATTGTGTCTTTCGGGTTATTTTTCTTCCCTACTGCAATTCGACATCAGCTAACAATAACAACAACAGCAACAGCAACATTGCTTGTTAGCTCCAAGGACGTGTTCGTGAACATATGAGAATCTCTAACCCTCACAGTCCCTTGCATATAATAGGCATCTTATAAATACTTTTTGAGTAAATACATATGGCCAATGAGAAATTCTTAGGTTCCTTCAAGAACCAAGGTGCTAATTAAACAACTGTATTTGGAAAGCCTTCTAGCCATCTTTCCTTTTGAAGTTATTTAGAGATGACGTATCTGTTACAGTGATCCAGATGTTCTACATCTGGTTTGAAGACATGGTGCTGGCCGTGATGGAGTCTCTTTTGTCACTTCATATGCAGGATGGATTTAGACTTTTGTATAAGCTACCATTTGGGATGCCCAGGCCCCACCCTTTGGGGAGGTTCTGGATAGCCTTGGTGTTCTGGATTGAATTATGTCAAAAATATGTGTTGTAAATCGTAAGCTCTATGCCTGTGGCTATAATCCCATGTGGGAGTGGGTTGTCCTTTTTATGTTAATGAGACAGCATTAGTGTAGGGTGTGTCTTAAAGTCAATCCTCTTTTGAGATATGAAAGAGATTAAACAAGTAAGCGAGAAGCAGACATGCGGGAAGAGAGAGGCCAAGCCACGTGAAGATTGCCCAGGAGCAGAAGCTCAAAGAGACAAGGACCTTCGTTCAAAGCTGACAGAGAGAGAGAAAGCCTTCCCCTAGAGCTAGCACCCTGATTTTGGACTTTTAGCCTCCTAAACTGTGAGAAAGTAAATTTCTATTTGTTAAAGCCACTCACTTGTGGTATTTCTGTTAAATAGCAGCACTAGATAACTAAGACACCTGGGATATGTGTATAGATACTGAGGTTTCCCTGCATCCTAGAATGTAAAACTTCACCAAGAGAGTAAGAGTGGAGAGAATAAGAAAGTTACTGGCCTGCCTTATGCTGGGGCATTCGGATTGTCATTTGGAGTGAGACTTTGGTGTCATATAGCTCTGGGAGAGTCAGAAAAGAGAAAGGGAGGAAGGGGCAGATTGAGGTGTCTAGCAGGTCTGTCTCTCTAGTCCCTTTCTTTTCCAAAATGTTTGGAGATTCAGAGAAACAAACTGACCAGTTATGAGGAGATGAGTGTGTAAAAAGACAGTAACAGTACACAGTAGAGAGTTCTGTAGGAGAAAGCAAATTTCCACTGACTAGGGAGGTCAGTCTGTGTGTCTCTGGGTGGTGCAAATGGTTTGCACTCAGCTACCTACCTAAAGGTTGACAGTTTGACTCCACCCAGCAGCGCCATGGAAGAAAGGTCTGGTGATCTGCTTCTGTAAAGATTACAGCCAAGAAAACCCCATGGAGCACAGTTCTACTCTGACACACGTGGCTTGCCATGAATCAGAATTGACTTGACGGCAACAGGTTTGGGTTTGGTTTGGTTTTAGGGAGGTCAGTGAATGCCATCTGAGAAGAATAGGGCTTGAACTAGGTCTTGTGGAAAGTATAAAACTTACAAAAGCAGAGAAGCAGAGGACTAGCCTGAGCTATGATTTGGAACCTGGAAGGCATCCAGCATGTTCAGAGAGCAATAAGAAGGCCAGTCTGAACAGAGAGGAGGGTTTATGTTGGGGCCATGTGGGAGGAGAGTTTGGAAAGATAGCTGGAGGCTAGGTGGCAGAGTGCTTTGACTGTCCAGCTAATACATTTACAGTTTAGCCTAAAGGCAGGGGGGATCCAGGCTTTGTGGGTTCTGAAGCTTATACAATATTGGAGGCCCACTCTAAGAAAAAGAATACAAAATTATGAAAAAAAAATTGCTAGGGCTCCTCCCAGGGGCCTCAGCAAATGACAGATTAATCTCCCCATTATTGGTCAGGCTTAAGCTTCATTAGCTTCACAATAAATGGGGAGTCCTTGAATGTTTCTGAGCAATGGGTATTCTTTGGGCTGCCTTGCTTGGCAAGAGCTATTTGGTTCAGGGCTGGATGCAGATGTAATTTTTTGGAGTTCCCAGGTTGGTACCAGAGGAGTTGGCAACCTTATTGGGGACTGTATTAGTTTCCAAGGGCTGCCATAACAGCCCCATAACAGCTAGTGCAAATTACTACAAAACAACAGAAAATTATTCTCACATTTCAGGAGGCCCAAGTCCAAAATCAAGGTGTCAGCAGGGTTCGTTCCTTCTGGAGGCTCTGAAGGAGAAACCATCCCATGTCTCTCTCCTAGCTTCTGGTGGTTGCTAGCAGTCCTTGGCGTCCCTTGGCTTGTAGATGCATCATTCCAATCTCTGCTTCTATCTTCAAACTGCCTTCTTCTCTATATCCTCTCCTCTTCTTATAAGGACAGTGGTCATTGTATTTAGGGTCTACCTTAAACACAGGTTGCTGTGAGTCAGAACTGACTCAACAGCAATGGGTTTTTTGTTTTTTTTTTTTTGGTTTTAAATACAGGATGATCTCATCTCAAGATCTTTGACTTCATTAATGCAAAGGCCTTATTTCCAAATAAGATCACATGCACAGGTTCCAGGGGCTAGGAGTTGGACATACCTTTTTTTGGGGACGCTATTCACCCTCTCCCTGGAGAAGGACATCATGATTGGTAAAGTAGAGGGACAGCAAAAAAGAGGAAGACCCTCAACAAGATGGTTTGACACAGTGGCTGCAACAGTGGGCTCAAGCATAACAACGATTGTGACAATGGCGCAGCATGGGGCGGTGTTTCATTCTGTTGTACATAGGGTCGCTATAGTGGGAACCAACTCGACAGCGCCTAATGGCAACATTCAACCCACTGTAGGGATTAACAAAGAAAATGGCACAAGTTAGCCTTTGTGTCACTAATATGGACCTAAGATCCCTTGATGTCATGCACCTGTACCCAGTTTGAGTCTTGACTTTGCTATTAGCTGTGAGACCTTGGACACGTCACTTCACTCCCTGGGTCTCAGTTTGTTTGGCAGAAAAAGAGGTGATTGGCCTAGATTGGCCACTTGGGTGGTGCAACCAGTTAAGTGCTTTGCTGCTAACAAAAAGGTTCGAGGTTTGAGTTACCCAGAGGCACCTCAGAAGAAAGGCTTGGCAATCTACTGCTGAAAAATCAGCCATTGAAAACCCTACAGAGCACAGTTCTACTCTGACACACACAGAGTCAGCGTGAGTAGGAATCCATTAGATGGCAGCTGGTTTTGTTTTGGTTTGGCCTAGACTAGTGATTCTCAAATTTTGCTTCATATTAGAATTTAAAATTTCTTTTGCTCCGGCCACATTTCAAATCAATTAAACTAGAACCTCTCAGGGTGGGGGTTGGACATTAGCATTTTTTAAAAAACTCTTCAGGTGATTCCAACGTGCAGTCGAGTTTGAGACCAGGGATCCTGAGCTTTAAATGTGCATGTGAATCTCCTGGGGATCTTGTTAAAATGCAGATTCCAAGTCAGTAGGCTGGAGCCCTGGTGGCACAGTGGTTAAGAACTCAGCTGCTAACCAAAAGGTCGGCAGTTCAAATCCACCAGCCGCTCCTTGGAAACCCTGTGGGGCAGTTCTACTGTGTCCTATAGGGTTGCTATGAGTTGGAGTGGACTCGATGGCAACAGGTTTGGTTTTGATTTGGGGAGGGCCTGAGACTCTGCATTTCTAACAAGCTTCCAGGTGATGCCAAGGCCACTGGTTCTGAGTGTCAAGGTCCTAGATGACCTTGCCGTACCCCCACCCCCCAAGCTCTTATATTTAATGTTCACTGTCATTCTGTGGTTGAGTTTCTGGTCTGTGATGGGGTGAAGTGGAAACAACATCTGTAACAGGAAACAGCTTTTGCTGAGAGACAGTTCAGTTTGGAGATGGTTTATATATTGGGAAAATCCATATGGTATAGATAAATGGACTCCGAATCTAATGACATTATTTAGAAACAGTTTAACTAAATGAAAGTGAGCAGCCAGCCCTGTGTGTCCTCCTCCTGGGCCCTGGAATGCTTCTGTTTAGTATAACAAGTGTTAATTTGGCCTTCTCAAGACCTCTGAAAAGGGACAGCGCCCTCTCAGCAAACCAAAATGCAAGAAAAACGGTGGGAAGGATGTAAACAGTCTCCAGCTTCAGATTTTAATCTGTCAAGTGGTGGTACTGTAAAAACAAACCTCTCCTCAGTCTGGCCCTGGGGCCTGGACTGTGTCAAATTCATCATTGAGCATTTTCATATGTCACACCGGGGGAGAGGATGGGGAAGGAGAGGTTTGTCCAGGGCCCATGGCTTTTTCTTCTGCACTGAGTCCCCGAGATCAGACTTGAGAGAGAAAGCCTTATCTGCTCTGAGACTTCCTGGATTTCAGTAGCGATTCTCACCAATGACCACATATTAGAATCACCCAGGAAGTCTCAAATTGTATTTATGCCCAGGCCCTGCCAGAGTTTTCTGGGGATGGGCAAGACTGTGTTTTAACTCTCTTTAGGTGATTCCAGTGTGTAGCCCGGGTTGAGAATCTACGTCATAGATCCTGTAGATATCCAGGTTGTAGTAGATTCCATAATGTATTCAGCAAGTATTTATTGAGTGCTTACTATGTTTCAGGTACTGGGCTTGACATAGGGAATACGATGGAGAACAAGTGGCTTCTATTCTAACGGAGGGCAAATATACCACATCAAATCATGAAATTTTAGCATTTCAGTTGTGATCAAGAGCTATAAAAGAGCAGTATAGGATGATAGAAAAGCATGTAATGGGAACCAACCCAGTCTGAGAAGGCTTCCTTGAAGAAGTGCCATTTGCGCAGAGTTCTGGAAGAGGAGTAGGAATTATCTAGGAAAAGAAATGGGGGGAGAGAATTCCAGGCTGAGGGAACAGCATGTGCCAAAGCCTGGAAAGAGGAGGAGCATGATGGATTAGGGGAGGTGAGCAATGGCCTCAGAGGGTGCGATGCAGGGAGGAGGGGAGGAGGGCCAGTCACAGAGGCCTAGGGAGGGGGGTGCAGAGGGAGGCATTTACCCCCAGGCGCAAGTTTAAGGGGGCGCCAGAGAAGGTGCGGATTGACATTCTGAGATGCCACAAATATGAAAGGCGCCTGACTGAGGCAGCCCACAAGAGGGGGGAAGGCGTGTCTGCTGGCACATCGTGCCAGTATCAACTGTTCATTCATTTTGAATTGGGGGGGGGTGTGATTTTGAGATTGCCCCTGGGTGCTCAAATTGGAGGGGTGCTCAAATTGGAGGGGTGCAATTTAGAGATTGCCCCTGGCGTTGGTTACCCTCGATAAGCCCTTGGCCAGTCCGTGGGCCTTGGAGGCCACCTTGGGGATTAGGTATTCATTAGTTTGTGAATGGGTAAATACCTTTTGAAGTTTTTATGTTCACCCTTTCCCAAGGAAACTCCTCCAGGGCAAAGTCCATATCTTTTAATTTTTTTTTCCGCTTGTTTTCTTTCTCCACCATCTCCCATCATCTTTAGTTTGTATTATCAGTGAAGTTTACAAAGTGCCCTCACCTACATTATCCATTTAATCTTTACAAGGTAGAAGAGTAATTCATTGTTTATAGAAGAGGTGGTTTAGATTTAGAGAGGTTATAACTTGTCCAAGGTTACAAGGTATGAACTCTTTTTCTTTCTCTCCCTCCCTCCCTTCTCCTTTCCTTTCCTTCCTTCTTTCTTTCCTTTCTTTGCTTTTTTTCTTAACAAATAGAATCTGAGTATACGCATTATTTCATAATCAGCCTTACTTATGTAACACAATCTCTGAGTATTTTATTCCTATTATTAAATATTCTTCAAGAATGTGATTTTTAAAAATGACTGTTAGTATTCCTTCATGTGAATATATCATAACCTATTTAGTCAATCCTAGATTATTGGATATTTGTTTTCTCTGATTTTTCTAAAAGTCCATTCTTCTTTACAATGAACATACTATGCATACATCTTTGGGGGCATCTTTAATCATTTTTTTAGTAAAAAGATCTTATAGGTGGAATTATTGGGTCAAAGGATATGTACAATTTAAAAAGTTTCTTACACATAGTGTTTAATTGCCTTCCAGACTGATTGAACAGATTTAAATTCCACCAGTTGTCCATGAGCTTGCCCATGGGAAAACTTTTCAGTTAAGCAAGGCCAATTGATCTGAACTTTGGTTGCTGAGAATATTTAAATCAGAACCAAACAGCAATTTCAACAAAGTATATTCACAGTGGAGCTCTTCATAACCTGGATTTGTCAATTTCCTCTTCATTATTACTTAATTCTTCCCCATATCTACTTTGGGTCTTGAGGGTACAAGATGCTTTGCTCATGTTTTCTGGGTATTTCTGATAAATGGAGAAAATATTGAAGTTGTCAAGGATTTCATTTTACTTGGATCCACAGTCAACATCCATGGAAGCAGCAGTCAAGAAATCAAACGAAGCATTCCACGGGGCAAATCTGCTGCAAAGACCTCTTTAAAGTGTTAAAAAGCAAAGGTGTCATTTTGAGGACTAAGATGCACCTGACCCAAGCCATGGTGTTCTTAACTGCCTCATATGCATGCGGAAGCTGGACAATGAATAAGACCAAAGAAGAATTGATGCCTTTGAATTGTGGTGTTGGCCAAGGATATTGAATATACCATGGCCTGCGAGAAGGACGAACAAGTCTGTCTTGGAAGAAGTACAGCAGAGTGCTCCTTAGAAGCAAGGATACTGAGACGTCATCTCACATATTTTGGACACATTATCAGAAGGGACCAGTCCCTGGAGAAGGACATCATGCCTGGTAAAGTAGAGGGTCAGCAAAAGAGAGGAAGACCCTCAATGAGATGGATTGACACAGTGGCTGCAACATTGGGTTCAAGCATAGCAGCAGTTGTGAGGATGGCACAGGACCGGGCAGTGTTTCGTTGTGTTGTACATAGGGTTGCTATGAGTCAGAACCGACTCCACCGCACCTAACAACAACATCTACTCCTTTCTCTTCCCCTTCTTCAATCCTACCTATCCTCCTAGATTGAGCCAGGATCCCACTATGTATATATATAAAAACCAGTTGTCGTCGACTGGATTCTCATTCATGGTGACCCCATGTGCTCCATATGATTTTTCAGTGGCTGATTTTTTGGAAGCAGATTGCCAGGCCTTTCTTCCAAGGTGCCTCTGGATGGACTCAAACCTCCAATCTTTTGGTTAGCAGCTGAGTATGTTAACTGTTTGAACCACCCAGGGATTCCGTTATATATACAGTAAAGCCTGCAAAAGTCAGAACCTGTGTAAAGTGGAAACCTGTCAGAGAAGGAAAACTATTTTCCACTAAAAATGAGCAATAGGAAAGTGGTAAGACTGCACCCTGTCAAAGGTGGAAAACTTGTGAGACCAGGAAAAACAAGGCAGTCCTGACATGTTCTGGCTCTCACAGGTTTCACTGTATTTGACAAATGCATACAAGTTTACCATTTTCCTTTAACAATTAGTGAATTACCTTAAATCTTTTTCCAGTTTCAGGAATCCTAGTTTTATAGTTACAGAAATTGGGAGGATTTTTGGTGTTGAAAGGGACCCGGAGCCCATCGGGCCCATCATTTCCCTGACAGCAGCCTTGACAGGTGATCATCAAGTGACTGGACGCTTACTGCCTTGTTAGGTGGCTGGTGCCTCTATTGGATCATTCATATTGTTACATTGAGAGCGAGTTTACTCTCCTTAGAGATTTAAAAGATTACGAGGTAGTTCAAACATACTAATAATACAGAAAATAACGTGAACACCCATATTCCTACCACTTATATCTACCAAAAGTTAGTATTATAATTTCTTTAGAATTTTTTAATTTTAATATAATGTATTATTTTCCAAACTAGTTGATCATGGATTTTTATTATAAACAGATAGAAAGGTAGATTATAGATAAAGAGATTGGGAGACTGATTTTGTAGGTTTCCTGTTTAGTACCATTGACCAAATTACCTGTTTCTTTGTGAATAAAAAGTTGTCAACACAGTTTGTGTTTGTCAGGGTAAATTATCTTGATTGCATTTCTGAATTTTTATTTTTTATTAAATTTTAAACACTTTATAATTACTAGAGAAACTTTAGAAATATCACCATGTTCACTGGTATTATGTTAATTAAGATGCTTATTTAGTGAATTGTATCAGCATTCTCTTTAAAAAAAAGTATTCCAAATACAACTAAAGCCTCATCATTCCCTCATCCTTTATTTCTCCCTCCCTTCCTAGGGCTCATCACTATCCCGAGGCTGATATGTGTTACTTCCATGCATATTTTTATCCTTTTACTACAGATATATATATAACCTATTTTTTTTTTATACCCAACATTATGTTTTTGAGATATATCTATGTCGATTCATGCCATAAAGTAAAACTAAATAATTTAAGTGTTTTATGGTCTTTGGTTGTATGAATTAACCAGTTTATTGTTACATTTTTCTACTGACAAACAGGTTGTTTTTGTTATTACTAGCTGTGATGAGCATCCTTGCCCATATAGCTCATTCTCGCTGGACTTTCTACTCGTTGGTCCTGGTTCTGCCCTCTGGTCAGCCTTTCGAACATGTGAAGCTAAGCATTTTTGTCTCCTCTTGGTGTTCTTCAGAATGAACAGTCCTATTGAGGCACTGTTGCTGGACTCCTCATCACTCTGACATTTCTTTCTGGAAGCACGCTGGTTTGTCACAGTTGTTCGAAAATTATGGAATCCAGAACTGACCTCAACGTACCAGGTGTGTTTTGACCATCCCAGATCATAGCAGGCTTGGACACTTCAGTCTTGTTACTGCAGCCAGAAATGTGTGCCTGTTCAAAAACCAGCTTTTGTTGACTCACATTGAGCTTGTACATGGTTACTTTCCCTAGATCTTTTTCACTTATACTTCTGGGACAGTTTCTGGAGTGTGAGTTGCTGGGTGGTGCAAACAGTTAAGTGCTCAGCTACTAACTGAAAGGTTCACAGTTCGAACCCACCCAGATGGGCCTTGGAAGAAAAGCCTAGCAATCTGCTTCTGATAGTTCATAGCCATTGAAAACCCTGTAGAGTTCAGTTCTAACTCTGGACATAAGCGGTTGCCATGGGTCAGAATTGACTTGATGGCAACGGTTTTGATTTTTTTTGTGCTTAAATGCAGGAATTTACATTTATCCCTGTTAAACCTCATCTGGCTTGTTCACCCACAAGGTGTCAAGATAATTTCAAATCTTGATTCTGTCCTGTATGGTATTGGCTATGTCCCCCTGCTGGGCTGATAACATCCATTTTCCGTGCCACTCAACATGTCTGCATAACTTGGTGTGACCTGCCTGCCATCTTCTGAATCCTGTGTTTTCTAAACTTAGTGCCAGACAAGGCACAAGAGAGACAGATTCCAAAGAGGATACAACTATATATCATTTATCAAGATCACCGTCTCCGTTCCCACTTCATTCTTCTTAAATAAGTACTACATGTTCATTGTGGAAAAATTAAGAAACAAATAAATAAAAGAAGAAAATGAAACTCACCCACGAGCCCATCATCCAGAAACAGCTTTTGTTAATTTTTTGTTGTATGCATTTCCAGATTCCCTCGCATGCTTCTTTTTTTTCTACACACCATATGTATGTTCAGAAACACATTTTTTTCTTTGCAAAATAGTATTCTATTATGTATGAATACAACATACAGCAATGCAAATACATCTCAAAAACATAATATTAAGTAAAAGAAGTCAGATACAGAAAGTACCTGCTAGAAAGTACTTACTGAATGATTCTATTTGTGTAAAATTCAAAAACAGGGCAAACTAGTCTATTTGTTAGAAGTCAGGATAGTGGTTACCTTCACAGGGGGTGTATGGGCTGGCAGGGAAGATAAGAGGGCTTATGGGGTGGTGATCATATTCTATCTCCTGATCTGGGTGTTAATTATAGGGAATATGTCCACTTTGTGAAAATGCCTCAGATTACATACTTATGAGCATTTTTTAGTAATTCTACACCTCAACAAAATGTATTTTAGAAGAATGAGTACAAAATAAAGAGAAGAAAAATAAACAAGAAAAAGTCATGGTCCATCCTTACAATGGTATAGTGTTGTTAGCTGTCGTTGAAGCTAGGTAGCCATTAAAAGTTATACAAGTATATTTGTTGAAATCAATAATGTTGATAATTAACTAGTAAGAGAAAAAAAAAACCTTCAAAAACAGTATGTACGTGTTGAAATAGCAAATGTTTTGTTACCTATATATTTGCCAAACTGCCCTCCAGAAACAATGTACCAGTTTGGACACACGTCCTTCCCTTCATCCATGCCAACATTAGGCATTGTCTTTAATTTTTTTCCTACAGTATGATAGACATAAAATGCTTTCCTATTGGAGTTCTAATTTGCGTTTTATTGATTATTAAGGAAGTTGAAAATTTAATCGTATCTTTATCGGCCCCTTAAAGTTCTTTTTTGAATTACCAGCTTATGGCTTTTGCTCATTCTTGTATTAGAACATTAATCTTTTACTGTTGAGTTTTAAGTGCTCTTTGTTGTTATACTTGTTGTCGATATTATTTGCATTTGTTTACTTTTCAATTTTCTATTTTTTTTATTTTTATGAACAGAAGCTTAAATGTTTCATTTAGCCAAATCTATTGGTCTTCTCTTTTGTGCTTTTTGCTTTTGGTGTTAAGTTTAAAAAAACTTCCTTTATCTTAAGATTATATAAATCTGTTCCTACATTTTCTTCTAGTCATTTTTACATTTAACTTTTTTTAATCTACCTGTAATTTTGAATAAGCTGTAAGGCAGAGCTCTAACTTGACTTTGTCCTCTCATACTTATTCAGCCAGCCCAATAGTATTGGTCATCTGTTGTTTTCCCAGGGATTTCAGATGCCACCTTGACCTTATGACAAATACTTACATATATTTGGATTTGTTTTTGTACTCTCTAGTTAGTATCATTGATCTGTCTATAGCATATCACATTAATAAACTAGTTACTATAACTAGTTTATTATTTTAATGTCATGATATATTTTAATAACTGATGATATGCCATTATTATTTTAATTTTTCTTGTATATTTTAGGTACCTTTAATTCTAAAAGCTGGTACATAAGTATTTCATGATGAAAAAATAAAAGCAATACATATTCACGGCCAATAGTTTAGGTGGTTTAGAACGGTATAAAATGGAAAGCAAAAGCCCTCTTTCCCTCTCTTCTCAAGACTCTTCAGTTCCACTCCCCAAAGGCAAGCACTGTTAATAGTTTCTTCTGCATCCTTAGAGAGCATGTGTTAAAAATTACATTTGTGTATGTATTCACGTGCATGGGGTCATTTTGTACAAACTAATTTACGACTTGTTTTTTTCATTTAAAAGTATATTTGGATAATGAACTCCTGAAACGTGCCCAGAGATAACCTTTAAACCTTAAACCAAAAAATATCCCCTAAAGTCTTCTTAAAACCAAACAATAGTTTAGCTTAACTAGTAAAGAATGTCTGCCTTGAGCATTGTGCTCTTTTAAGAACTATCTATATGGGATCAAATTGATAACAGCAACTCGAAAGATTAGATAGGAGCCTTAGAGTTTACGTCAATGAGTGAGGAACAATTCTGAAAAGAAGGGTGAGAATGGCTGCACAATTTGAAGATTGTAATCAATGTTAGTAAATTGTACACGTAGAAAATGTTGAATTGGTGAATGTTCTGCTGTGTATATTCTCAACAATGACAAAAATAAAAAACAAATATATATATGTATATATGGATATTTTTCCATATCAGTACACAAAATTCTAACTCATTCATTTTAACAGGTTCATAATAGTCAATAGGGTGAAAATAATTTGTCCCTCATTGAAGGCTGTTTAGATGATTTTTGGTTTTATGTTAGCAGAAATTATTCCTTACGTTTTCCTGATGAACTTTAGACACATTTTCCCCTATTTTAAAAATTGGAATTGCATTATATTTAAGAAATAATTTATAGAAGAATTGCCATCTTTATTTTTCTGAATCTGTTCATCTAAGAATAAACCACATCCTTCCATTTATTTGAATACCTTTTATGTCTCTCAGAAAAGTTCTGCAGTTTTTTTCCAAATAAAGGCTTCATAGTCTTGTTAAATTTATTCCTTGGCATTTTATTTTATCTTTTATTAGATAGTTAAATGACATTATTTCTCATTACATTTTCTAAGAAATTATCTCTGGTAAAATGGTGAAGAACTGCTTTTTTGTGTATTTACTTTATGATTATCCATGCTACTCAGTTCTATTATTAATAATGAGAATTTTAGCTATTTCTCTAATGTTTCATATAATCACACGATCTATGTAAACTACATTTTTTTCTCTTTTCTTACAGCAATATAGGTTTTATTTTTATATAGAAAAGTACAAGTTATGTTCTTGGAAGAAAATATAGGAGCAAAGCTTGGGACCTAATTTTTTTCAATGATAGATTATCAAACACAAATGCACATGTGACAGAAAACAGATAACTGGGAACTCATAAAAGTCAGAGTTAAGAAAAAAGACTTTATCAAAAGAATAAAGAGACAACCTACAGACTGGGAAAAAAATCTTTAGGAATGATGTAACTGGTAAGAGTCTAATAGCTAAAATATACAGAAAACTTCTACAACTTAACGAAAAGACAATTCAGTCAAAAACCGGGCAGAGGACATGAACAGACAGTTCACCAAAGAAGGTATTCAGATGGCAAACAGACACATGAAAAGATGCTCAATGTCATTAGCCATCAGAATAATGCAAATCAAAACCATAATGAGATACCAGCAATTTCACTCTTAAGTATATACGCTAGGGATCTAATAGAAGGGACAAGAACAGACATGCACACCAGTGTTCATTGAAACATTATTCACAATAGCAAAAGGATGGAAACAACCAAAGTGTTCATCAACGGATGAATGAATTAGTAAAATGTGGTCATACATACAATGGAGGATTACTTAGCAATAAAGAAACATGAGTTCCCAAAACATCTTGGAACATGGATGAACATAGAGGACATTATGTCGAGCGAAATAAGTCAAGCACAGAAAAATATTGTATGTTCTCACTTTTATGAAATGACATGAACAAGTAAATATACAGAAATTAATGTTCATTAGTGGTTACCAGGGATGGGGATGGGCGGAGAGGGGGATTCACTCTCTAGATAGTAGACACTTGTTATTTTTGGTGATGGGAAAAGTAACACCAAATGAGGGTGAAGTGTACACAACTTGACGAAGGTGAACAATGTCACTAAAAAGTACTCAAGAAAAAAGGATCTGTTGGTAATTGCTATGGCATATATAATCTTGAAACAACAAAAACTAAAAACATATGTGCAGGTATGTATGTATGTAGGCATGTATGTGTATAACCTGAAACCAAACCCATTGCCACCAAGTTGATTCCGACTCATAGCTACGCTACAGGACTGAGTAGAACTGCTCCGTAGTGTTTCCAAGGAGCGGCTGGTGGATTCTAACTGCCAACCTTTTGGTTAGCAGCCAAGTTCTTAACCACTGCACCACCAGGGCAGTGTATATATGTGTGTATATATGGGTATATGCATGTGTATATGCATCTCTGTGACTGTATGCAATATATTCACATATATAATAAAGCACATAGGTGACACAGTTACAGATACTTCTTAGACATAACAAAACATCTAGCAGGATTGGATTTCTGGGTATGAAGGATTAGGACCATAGTCTTGTAGGACATCTCAGTCAATTGGCTTAATATAGTTCATAAAGCTGTGTTCTACATCCTATCTGGTGAGTAGTGTCTGGGATCTTAAAAACTTGCAAGCAGTCATTTAAGATACAACTATTGATCTCTACTCATCCAGAGCAAAACAGAAAGAAGAAAACCAAAGTCTTAAAGAAGAAACTAGTCTACAGGACAAATAGTACATGTGAACTGTGGCCTCATCTACCCTGAGATCAGAAGAACTAGATGGTGCCCAGCTACCACTAGTAACTGTTCTGATCAGGGCCACAATAGATGGACCCTGATAGGATGGGAGAAAAATGTGGAACAGAACCTCAAATTCCTAAACAACAACAACAAAAAAAAAAAACCTCCAGACCTACCGGACTAGTTGAGACTGGTGGACTCCCTGAGACTATTGCCCTGAGACTATTGCCCTTATACTCTTCAAACCTTGAACCGAAAACAACCTCTGATGTCACCTTGTAGCTAAACAACAAATTGGTTTAAAAAATAATGAATATCACCCATAAGTACTGTGCTCCTTTAAAAAAAATCACCTATATGAAACCAAACAGTCAACAATTACTTTAAAACAAATATGAGAAAGTAGGGGACAGGGAAACTAGATTATTGGAAACAGAATAACCAGAATGAAAATAATGAGAATGTTCACAGATTATGAAGAACGTAACCAATGTCACTGAACAATTTGTGTAGAAATTGTTGAATGCAAATCTAAACTGCTGTGTAAACCTCCACCAAAAACACAATAAAATATTACTGAGTAATAAAAAGTACAAGTTCTAATAAAACAACTACTAGTGCACCTTCTAAAAAGCCTTGGTGGTGTAATGGTTAAGTGTAAAGCTGCTGACCTAAAGGTCAGTAGTTCAACCCACCAGCTGCTTTGAAGGAGAAAAGACATGACAATCTGTTCCCATAAAGATTAAAACCAGAAAACCAAACCTATTGCCACTGAGTGGATTCTGACTCATAGAAACCCTATAGGACAGAGTAGAACTGCCCCATAGGGTTTCCAAGGCTGTAATCTTTACAGAAGAAGATTGCCATATTATTCTCCTGTGGAGTCACTGGTGGGTTTGAACCTTTGACCTTTCAGTTAATTGCTGAGTGCTTAACCACGATGCCCCCAAGGCTTCTCCATAAAGTTAATAGCCTAGGAAACTCTATGGGGCAGTTCTATTCTGTCTTATATGGTTGCTGTAAGTCGGAATTGACTTGACAACACAACAACAACAGTGCACCGTCTACACAGAAGTAACTGTATGGTTTTATTACTTATTTCTTTTTCTTATCTTGTTGCAAAGGTTAAAAGCCCCAGAACAATATTAAATAATAGTGGTTAAAATAGCATCTTTCTTTTGATTTTATTTTTTTTTTTTTTCTGGCTAGGAACATGCAAGACTCTGGATTGTTCTGTAGGCTATATTTAAAAATACTTTGGAATAATTTCAGACATACAGAAATGTTGCAAAAATAGTATAGAGTTCCTGTTTTCTGTACCAGATTCCCCTGTTGTTAGTATCTTTCATGGCCATTGTACATTGATCAAAACTAAGAAACCCACATTAGTACATTACTATTAACTAAACTCTAGACTTTATTCAAATTTCACTGTTTTTTCCACTAATGTCCCTTTTTCTCCCCAGCATTTAATGCATGACACCATGTTGCATTTAATTGTCATGTTTCGTTAGTTTGCTCCCATTTGTGACAAATTCTTAGTCTTTCCTTGTTTTTGATGGGGTATATTGGTCAGATATTTTGTGGAATGTCCCTCAGTTCGGGTTTGTCTAGTAATTTCTCATGATTAGGCTGTGATTTTGGTTTTGGGGAGGAAGGCTATAGAGGTGAACTTTCCTACTCATCACATCCTATCAGAGAGTGCTTGCTATCAACATGACATCACTGGCAGTGTGAATCTTGATCACCTGGCCAAGGTAGTGTTTGCCAGATTTCAACCTTGTAAAGTTAGTTTTTTCAACTTACATACTCTGTTCTTGGGAAGCAAGTCACTAAGTCCAGGCCACACTGAATTAAATGCAAATCTTTCTACTGTTTTACTTACGTATAATGTCAACTCTTGGTTTGATATATTCTTTATCATGTTGGAGAAGTATCTAAAGGAAATGTATATTTACATGAGTGATCAGCTGCCCAAATTATAATTTAGGAAAGAAATGAAAAACAGAAAAATGAGTATGGGGGAAAGAGAAGGGCTTTGAAGAGATTAAGACAATATTCAATAGAAAGAAACCTTGCTATTGAATTAATTCAGAGGAGGCTCATCTGAAATAGCAAAAAGTCTGATCTATAGGTACTAAAAGTGATCAAATTTTAATTGAAACCAGGAAAAGAAATGGTAGTCTCATGAAAGGCGAAGCTTTCAATGCAGTATCTGACTTATTTCCTCTTTATCTCCACAGGGTCTAAAAGACTGTACATTGTGGGAGTTCTGTAAGGGTTTGTGGAATGGGATTAAATAAACCAATACATTTATTTTCCATCTCCAGAAGTATCTCTTGATCCTCATACCATTTTAAATGTATTTAAGCCAAAAACATATTTCCTGCTTCTTCTAAATCTTCTCTAAACAGAAAGCCAGGCCCAAAGGACTTGAACAGATATTTCTCCAAAGAAGATGCACAAATGGCCAATAAGCACACGAAAAGAAGCTCAGCATCATTAGCCATCAGAGAAATGTGCATAAAAACTACAGTGAGATAGCACTTCACACCCGCTAGAATAGCTGTTATCAGAAAAACAGAAAACAAGTGTTGGTGAGGATGTGGAGAAATTGGAACCCTCTTAGACACTGCTGGTGGGAATGTAAAGTGGTGCAGCCACTTGAAAAACTGGAAATTCCTCAAAAAATTAAAAATGACATAATATAGGGTGGCCATGAGTTGGAATTGCAACAAGTTTGCAATGAGAAGAGAGGTACACACAAAAACTTGTACAAGAATGTTCATAGCAGTATTATTTATAATAGTCAAAAAGTGGAAACAACACAAATATCCATCAGTTGGATTATCAAATGGATAAGTAAAATGTGGTATATCCATACAATGGAACATTATTAGGCAATATAAAGAAACGAAGTACTGATACATACTCCAGTGGGGTTGGGCCTTGAAAACATTAAATGAAAGATGTCAGTCAGAAAGGACCATATATTGCATGATTCTATTATATCAAATGTCCAATTAGACAAATCTATAGAGACAGAAAGTAGATTGATTGTTGCCTAAGGTTGGGGAGGTTAGAAGAAAATGGGGAATGGCTGCTAATGAGAATGGGGTTTCTTTTGGGGATGCTGAAAACGTTCTAAAATTGATTGTGGTGATGGGTTGCACAATTCTATGAATATACTAAAAATTATTGAACTGTACATTTTAAGTGGATAAGTTGTATGCAAATCATATCTCATTATTTTTTATAATTTATTTTATTTTTGTTGTTGTTGTTGAGAATATACACAGCAGAACATATACCAATTCAACAATTTCTACCTGTACAGTTTAGTGACATTGATTACGTTCTTTGAGTTGTTCAACTGTTCTCACCCTCGATGTCTGTGTTGTTCTTCCTCCATTAACATAAACTCACTGCCCCCTAAGTTTCCTATCTGATCTTTCAAGTTGGCTGTTATCAATTTGATCCCATATAGATAGATCTTAAAAGAGCACAATGCTCGAGACAGACATTCTTTACTAGTTTAGCTAAACTATTGTTTGATTTTAAGAAGACTTCAGGGAATATTTTTGGTTTAAGTTTTAAAGATTATCTCAGGGTAATAGTTTCAGGGATTCATCCAACCTCCATGGCTCCAGAAAGTCTTGATTCCATGAGAATTTGAAATTCTGTGCTGCATTTTCCCCCTTTTGATCAGGATTCTTTTATAGAATCTTTGATCAAAATGTTCAGTAATGGTAGTCAGTCATCATCCAGTTCTGATCTCATAGCAAAGGAGGTCATTGTTCTTATTAAGAGCTATTATTAAAAAGGAGCCCTAGTTGGGCAGTGGTTAAGAGCTCAGCTGCTAACCAAAAAGGTCGGCAGTTCAAATCCACCAGCCACTCCTTGGAAACCCTGTGGGGCAGTTCTGCTCTGTCCTGTAGGATTGCTATGAGTCAGAACCGACTCGACCGCACCTAAAAACAACAATTATTAAAAAAAGAAGGAAAGAAAGCCAAACCTTGAAATACAGTTTCAATTTAGACAGACACTAAAAGCAGAAACTAAGCGCATAAATCAAGTGAACAATTTAAGGAGCGTGGGAGGTAGTTAGGAGCCCTGGTAATGCAGTGGTTAAGTGCTCACCTGCTAACTGAAAGACTGGTGTTTGGGACCCACCAGCTGCTCCTCAGGAGAAGACGTGGCAGTCTGCTTCCATAAAGATTACAGCCTTGGAAACCCTATGGGGCAGTTCTACTCTGTTCTATAGTGTTGCTATGAGTTGGAATTGACTTGATAGCAATTTTTTTGTGTGTGTGGGTTGGGAGGCAGTTACGAAAACACATGAAATCACAATCACTTTAGAGCTAAGAAGCTGTCTTCACACCTGGCGGGGATGAAACTATTCTGCATGGCACTGTGATGGTGAATGCATGACATTATGCATTTATCAAAACCCATAGGACTGTACAACACAAATAGTGAACCCTAGTGGCACAATGGTTAAGCGCTTGTCTGCTAACCGAAAGGTTGGCAGTTCGAACCCACCACCTGCTCCACGGGAAGAAAGACCTGGCGATCTGCTCCTGTAAAGATTTCGGCCTAGGAAACCCTATGGGAAAATTCTACTTCGTCTTAAAAGGTCGCTATGAGTTGTAATCAACTTGATGGCACACAACAACAAAGGTGTAAACTCTGGACTTTAGTTAATAAAATACCAGTTGCCATGGTCGATTCTGAATCATGGCAACCCCATTTGTGTCAGAGTAGAACTGCACTCCAAAGGGTTTTCAAAGGCTGATTTTTCATAAGTAGATTGCCAGGCCTTTCTTCCAAGGTGCCTCTGGGTGGACTCAAACCTCCAACCTTTTGGTTAGCAGCCAAGTGCATTAACTATTCGTACCACCCAGGGACTTCTTAGTTAGTGTTGTTGTTAGGTGCCGTTGAGTCAATTCCAATGCTTAGCGACCCTATATGACAGAGTAGAACTGCCCCATAGGGTTTTCTAGGCTTTAATCTTTACAGGAGCAGATGGCCAGGTCTTTTCTCCCACAGAATGGCTGGTAGGTTCGAACTGCTGATCTTTTGGTTAGCAGCCAAGCACTTAACCATTGTGCCACCAGTGCGCCTTTCTTAGTTAATAATAATGAGTATTGGTTCATCAGTTGTAACAAATGTACCACACTTATGCAAGCCGTTAATAAGAGGAACTGTGTGCAGGGAGGAGAAGGGATATATGGAATCTCTCCGTAATTCTGTGCAATTTTTCTGTAAACCTAAAACTGCTCTAAAAATAAACAGTAGTAATAATTTTTAGAAGTGTGTCATAGATATGACAAAACTTGAGGACCACTTCCCAGCTGATGGTGAGTGCTCAAGAAGGACTGGATCACAAAACTCCGTCCCAAAGGTCATCTGATGTGGCCAGAGACTGAGAATGTAGATTAAACTAAGGACAATCCTTTACCTAAATTGTGGGGCTCTTAAGGGCCTTTGTTGTCAGCTGTCCTCTACCCCACCTCCCTGAAACACCCCCAGCACCCATCTGTCAAAGAATTTCTCTGAGGCTGGCCTTCTCCTCCCCAGTCCAAACCTGCTCTCCTGGAAGTCAGTCAGAAAGAGCTCATGGGTAGATTTACGCTAAGAAGTATAATAGGGTGAATGCATTTCAAGTTTATGTTCTAAAGAAATAAATTTCTGATACTTGCACATAATAGTGGAATTTCAGACCTACTTGCTAGGCCTTCCTGGGTGCCCCTCAAATTGTCACATGCCAGTTAATCAGTTGCCATCTCATTTCATCTCATGGTGACCCCATGTGTGTCAGAGTAGAGTTGTGCTCCATAGGGCTTTCAGTGGATGATTTTTCAGAAGTAGATAGCCAGGCCTTTCTTCCGAAAGCACCAGTCACCTCTGGGTGGATATGAACCATCAACCCTTCAGTTAGTAGCCAAGGACTTAACCGTTTTTGCCACCCAGGGACTCCACAAATCATCACAAGTTGATTCCGGCTCATAGAGACCCTATAGGACAGAGTAGAACTAATCCAAACATCTGAGCAAAGAAATTCATCTTACCCTACTGCAGATTGCCCGGTCTTTTTTCCCATGCAGTGGGTGGTGTGTTCGAACCGCCGACCTTTTGGTTAGCAGACAAGAGCTTAACGATTGCGCCACTAGGGTTCACTATTTGTGTTGTACAGTCCTATGAATTTTGCTAAATGCATAATGTCATGCCTCCACCATCACAGTGCCATGCAGAATAGTTTCACCGTATGCCACACTTTTGAATTCTAAAGTTTTGTAGTCCTCTTAAAGGAATGAACTTGAATTTATTGCTATTGCGTTATTGTTTTGGCCATCCTTTGGTGCCATGTTGCTGTTTGAACAGAACCTCTTCCTGTTCAGATTGTGCCCTTTGAATTACTCATGAGATAAAGCTCTTGCATGTTCCATTAAACATGTAGTTTTTCAGACTCTTAGTCATCTTCAGGTAGTATATGGTTCCATGTCATTTTATGTGACCCTCTCAGCTCAATGTCCCATCCAACAAGGATTGCTGTAACAATATGTAAAAAAAATACATTTTACGTGTTGATCAAAAACGTAATATTCTCGCAATAGCTTGAAGGTTGGTCACACACCACTGGGTCATAATACACTGACTCAGAACCACTGTGCTGCAAAACACACACACACACACACACACATTCTGTAGAGGTTACCAGTTCAGGATTAGGTTCTCACCCCTCTTATATTAAACCTGTATTTTTTTCACATAAGCAAAGCTGGACTTGAGTTTTTCAGCAATTGTCTTTCCTTCTCTGAACTTCATATTTCTTATCTTTAAAACAAAAGGACTAAATCTCTACTGTTTTTCAGCCCTCCACAGTTTGATTTCTGATGAGAATATGTGGTTTCTCTAGTAAGAGTGTGAGCACCTTGAGGCTAGAGATGCTAACTTACTTTTTAAGGGTTTTCCCTTCTGTAACACCTAACAGTCATTCTCTATAACTGTTAAGTATGGAGGAAGCAGGAGAGTGTTTTCAAGCTACCTCCTGCCTCTCAGAATTAAAAACAAAGAAATTGTCCCTCTCCTGGTTGAGAATCACTTGTTTAGTTCTTCATCGAGTATACAGGAAGCGCTCGATAAGGTAGCTAGTGGTTACTTGATTGTCACTATTTTCACCCTGTATACTCATATTATTTTGCACTGTGTGTGCCTACAAAACTTTCTTTGGTAACTTTGACTGTGAGCTTTGGCTTTTGCTTTCTAGTTTGCATCGTAAATTGGGCCCTTCCTGAAATATCCCCATCCTCGTTCTCTGTTCTCCTCTCTTTCTCTTGGGACAACCTGAGATGCCTCTCCTTGGCAACTGAGAACTTGGGTTCCACTTAGGGCCTATTAGAGCATGGCAGAAGAAAGCACAACCTATCTGTTTAATTGCTTAGGGATCAGAGGGATCCTGCCCCTTCGGTAATTACTGTGGAAGGGGCCAACAGGGCAGAAGCTTCATTTTCCTTCGACTCCCTCACCCATTAAATTCCCTCTTGACAAAGGTAAGTTGGCCAATCCTGTGATGCCCCTTGTGTTTGACTTATTGAAGCTCTTCATTCCCTCCTAGCATCCACTCTGCTGTCCCATCTTGAGGGCACGGGCTCAATCAATCTCTCTTGACACCAGGGCCCAGCAGAGAGACTGAAGTCTACAGTGGGACTAATGGCTCAGTTCCCCAGGCACCTGGACAGCATCCAAGGCTTGAGACACATTCCGTGGTGGGGTCATCCATCTCCTTCAAGTGTGCCTCTGCTAACCCAAACATGTGAGCAAGGAGATTCATCTTACCCTACTCCCCAAAGACATAGACAGAGCATTGTTTCCACAGTGCCACCTGGTAAGAGTCAGCTGGTAGCTAATCGCTAAGAGAAGACCTGAATGGATAAGGAGGAGCAGAGAGGGAAGTGAAGAGGTCTATTATTCATTGAAACTTACTGTGTGTTATCTAAGACACCCTGAAAAACAAGTCAAAACATTTATTGAAAACTTACTTTAGACCTAGAGCTTTCCCCCCACAACTCCAAGTTTTGCATTAAGTCCATTAAATATAATAGAGATACCATACTTTTGGGGGTAATGGGGGGATGTTAGAGGAATAAAAGGGGCAAGTGGAGCTTGGCGGAAAGAGGGTGTCATGGTTGAATTATGTCCCCCCAAAAAATGTGTGTATCAATTTGGCTGGGCCATGATTCCCAGAATTGTGTGGTTGGCCTCTATTTTGTGATTGTAATTTTATGTTAAGGAGGATTAGGGTAGGATTGTAACACCACTTTTATCCAGGTCACATCCAATGTAAAGGGAGTTTCCCTGGGGTGTGGCATGCACCACCCTTTATCTCTTGAGATAACAGGAAAGGGAAGCAGGCCGAGAGTTGAGGACCACATACCATCAAGAAAGCAGTGCTGGGAGCTGAGCGTGTCCTTTGGACCAGGGTCCCTGCGCAGAGAAGCTCCTAGTCTGGGGGAACACCGAAGAGAAGAAGGCCGTCAGAGAGAAAAAGGCTTCCCCTGGAGCTGACACCCTGAATTTGGACTTTTAGCCTACTTTGCCTGTGAGGAAATAAACTTCTCTTCGTTAAAACCATCCATTCGTGGTGTTTCTGTTATAGCAGCTCTAGATAAGACAGAGGGGAAGGTCAAAATTTCTCTTACTGTGGTTCCTTTCCCATGTCTTTCAATAGCAAGACATTGGCTGGGTGTGTCTTCTGCTTAGCAGTGCTTAGCAAGAGAACCAATTGGAGCCACAGAATGTGCCAGAACTGTGTTGGGCTTCCTGGTGGCGGGCTCCCTCCTTTGTTTTATCTTCTTCTTCAAAAGTTTACAATGACTTGGGAATGTGAAAACAAAGAACATATATTCTGTTCTTGAGGAACTCACATTTAAATGGAGATAAAAGAGGCAGTACAACTCAAGGAATACTTGAGTTCTAAGTCCAGGTCTATCACATATGAGCTTTGTGCCTTTGGGCAAGCCACTTGTGATGGTTAAGATTGTATGTCAACTTGGCTAGGCCATTATTCTCAGTGTTTTAGCAGTTGTATAATGTTGTGATCACCCCCATGATGGAATCTGCTGAGTGGTACTGGTGGAGGCGGGGCCTGTGGCAGCTCGCCGCCCCCTTAGTTTCATCTCTCTGCCTTCTGCTGGTTACTTTCTGCCTGCTCACCTCACCTTGTTCCAGACTCAGCAGCTGCCTCTTGTTGTCTCACCTCCGGTTCGTGGGACTTGAGCTAGCAGCTTACCTGTTGATCTTGGAATTCGTCGAACTTCTCAGCCTGTGAGTAAGAGTCCGTTTCCCCGACCTGCTGACCTTGGGTTCACCAGCCCCTGCAGCTATGTGAATCAGGAGAAAACTTGCGGTCTTGTCTGCTGATCTTGGAATTCACTGACCTTCACAGCCTGTGAGCGGGAGCCCCTCTCCAACCAGCCGACCTTGGGTTCACCAGCTTCTGTGGCTACGTGAACTGGAAGAGGCCTCTACCCGGATCTGTGGACTTGGGACGTTTTAGCCTGTACAATTGCGTGAGCTATTTCCTTGATATAAATCTCTCTCTGTATATATTTATACGCTTTACTGGTTTTGCTTCTCTAGAGAACCCAGCCTAAGACACCACTTAACACTTAACTTTTCTGAGTTGTTTCCACAACTAAATTATTAAAAAATGAGGGATAATGTATACGCATATAATACAGGAGTTCAGTAAGTGATAACTTTATTATTATGTAATTATACATATAACTTGAACACAAGCCAGAACATGATACACAATAAAAATGAAGTACTGATAAAGTGTTTTGAAGTTGAAAGGTTGGAGCATTTTTTTTCCCCTTCCAGAGGAGTCAGAGACATCTTCATGAAGGCAGTTTTCCTTTGAATACATTACTTTGTCTTCTGGAGCCTCCCTTTGAAATCTTCTGTTCAGCTATTTTATGTGATCATCTCTTCAGTTCACTTTTAACGTTTCAGACTCTTCTGACATCCATTTTGGTCTTTTGTTTCTTTCCTGTCTTTTTAATGAGCTTTGTTGTCTTTATCTATGATTTTCTTGATGTCATCTCAAAACTTGTCTGGTTTTCAGGCATTAGTGTTCAGCGCATCAAATCTATTCTTGTGTTGGTCTCTAAATTCAGGTGGGATATACTCAAGGTTGTACTTTGGCTCTTGTGGACTTGTTTTAATTTTCTTCAGCTGCAACTTGAACTCGTGTATGAGCAGTTGATGGTCTGTTCTGCAGTCAGCCCTGGCCTTGTTCTGACTGATGATGCTGAGTTTCTCCATTGTCTGTTTCCACAGATGTCATCAATCTGATCTCTATGTATGCCATCTGGTGTAGTTCATGTATATAGTCGCCGTTTATGTTATTGAAAAAAGATATTTGCAGTGAAAAGGTCGTTGGTCTTACAAAATTCTATCATGCGATCTCAGGCATCATTTCTATCACCAAGGCCATGTTTTCCAACTACCAATCCTTCTTTGTTTTCAATGTTCACATTCCAATCACCAGTAATTATTAAAGCATCTTGATTGCATCTGATCAATTTCAGACTGCAGAAGTTGGTAAAATTCTTCAATTTCTTCATCTTTGGCCTTAGTAGTTGGTGCATAAATTTGAATAATATTCATATTAACTGGTCTTCCTTGTAGGCATATGGATATTATCTTATCACTGACAGCGTTGTAATTGAGGTGGATGTTGAAATCTTCTTTTTGATGACGAATGTGGATGCCATTCCTCTTTTATTTGTCATTACTGGTATAGTAGACCATATGATTGTCCTATTCAAAATGGCAATACCAGTCCATTTCAGCTCACTAATAACTAGCATGTCGATCTTTATGCATTCCATTTCATTTCTGATGATTTCCAATTTTCCTAGATTTGTACTTTGTACATTCCATGTTCCGATTATTAATGGATGTTTGCAGCTGTTTCTTCTCATTTTGAGTGGTACTACATCAGCAAATTAAAGTCACAAAAGCTTTACTCCATTCACATCAGTAAGGTTGACCCTACTTGGAGGAGGCAGCTCTTCCCCAGTCATATACTGAGTGCCTTCCAAACTGAAGGGCTCATCTTCTGGCATTATATCAGACAATGCTCTGCTGTTATTCATAACGTTTTCACCGGCCAATTTTTTCAGAAGTAGACTGCCAGGTCCTTCTTCCTTCAATGGGAGGCTCGAAAAGATGAAATAAAGTATTGTAATGAAATGTGCAAAGACTGGAGTTGGGAAACTAAAAGGGAAGAACAGGCTTGGCATTTCTGAAGCTGAAAGAACTGAAGAAAAAATTCAAGCCTTGAGTTACAATATTGAAGGACTTTATGGGCAAAATATTGAATGACACAGGAAACATCAAAAGAAAATGGAATACACAGAGTCACTGTTCCAAAAAGAATTGGTCACATTCAACCATTTCAGGAGGTATCATACGATCAAGAACCGAATGGTACTGAAGGAAGTAGTCCAAGCTGTACTGACAGCATTGGCAAAAAACAAGACACCAGGAATTGATGGAATACCAATTGAAATATTTCAGCAAACAGATGCAGCACTGGAGGTGCTCACTTGTCTATGCCAAGAAATTTGGAAGACAGTTACCTGGCCAACTGACTGGAAGAGATCCGTATTTGTACCCATTCCAAAGAAAGGTGATCCAATAGAATGCAGAAATTATCAAACAATATCATTACTATCACATGCAAGTAAAATTTTGCTGAAGATCATTCAAAAGTGGTTGCAGCAGTACGTCGACAGGGAACTGCTGGAAATTCAAGCCGGATTCAGAAGAGGACATGGAACCAGAGATATCATTGCTGATGTCAGATGGATCTTGTCTGAAAGCAGAGAATACCAGAAAGATGTTTACCTGTTTTATTGACTATGCAAAGGCATTTGACTGAGTGGACCATAAACAAATTATGGATAACATTGCGAAGGATGGGAATTCCAGGTCAATTAATTGTGCTCATGAGAAACCTGTACATAGACGAAGAGGCAGTTGTTCGAACAGAACAAGGGGATACTGTGTGGTTTAAAATCAGGAAAGGTATGCGTCAGGGTGGTATCCTTTTATGATATTTATTCAGTCTGTATGCTAAGCAAATAATCTGAGAAGCTGGACTATATGAAGAAGAATGCAGCATCAGGAGTGGAGGAAGACTCATTAACAACTGGGGCTATGCAGATGGTACAACCTTTCTTGCTGAAACAGAAAAGTACTTGAAGTACTTACTGATTAAGGTCGAAGACTACAGCCTTCAGTATAGATTGCACCTTAATGTAAAGAAAACTAAAATCCTCACAACTGGACCAAAAAGCAGCATTATGATAAATGGAGAAAATGTTTAAGTTGTCAAGGATTTCATTTTACCTGGATCAACAATCAATGCCCATGGAAGCAACAGTCAAGAAATCAAATGATGTATTGCATTGGACAAATCTGCAAAAGACCTCTTTAAAGTGTTCAAAAGCAAAGATGTCACTTTGAGGACTAAGGTGCGCCTGACCCAAGCCATGGCATTTTCAGTCATCTCATATGCATGCGAAAGCTGAACAATGAGTAAGAAAGACCGAAGAATTGATGCTTTTGAATTACGGTGCTGGCAAAGAATATTGAGTATACCGTGGACTACCAGAAGAATGAAGGTCTTGGAAGAAGTACAGCCAGAATGCTCTTTGTAAGCAAGGATGGTGAGGCTTCATCTCATGCATTTTGAACATGTTATCAGAAGGGACCAGTCCCTGGAGAAGAGCATCATGCTTGGTAAAGTAGAGAGTCATCAAAAAAGAGGAAGAACTTCAACGAGATGAATTGACACGTGGCTGCAACAATGGGCTGTTGCAGGACCTACGATTGTGAGGATGGCGCAGGATCATGCAGTGTTTCTTCTGTTGTACATGGGGTCGCTGTGAGTCGGAGCCGACTCAATGGTACCTAGCAACAATATCAGTGTTCCTTTAAATTTTCCAGCTGTTTATGTAAATCAGCATCTGATGTTTTTTGAGAGCCACTATGTCTCAGGCATTGAAGCAGATATTTTCCATTCATGATTTCACTTAATCCACTCAACAGTACTGTAATGCAGAGACAATCATCCCATTTCTCAGATGAAGAAAATGGCATTCCACATGGTCAAACCAGTTACCCAAGATCATGCAGTTAGTAAATAATGGAGCTTGGAATTCTAATGCAAATTACTACATTCTAAAGTTTGAGGAGAGTGATCTTAGTTTTTAGGGGTCCTGCTGGTCACTCTTATGGCTAATGTTTGTTCCAACAAAATTTAATTTGCTCTTGGAGGATCCATAGATCCAGGAATCTCTTGCTAAATTCTAAGCTTTATTGAGGAGATCCAAGGCAGGACTTGGTACAAGTTACCAGTTGTTGTTGAGTTGACCCTGACTCTTGGTGGCCCCATGTGTGCCAGAGTAGAACTGTGCTCTATAAGGTTTTTAATAGCTAATGTTTCAGAACTAGATCACCAGGCCTGTCTTCTGAGGCACCTCTGGGTGGACTCAATCTCTAATCTTTTGGTTAGCAGCCAAGTGTGTTAACAGTTTGTACCACCTAAGGACTGGTACAGGTGAGGGGAAATTGAGCACAAAGCAGTAAACTCAGGCCAAAGCCTGTTGTATGTTCTGGATATACACTGTGGGGTTTAGGAAAAGGCTTCTATTCCCCAGGAGCACAGGCACCCAGCACACACACCAAGACCAGGTGCTAGGCACCAAGCCCAATTAGCTCAATCTTCACTGGCTGGGGGTCCAAAGAGATCTTGGTCAGAATAAAATTGGTGATTGGGTGAGGCTGAGCCTCCATGTGAAGGTCCCGTGAACCTGTACTAGGTAGGGATAGAGAGAGCATGTGCTGAGAACCAGGACTTTTCACACATCCTGCCTCCAAATGAAGGTGCACTGAAGAGCAGGTCCCTTGGAACACCAAGAACCAGGTCAAATCCCTTCGTAGCAAAAAAATTGGCACAGTGAAAACAACGTGGAGCCTCAGTCTTCTCACTGCAGGCAGCAGCATTTAATACATCCAGATTCTAGGACACTGGGACAATGTGGATAATCCCTTGGGGTTTCTTACGATTTAGCCTTCTATGTTTGTGCAGAAGTTAATAATTCGTAAAGCACTTTCACAGTCATTATCACTGAGTCCTCACAACGTTATTGGCCCTGCTGTTCTGTAGGAGCAAAGCAGAGGCAACAAGGTGAGGTAGGAATAGCCCAGGCCTTGGCATCTAGTGGATATGGGTTTGAATCTTCCTTGTAGATTTAGTAGCTGTGACTTTTAGTAAGTTGTTAACTCTTTTAAGTCTCAATTTCCTTATCTGTGCAAGGATTATCCCCAGGCAGAGATTAAATGGCATCTGATATGTCAAGTGCCAGCACTGTACCTGGCATTAAGCAAAGCCTTGGTAGATGCCAGTCTCCTTCATTTCTGCCTCTGCCTATTTCATTCTTGCCGTCTGCTCTTTCTCTTTGATATTGCCTGGCAGCTCTACCTGAAATAAGGATGACACAAGGCTAGTCTACAAGGCTGGACATGGCACTCCACAAGGTAGTTGTGGAGGCTTCGGTGGGTGGCCCCAGGTGAGCTCAGGTAGCGTCAGTGTCTGCTGCTCTGTGCTCCTCTTACAGCACAATGGAGGGTGACCCGTAGTTTACTGTGGGGTGGGCAGATGGAGTGAGGTATGGAGACAAGCTGGAGTCCCTCATCCAGCTGTGAACAGGGAGTTGACTGTTACTCAATATGTCTTTGTGCCTGGGGCCCTCATTGTTGGGGTGGGACTGGGGAGGTGGCCTGAGACTTGACCTGCATGGGGTGGTAGGATGGAGGACAGGTACCGTATTATCCCAGAGACTTTGAGGCTGTTGTGCATAGGAATGGTTAAAGATAGCATCCATATTTTTTTAGATACCAAATCAAGACCTGTGTTCTGATATAAAGATGCTCATAGTGGGAAAGGCGCAGGATATGGGAAGCCAGGAGCATACCAGGAAGTCTGTGATGTGTGGTTACTCGGCTTATTAGGCTCCCTAGTAGAAGATGGTTACATTTATTCAGAAATTTGCTGTTGCACCTTCTAAGGACTTTATTTTCCTTTCCTCAGGTGCAGAGAAAGAATTCACAGTAAGTGAGGTAGGAATTGAGAGACATATATATATATTTTATAATATGTTTTTGTTGTTGTGCTGTCGAGTTGATTCCAAACTACCCCATAGGGTTTCCAAGGCTGTAAATCTTTGCAGAAGCAGACTACCAAATTTTTCTTCTGCAGAGCTGCTGGTGGTTTCGAACTGCCAACCTTTCGGTTCACAGTCTATCACTTTAACCACTGTGCCACCAGGGCTCCTATACACAGCATGTTGTTGTTGTTGTTAGGTGCTGTCGAATTTGTTCCAATTCATAGCAAAAACACAGAAATTATCAAACAGTATCATTAATATCATACATAAGTAAAATTTTGCAGAAGATAATTCAAAAATGGTTGTAGCAGTACATCAACAGGGGACTGCCAGAATGTCAAGCCAGATTCAGAAGAGAATGTGGAACCAAGGCTATTATTGCTGATGTCAGATGGATCCTGGCTGAAAACAGAGTGCCGGAAAGATGTTTACCTATGTTTTATTGACCATACAAAAGCATTTGACTGAATGGATCATAACAAATTATGGATAACATTGCGAAGAATGGGAATTCCAAAACAATTGTGCTCATGACGAACCTGTACATAGACCAAGAGGCAGTCATTTGAACAGAACAAGGGGATACTGTGTGGTTTAAAGTCAGGAAAGTGTGCAAAGGGTTGTATCCTTTCATCTGTATGCTGAGCAGATAACCCGAGAAGCTGGACTATATGAAGAAGAATGCAGCATCAGGATTGGAGGAAGACTCATTAGCAACCTGTAATATGCAGGTGACACAACTTTGCTTGCTGAAAAGGAAGAGGACTTGAAGCACTTCCTGATGAAGATCAAAGACTACAGCCTTCAGTTTGGAGTACACCTCAACATAAAGAAAAAATCCTCAAAACTGGACCAATAAACAACAACATGATAAACGGAGAAAAGATCGAAGCTGTCAAGGATTTCATTTTACTTAGATCTACGATCAGTGCCCAACAGTCAAGAAATCAAGCAACATATTGCATTGGGCAAATCTTCTGCAAAAGACCTCTTTAAAGTATTGAAAAACACCAATGTCACTTTGAGAACTAAAGTGTGCCTGACCCAAGCCATGGTATTTTCAGTCGTTTCATATGCATGTGAAAGCTGGATAATGAATAAGGAAGACTGAAGAAGAATTGATGCCTTTGAATTATGTCAGTCCTTTGAGGGAAGGAACCCCTCTCCTTTTTGTGTTGGTGAAGCATATTTAATATACCATGGACTGCCAGAAGAACAAACAAAGAACAAACTTCTTGGAAGAAGTACGGCCAGAATGCTCCTTAGAAGTGAAGATGGTGAGACTTGGTCTAATGTACTCTGGACATGTTATCAGGAGGGACCAGTCCCTAGAGAAGGACATCATGCTTGGTAAAGTAGAGGGTCAGTGAAAAAGAGGAAGACCTTCAATGAGATGGATTGACACAGTGTCTACAACAATGGGCTCAAACATAGCAATGATTGTGAGGATGTCAAAGAACCGGGTAGTGTTTCGTTCTGTTGCGTGAACCCACTTGATGGCACCTAACAACAACACCATGATATTTAGTAATTCTCCATTGTTGGTCACAAAGGTTCAAAAAATTAAGCAGTGAATTACTAGAACTCATTGTCTTCAGTCAAATGTGGTATAAATTATAGGTCCTTCCTTTAAAATTCCACATTTCTACAAAATATATCTGACTGATAGCAGAGAACAATAAAGTGGAGATAGGAAGAGCACTAGACAGAGTCCTGGCTGTGCCTAAATAGTAGTAGCTACATACCCCTGACAAGGCATTTTACCTCTCAGGGCCCCAGTTTCTGCACCTGAAAAATGAAAAGATTAAGAGATTATACTGAAGTGCTAGAATTCACTGCTGTTGTCAAAAATTTTTTGGCAGGGAGGGAAGTATAATGGATTCTGCTGTTTCTGTCTGCCTAACATCCCTTCCCATCTCCTTCCTTCCTAGGATCAGGCATGGTAATAAAAATCAGGCCTGGTCAATAAGTGTTTTCCCTTCACCTGACCAGAGTGATTGGTTCAAGGATGGGTGCATGACCAAAGTCCAGCTTATAAGACTTAAATTCTAGGATTTTTGTTGGAACTATTAGTCCCAACTAGGCAGAGGCTATTAGTTTGCCTCTAATATTCATTTTCTCTATCTTCCTTAGTAGTAGAATTCCTGATTTTTGTTTGGACTCATAGAGGCCAAGAATAAAGATTACATTTTCAGCCTCCCTTATAGCTCACCCACCCCCTGTTGCCATCAAGTCAATTCCAACTCCTAGTGACCCTACAGGACAGAGTAGAACTGCCCCATAGGGTTTCCAAGGAGCTGCTGATGGATTTGAACTGCTGACCTTTTGTTTAGCAACCAAGCTCTTAACCACTGAGCCACCAGGGCTCCTTTACAGCTAGGTGTGGGCATATGATTCAATTTAACTAACAGGATATAAGGGGAAGTGTGATTATCAGTCTTGGAGGAAGTACAGCCAAAATACTTCTTAGAAGTGAGGATGGCAAGACTTTGTCTTGTTTACTTTGGACACATCATCAGGAGGGCCCAGTTGCTGGAGAAAGATATCTTACTTGGTGTCTTAGGCTGGGTTCTCTAGAGAAGCAAAACCAGTAAAGGGTATAAATATATATATAGAGAGTTTTATATCAAGGAAACAGCTCACACTACTGTAGAGGCTAGAACGTCCTAAGTCCGTGGATCAGAGTAGGGGCCTCTCCCAATTCACGCAGTTGCAGAAGCTGGCGAGCCCAAGATCAGCAGGTTGGAGAGCAGGGCTTCTGCTCACAGGCTATAGTGTTGACAAATTCCAAAACCAGCAGGCAAGACCACAAGGTTTCTACTGATTCACGTAGCTGCAGGGGCTGGTGAACCCAAGATCAGCAGGTTAGAGAGCAGGGCTCTGCTCCCACGCTGCGAAGATTGACAAATCCCAAGTTTGGCAGATAAGCTGACAGCTCAAGTCCGAAGAACTGGAGGTGAGATGACAGGAGGCAGCCACAAAATCCAGAGTGAGCAAAAAGCCAGAACGTCTGCTTATATTCAGATGCAGGCCACACTCCCAAGGAAACTCCCTTTCATCTGATTGGCTACTCACAGCATATTCAATCATGGGAGTGATCACATATAAACACTGCGAATCATGGCCCAGCCAAATTGACACACTATCTTAACCATCACACTTGGTAAAGTAGAGGTTCAGTGCAAAAGAGGGAGACCCTCACTGAGATGGACTGACACAGTGACTGCAACAATGGACTCAAAGATAGCAACGATTGTGAGGATGGCGCAGGACCAGATAATATTTTGTTCTTTTAAACCTAAGGTTAGTATGAGTCAGAGCCAACTTGACAGCACCTAACAACAGTATGATGTATTAATTTCTAAAAATATCCTTAAACGAAAGGGGCAAGTTCTTTTTCTTCTCTTCTTCTTTCATGATAGCTAGAATACAGATATAATGACTGGAGCTTAAGCAGCCATATTAGACTATCAAGTGAAAGTTATGGGTAGCAAATAGCAAAGTAACAAAAAGAAGGGACCTGGGTTCATGATGATTTTGGAGCTACAGTACAGCCCTGCTTGCCTCTAGACTTCGTTTACATAAGAGAGAACAAACTTTTAACTTGTTTAAACAGCTGCCTAATTGATAGAGAGCTGTTGAGGAAGAGAACCATTGGAGTTGCTGAGATAATAGGATGGAAGCCTAGACCTGCTGGGTAGTCATTCCACTGCATGGGAAGGGTTGCCTGAATGAAGCCAACATAAAAGGAAGCAGAGTCAGAAACAGAGTGCCTTAGTCCTGCTGACATTATTTAAGCTCCTGTGTTGATCTGTGCTTGAAACCACATGGCCTTTAACTTTTTCTCCTTTGTTAGTAATGTTAATAAAGCAAGTAGACACCTTAACTGAAACAAATTAAGCTTTTCCAGGATGTTCAGTATCCTGGTCTTGTACATTCGTTCTTAATCAAGATTTAGCAATCAGGCCATTTAGCCCTAAACAGTTCATTTATATTTTAGTGAGTAGTGGGTTTAGGATTAGATAAACTTAGAGGGTCATTAGCCCCACTCCACTCTGGTTAATTTGGAAGTCCGGTGGTGTAGTGGTTAAGAGCTTGGCTGCTAACCAAAAGGTTGGCAGTTCAAATCCACCAGCTGCTCCTTGGAAACCCTGTGGGGCAGTTCTACTCAGAATCGACTCAAAGGTAATGGGCTTGGTTTTTTTGTTTTTTTCTGGTTAATTCTGTCATCATTTAGATCTTTGGCATTTTGAATTTGTCCAGTTGGTTGCCCTTTGAAACCAAATTTAATTTGCAAGTGTTTGGTAAGATCTGGGAAGGGGTCAGATTTCAAATCTGTATCCCAAGTTTCCATTGCTTCAGGAGAGACTCAAAATACGGGTCTGAGACCAAAATATGGGATTCCCATGGGAGATGGAGAACATCACCTGTCTCAGCATCCACTTGTATTCAGCCTCTTTGGAGCTGTCACATTTTCTAACCACACTGAACTTGTAGGTTTTGGGACTGGAAGCGTGTTCCCTCCCTCTGCCCAGCACAGGGCCTCAGACCACCATTGATCTATTGGAATGTCGGATGCCCTTTTCCAATGGAATGAGCATTTTCCTCTTGATTTGAGGATTGTTGACATTTTCATCAGCAGCCCAGGCTCTAAAAGCCACATCTTGGCAAGGGAAGAGGTGAAATTTTACTCAAGCATTTGCTCCAGGCCATTGCTCTGGGATTCAGGGTTGAGTCTTTTCATCAGAGCCACAGAAGCACTGGGATCAAGGCACATAATTCTTTCCAGCTTCAGGGAGGAAAGACACAGCAATAATAAGAAGTTCTTTCTTTTCTTCCAGGGCTCATGTATGCCCTTGCTGCTGACCCAGGGAATTTTTAGAACTGGATTTTTGTGTCAGATCAGAGACTTGATAGAGTTTCCAGTTCCTTGTGTGAGAAAAATGGCAGCAACGTAACTGTCTTCAAAGCTGCCTTGGAGTCTGACCTAACGCAGTCAAATTGCTCTTGCTTTTTCAGGAGTTGATGTTACACAAAGTTGGAGATCACCTCAGCTAAAACTTGTTGTCAGTTGCTGTCTCATTAGCTCCAACTCATGGTGACTCCATGTACAATAGAGTGAAACGTTGCCCGGTCCTGCACCGTCTTCACAATTGTTGGTATGCTCAAGTCCATTATTGTGGCTGCTGTGTATTTTGAATGCCTTCCAACCTAGGAGCTCATCTTCCAGCAGTATATCGGACAATGTTGTGACCCGTAAGATTTTTGTTGACTAATTTAGCCCTGGTGGTGCAGCAGTTAAGGGCTATAGCTGTTAACCAAAATGGAAGCCCTATGGGTCAGTTCTACTCTGCTCTGTAGGGTCGCGATGAGTCGGGATCAAATTGATGGCACATAACAACAACAGTTTTCAGAAGTAGATTGCTAGGCCTTTCTTCCTCGTCTCCACTGAAAACTGTCCCACATGGGTGACCTGCTGGTATTGGAAATACTAGTGGCATAGCTTCAGCATCCCAGCAACACGCAAGTCACCACAGCACAACAAACTGACAGATGGGTAGTGGCAGCTAAAACTAGTTAGTCTTAAAGGAAACAAAGTTAGATCAGCACAGATGCAACTCTCCCCAAAAGCAGACAGGTGAAGTTTGCATTTAAAACAACCCTTAATCTAACTGGCATCCTGTGCCTCTTTTATTGTTGATGAGTTTCTTTGCTCAATCAGTAACTGTGCAAGTATTTACTGGGCACCTGTTCTGTGCCTAGAATCATGGTTGATGCTAAGGAAGTCTTGAGAAAGATGGAGGATATAGTTTCTGTCATCAGAATTCTCCTAGTTTAGTTGGATGGAACATCTTTGTTATCTGGAATGAATACACTGAACTATTGTGAACCCCAGGCCACAGTGAGTATGGGAGAAAATGTAGAGGATTTGGTTGCGTGAGAGTACAGCAGTAAAGTGAGATTCACTACATCTTCAAGTTGTATTCTAAGCTGGCCATACCCTAGACTTTGTCATGTCTCCGAACTAAGGTTTACCGGACTTTCTAGCAGGAATTTTAATTTTATGAGGCCAGAGTCCTTATCTCACTCATGCACCATTGTGTCTTCTGTGTCCAGTGAAATAGCTGAGAATAGTGAGCCCTTGATAAATATTTGCTAAATGAAGGAATTAAAAAACTGAGGTGGTCTCTGGCATACACTCCCCTTCTTTCCTGTGAACTGCCTTTGCATTTATTTCTGAGTAAGTTTTGGGGAGAGTTCCCCTTTCTACCATGTCTCTAGGACGTGGGGGAAGGTTTCAGGGTGAATAAAGCATGTCACAGCAGCTGGGAATGTATTGCCAGACACTTTTCCCTCAGTTGCTTATTAGAGGAGCCTTCTAAGAGCTTTCCAGAAAACTTACGAGAGAAGTCCAACGTCCGCTTATCTTTGGGAGACATACGAACTCCTCTTTGCTATCTCTGATGGTTGTTATCTGAAAACTGTCTAGACTTCAGATTCGAACTGGGAGAATGAGAATGAGAATGAAATATTGCTTCACTTGGGACTGGGGGTGGACACAATGAAATATTCCCTGTTCCTGACCCCTGAGCTGACTCCTTGCCCAGCCAGCTTGTGGCCCCCAACTTGGGGAATGGGATTTATCAGTGTCCAAGAGATGTGCCATCACAGGGAGACTATCTATTGTTTGCCTTGCACAAAGAGTTTTTGCAGTAAACTTTTCCATTTGGGTGAAAAGGGAGCAGCGAAAGCTTTTCATCTTGCCATGTGCATGGTATCTGTGATGGGGTTAGGGTGATAACGCCTGACTATTTAGAGAGCATTTCAGTGGGATGGTGGGAGGTGGATTCCAGCCTCCTTTTGGATCCCTGTCTAACTTTCTTCCTTTTTTTAGAAAAAAAAAAATCTCCTTTATCCCAAACTCATCATGCTGATCATCAGGCAAAAGTACATTTTCTTGCAGTTTATTAAACATGTTGCCTCTTAGATCTTATATTAAAATCTATTTCCTTTCTGTAGGGGACAAGTTGAAACCAGAAAAGTTCCTTTGTAATTTTTTTCCACTTTGATTCTGCTGTTTGCAAAGGGCACCTCCAGCTCTCCCGTTGCAGGAGGGAGTTGTTCTTTAGTGGAGGAAGGGAGTTAACTCTTGATTTGCTTCCTCTACAGCCAGAGGGATCCTAGGCCCTTCTCACGGTCCAGCTCTGACTTCGCATCAGCAGAATGAGTTAGGGGAGCTCATTAGCTGTGGAAGTGAAATTGAATCCAACTCTCCCTTTATCTATTCCACAACCAAACAAATTATTATCTACTATTTCAGGCCCATAAGGGATTCTCCCTGCTCTGCCAGGTCTTCCTTGAACTCTCCAGCCTTTGGTGATGTCACCCTCCTGGGATCTCCTGGAGCATTTGCCTTGTAGTGATGGGCATTCCAAGGTCGGAAGGTACTCAATACTCTGCCTAAGACTGGAAATCTTCCTCTAGAAAAGAACTTGCAATTTCCCAAGTCAGTTCATCCCATTCTAGGCCTCTCTAATTCTTCAGAAGTTCTTACTTATGTTGGGTCGAAGTCTGTCCTGCCCCCAGACACCCAGTTTAATTCTAATCACTCTCCCACCAGGTAAGAGTGGAGACAGTCTGAGACTCAAGGACAGGAGTTGTGAAAACAAATGCTGTCAAGGATTTTGTAGGAAATCTGCATGGATGAAGCAACCTGGGCAGATGATAAGTGGGCAGTAAGATGGTTAGTGAAGCAAGCCAGGCAGAATGTAGGTGGACAGTGACAGCCTTAGCGCTAGAGAGACATGGTGGTGACATGTTCCCCTTCCAGAAGGTAGAAGTACTTCTCCAGCTGCCAATTATCATGATGAGGGATGGGGGCCCCAGTGTGGGCAGATCTGGTAATTTATCAAGAGAAGCTCAAAATTCAGATTTTAAAACATGAAATCTCTCACTTTTTAAATACCAGTAACTAACTTAATTTGACTTACTTATTTAGGACAGGTCATCAGGAAAGACCAGTCCCTAGAAAAGGACATCATGTTTGGTAAAGTAGAGGGTAGGTAAAAATGAGGGAAACCCACCATGAGATGAATTGACACAGTAGCTGCAACAATGGGCTCAAACGTACCAATGGTTGTGAGGATGGTGGAGGGATGGGCAACATTTCGTTCTGTTATACATGGGGTTGCCATTAGTAGGAGACAGCTTGATGGCAACTAACAACATATAAAGAAAAAATTACCATAGAACAGTATAACAAACAAACCCCAGCTTCAGGCCAGAAGCAGCCCTTGGGTCTTTACTTTGTGATAGAAAAATGAAGACCAGGGACCGCAGGTATGACAACCGTGTATAGTTCTGAAACTTTTAGAACAATCCCTCTCCCCTACCCCCTGAACAGTTACTTTTGCTGATCTCTATTTCCCAGGAATGATTAGCATGTGGTCCTTAAAGTGTTCATTTTCAGGGATGTCGAGGGGGCATCTAGAGACTGTGTCCCATCCCAAAGCTGGTGGTGGGGGAGGGTGACCTCCAGGGATGGAATGGGTGGCAGGAGCCGTTGTTGTTGTTAGATGCTGTCAAGATGGTTCGGACTCATAGTGATCCTGTGTACAATAGAAAGAAACACTGCCTGGTCCTGTGCCATCCTCACAACTATTGCTGTGTTTGAGCCCATTGTTGCAGCCACTATGTCACTCCACCTAATTGAGAAGCTTCTTCTTTTTTGCTGACCCTCTGCTTTATCAATCATGATGTCCTTTTCCTGGGATTGGTCCCCCCTGATAACATGTCCAAAGTGAGACAAAGTCTCATCATCCTTGCTTCTAAGGAGCATTTTGGCTGTAATTCTTCTGAGACAAATTTGTTCATTCTTCTGCAGTCCATGGTATATTAAATATTCTTCACCAACACCATAATTCAGAGGCATCAGTTCTTCTTTGGTCTTCCTTATTCCTTGTCCAGCCTTCACTTGAAGATCAATATCCTAGTCATTAGTGAGCTGAAATGGACTGGTATTGGCCATTTTGAATCAGACAATCATATGGTCTACTATGCCAGGAATGACAAATTGAAGAGGAACAGCATTGTATTCATCATCAAAAAGAACATTTCAAGATCTATCCTGAAGTACAACGCTGTCAGTGACAGGATAATATCCATACACCTACGACGAAGACCAGTTAATACGACTATTATTCAAATTCACGCACCAACCACTAAGGCCAAAGATGAAGAAATTGAAGCTTTTTACCAACTTCTGCAGTTGAAATTGATCAGACATGCAATCAAGATGCATTGATAATTACTGGTGATCGGAACTTGAAAGTTGGAAACAAAGAAGAAGGATTGGTATTTGGAAAGTATGGCCTTGGTGGTAGAAACGATGCCTGAGATCGCATGATAGAATTTTGCAAGACCAACGACTTAGTCATTGGAAATACCTTTTCAACAAAATAAACGACAGCTATACACGTGGACTTCACTGGATAGAATGCACAGGATTCAAATTGACTTTTGTTGTTAGGTGCCATCCAGTTGATTCCGACTCACAGCGACCCTCTGTACAACAGAATGAAACACTGTCCAGTCCTGCACCATCCTCACAATCATTGTTATGCTTAAGCCCATTGCTGCAGCCACTGTGTCAACCCATGTTGTTGAGGGTCTTCCTCTTTTTCACTGACCCTCTACTTTACCAAGCATAATGTCCTTCTCCAGGGACTGTGTCGCAGCGGTGACAGTTGTCGGGGTGGCAGAGACAATAACCAATGCCACAACTCTTACAGAGAAGTGTGGCCAGGAGGGTCACTCTGAGGAGTCGAACCCAGCTTCAGTCCCGGGAGTTTATTTTATAGTCAATACAGCAAACAGTGAAGCAAGTAACAGAACAATGGGCTTTGGGTGAATAACAATAAGTTTCAGACAAGGGAGGAGGAATTCAGGTAAACAAGCCAATCAGTAACGGGTTTGGAAAAACAAGTCGTGACAACTCTCAACATGTTGGGGACAAGTCTCAACATGCTGTGCAGCATAGAGGCCTTTATACATCCATATTTTAATGG
>NW_004444026.1:2041016-2053185 GCF_000243295.1 Trichechus manatus latirostris | reverse complement strand
GGGAATTCCCATTCTTCTCAATGTTATCCACAATTTGTTATGATCCACACAGTCAAATGCCTTTGCATAGTCAATAAAACACAGATAAACATCTTTCTGGTATTCTCTGCTTTCAGCCAGGACCCATCTGACATCAGCAATGATATCCCTGGTTCCATGTCCTCTTCTGAATCTGGTTTGAATTTCTGGCAGTTCCCTGTCAGTATACTCTGCAGCCACTTTTGAATGATCTTCAGCAAAATTTTACTTGGGTGTGATATTAATGATATTTGTTCGATAATCTCCACTTTAAGTTGGATTTCTTCCAGTCGGTTGGCCAGGTAGCTGTCTTCCAAATTTCTTGGCATAGACAAGTGAGCACTTCTAGCACTGCATCCATTTGTTGAAACATCTCAGTTGGTATCCCATCATTTCTTGGAGGCTTGTGTTTCGCCAATGCCTTCAGTGCAGCTTGGACTTCTTCCTTCGATATCGTCGGTTCCTGATCATATGCTACCTCCTGAAATGGTTAAATGTCGACCAGTTCTTTTTGGTATAGTGACTGTGTGCATCCTTTCCATCTTCTTTTGATGCTTCCTGCATCATTTTGTATTTTCCCTGTGGGATCCTTCAGTATTGCAACTTGAGGCTTGAATTTTTTCTTCAGTTCTTTCAGCTTGAGAAATGACGAGCGTGTTCTTCCCTTTTGGTTTTCTATCTGCAGCTCTTTGCACTTGTCATTATAATTCTTTACTTTGATTTCTTGAGCTGCCCTTTGAAATCTTCTGTTCACCTCTTTGACTTCATCATTTCTTCCTTTCACTTTAGCTACTCGATGTTCAAGAGCAAGTTTCAGAGTCTCTTCTGACATCCATTTTGTTCTTTTCTTTCCTACTTGTCTTTTTAATGACTACTTGCTTTCTTCATGTATGATGTCCTTGATGTCATTCCACAACTCGTCTGGTCTTTGGTCATTAGTGTTCAATGTGTCAAATCTCTTCTTGAGATGGTCTCTAAATTCAGGTGGGATATACTCAAGGTCATTCTATGGCTCTTGTGGACTTGTTCTAATTTTCATTAGTTTCAACTTGAACTTGTGTATGAGCAATTGACGGTCTGTTCCACAGTCAGCCTCTGGCCTTGTTCAGACTGATGATACTGAGTTTTTTCATCATCTCTTTCCATAGATGTAGTCGATTTGATTCCTGTGTATTGCATCTGGCGAGGTCCATGGGTATAGCTGTTGTTTATGTCAGTGAAAAAAGGTATTTGCAATGAAGAAGTCGTTGTCTTGCAAAATTCTATCATGCGATCTTAGGCATCGTTTCTATCACCAAGGCCATACTTTCCAAATACCAATCCTTCTTCTTTGTTTCCAACTTTCACGTTCTGATCACTAGTAATTATCAATGCATCTTGATTGCATGTCTGATCAATTTCAACTGCAGAAGTTGGTAAAAATCTTCAATTTCTTCATCTTTGGCCTTAGTGGTTGGTGCGTAAATTTGAATAATAGTCGTATTAACTGGTCTTCGTCGTAGGTGTATGGATATTATCCTGTCACTGACAGCGTTGTACTTCAGGATAGATCTTGAAATGTTCTTTTTGATGATGAATACAATGCTGTTCCTCTTCAATTTGTCATTCCTGGCATAGTAGACCATATGATTGTCTGATTCAAAATGGCCAATACCAGTCCATTTCAGCTCACTAATGTCTAAGATATTGATGTTTGTGCATTCCATTTCATTTTTGACGATTTCCAATTTTCCTAGATTCATCCTTGGTACATTCCACGTTCTGATTATTAATGGATGTTTGCAGCTGTTTCTTCTCATTTTGAGTCGTGCCACATCAAGAAATGAAGGTCCTGAAAGCTTAACTACATCCACATCATTAAGGTCAATTCTGCTTTGAGGAGGCAGCTCTTCCCCAGTCGTCTTTTGAGTGCCTTCCAACTTGAGGGGCTCATCCTCTGGCACTATATCAGACAGTGTTCTGCTGCCATTCATAAGGTTTTCACTGGCTAATTCTTTTCAGAAGTAGACCACCAGGTCCTTCCTATTCTGTCTGGGAAGCTCAGCTGAAACCTGTTCACCATGGGTGACCCTGCTGGTATTTGAATACCAGTGGCATAGTTTCCAACACGCAGCAACACGAAAGCCCCCACAGTACGACAAACTAACAGATGTGTGGGGGTCAAATTGACTATATCTGTGGTAAGCGACAATGAAGAAGCAGGAGCTGGAGTAGGAGAGAAAGGAGACAGAGAACCGCTGCCTGTGGCAGGGAGAAAAGAAAACACAGAGAGTCAGCCGGCTGGAGGAAAGAGAGGTCCCTGAGAGTCCTTTACAGTCTCAGGATTTCTGGGTTCTTTCAGATTCTCCTGAAAACAGCACTCCCCCTGGGACAGGGGTTGGATACAGCGGGCTGTATTGTGGGCAGGGTGTGGGTGGGGGGATCTTAGGAGTACTTTTTTTTTTTTTTTTTTGAGTGTTTCCTTGCTGATGCCTTGGCTCAGATCTCTTCTTTCTCTGTATTATATGGGTGTGTGAGCATTTTAATTTTATATCTGTGTACCTAGCACATAGTAAACCCATAATGAATGTCTGATGAATGAATAAAATGCACATGTGTAGACTGTGCATTTGTGTGTAAATCATGTGGCGCTGGCCATGGAGGAGACTATTCACATCGTCTTCAGGAAACCTGGGATGTTAGCTCAGGCTATGAAAAGTTCAGTTTTCATAAGGGTGCCTGGGCCCCTTGGGAGACCATTAAGAGCCGCTAGTCTGGCCTTGGGGGTTCCAGGCTTACGACTCCTAAACAAACAGGAGAAACTATGGTGTTCCAGATTACAGTGGGAGGAAGTAAACAGGTAGGAATAAGTTACTGGGGACTTGGCAGATGCATATCAACTTTGAAGAGAGCTGAAAGGTATGTTGGACTCTTGCGGCCATAGGGGTAGCAGGATGGTGTCCGGCCCAATCTCTGAGGAACTTTTCTCAGGGCTGAAGAGAATGGTGAAGTGAAGAGAAAGGCCAGGCTGTCCCAGTGGGCTGAGAAAACTGTCACCACTCAGAAAAGGCCCTGCCTGGCCTCACAGCGGTGGCCCTGAGGTGGGCATGAGCAGAGCAAGAGTGTGGGCAACAGCAGGAGAAGAGATAGGAATGACAGCCACTGCTGGGGAGCAGAAGATCATCCCCTGTGGCGAGCTTCAGAGTTCCTCTGACCAAACTGATTGGAGGCTGAGCCCAAAGTCTGCAATTTTGCCTAGAGTGCAGGAAATGTGTTTATTACTATCTATCTATTAATAAATATGTATTTACATATGTATTTATGTTTAAATACATATTACGTATGTATAATTCAGAATTCATAATAATCATAACCGTTTGCATATCTGTTATTGTTGTTAGTTGCCCTTGAGTCAGCTCTGACTCATGGCCACCCCATGTACAACAGAGTGAAACTTTGCTTGGTTCTGTGCCATCTTCATGATTGTTAGTATGTTCAAGTCCATTGTTGTGGCCACTGTGTATTTTGAGTGTCTTCCAACCTAGGGGGCTCATCTTCAAGCACTGTATTGAACAATGTTCTGTTGTGCTCCATAGGATTGTCATTTGATAATTTTTGGAAGTAGGTCACCAGGCCTTTCTTCCTAGTCTGTTTTAGTCTGGAAGCTTTGCTGAAACCTGTCCACCATGGACGACTCTGCTCGTATTTGAAATTTATGCTGGTATTTGAAAGTTATGGTAGCGTAACTTCCAGCATCATAGCAACATACAAGCCACCACAGTATGAAAAACTGCTAGATAGGTGGTAGTTGCATATCTATACTCAGAAATAATTTCATCATGTTCCAGAAAATGCTGAAGTGATAAGGCCTAGACTTAAAAATCTAGGGTTTTCCATGGACTTTGGGTATACTCTCTGAAGTTCCTAAACTTCTCTTTCCCATTCTTCCATAAGTCGTATTCCTTCTGGGAGAAACAATTATTAAATTTTCAGTGAATTCTTAAATAATTACAATTTAAAACAATATGGTATTAAAAGAGAGCAGGGGAAGAATTTCCTTACAGAAGTTATCTATTTCAAGGACATTTGAAATTCCAGATGTTGACATTAAATCGTGGCTTCTAATTCATACTGTAGGAAAGAGAAAATGCTTTGGACATGCCAGTCTGGCCTTAACTGAATAGGAGGTTTATTTTTTGTGGGTCTGCCTGCCCACCTGGGGCACCGAGACAAACAGCTATTAGCCAGTGACAGAACCACAAGAGGAGAGCCATTCCTTCTTCTCCTCAAGACAGCTGGCTGTGATCATGTCAAACCAACCATGTCTGCTTTCTAAGAAAGGGAAAAAGGAGCTTCCCTTGGGAGGAAGCCGTGGAGTTTGTGCTAAAGAATCCCTGGCCACAACGGACCAGCTGGGCAGAGCTCAGTAACAAAATGTGGATCTTAGAGGGGAAAAAAAGGCTTAAGAAATGTACTTTCGAGCATGCTGTTCACCAGCGACCCCACAAATTCCATGATCAATGTCTCCTTCCTAAGGCTAGAAAGAGAAACCTCAAGATGCAGGGAATGATTTGCAACCTTCTCCAACAGTAGCATCCACTGTTCTCTCATCTTCCTGACTACAGACGGCAGTCGTCTGCACCACATATTTGGGCATTTAATTCTACTCTGTTTCAAATTATTCTCCAGTTGTTTGATGTCTAGGTGTGTTGTCTTCCAAACAGCCTGGTGTCAGTTTTTCCCCGTTTCAGACTTGTCACCAAAGGTTTCTTTTCATAGACCTGACCCATTCTGCTTTGGATTCAAGGAGAACCCTAGTGTGTGGCCCTCCAGCTGGTGTTTGGGGGGCTTTGGGAGCCCTGAAGCCTCATGTGAACTCAACTTTGTGTCTGAGGCCAGGTTGGCGGCCTGGTTCTGGCTTGGTTCCGGTTTTCCTCTTCCCATTCCCACTGCAGCTGGGCCCCAGTCAACCAGATGACCACCCTACCACCTTGTTTCTGTCAGTTCCTTGCTGGGGCAGGATCCTCATTCTAGCCTTTATGTCTTGACCTCCATAGATCTTTACCTCCATGTTTCTGCTTCCTGCCTAACTGCTGCTTCAGAGATGCTGCCACATTACTTGGCCCTGCTCTCTGGGATCGAACCCTTGGGCATCAACTTGACTTGAATCTAATGAGGGTCAACAATACCCCATTGACTTGGTGACTCTGATTCCCAGCCCCACCTTGGCAAGGGACCAACCTTCTATCCTAGTTAATTCTCTCCCCTGTTTCCACCCCACCCCCATCCTAGTTCTCTCCTGCCCTCCTTGGAGCTCTGAGGTTATTGTACCAACCGTCATGTCTATGCAGGCTGCACCAGTCTTCTTATTCCTAATGGCCCCTAGCATAGTGCTGAGAACTCAAAAATGTTTGTGGAATTAAACTGATGTCAACCAAAATATGAATGCTTTCAGAGTTAGATGACAGTAGGTGTGAGATGGAGACAGCCACCAGGGGAAAAGAGCCCCTGCTAGGTCTTGAGGTTGGCGATGGGATGTGCAGAAAGATCGGAATCTTCCCCAGAGGAGCGCTGGTAGGTTTCCACCCTCCTAAACAGGCTAATTCTTAGAGAGGAGGAGGATGTCTCACCTGAGCCACACTGGCTAAGCAGCAACCAGATGGCTGCTCATGTTTTGACGATCCGCAACCAAAGCTCAGTTGGGGATGGTCTGTTGTTATTGTTGTTGCTATGTGCTGTGGAGTCGGTTCTGATTCATAGTGACCATATGTATAATAGAACGAAACAGTGTGCAGTCCTGTGCCATCCTCACAATCGTTGTTGTGTTTGAGCCCATTGTTGCAGCCACTGTGTCAATCCATCTCGTTGAGGGTCTTACTCTTTTTTGCTGACCCTTTACCTTAGCAAGCATGATGTCCTTCTCCAGGGACTGGTCCCTCCTGATAACATGTTCAAAGTATGTGAGGTGAGGTCTTGCCATCCTTGCTTCCAAGGTCCACTCTGGCTGTACTCCTTCCAAGACAGACTTGTTTGTTCTTCTGGCAGTCCATGGTATATTCAGTACTCTTCACCAACACCATAATTCAAAGGCATCAATTCTTTTTGGTCTTCCTTATTCGTTGTCCAGATTTTGCATGCATATGAAGTGATTGAAAATATCATGGCTTTGGTCAGGTACACCTTAGTCCTTAAAGTTACATCTTTGCTTTTTTAACACTTTAAAGAGGTCTTTTGCAGCAGATTTGCCCAATAAAATACATCATTTGATTTCTTTTTAAAAAATTTTTGTTTATTGTTATAGTTTAAATGAACTTTACATTTCAAGTTAGTCTCCAATACAAAAATTTATACATACATTGTTATGTGACCCTAATTGCTCTCCCCACACTGTGACAGCACACTCCTCTTTTCCACCCCTGATTCCCCATGTCCATTCAACCAGCTCCTAACCCTCTCTGCCTTCCCATCTCACCTCCAGACAGAAGCTGGCTGTTTAGTCTCTTGTATCTACTTGAGCTAAGTGGGACAGTCCTCACGAGTATCACTTTATGTCCCACAGTCCAGTCCAATCCCTGTCTGAAGAGTTGGCCTCGGAAATTGTTTTAGTTCTGGGCTGATAGAGAATCCTGGGGCCATGCTTTCTGGGGTTCCTTCAGTCTCAGTCTGGTCTTCTTACTAGAATTTGAGTTCTGCACCGCATCTTTCTCCTGCTCCCTCAGGGACCCTCTGTTGTGTTCCCTGTCAGGGAACATTGGTGGTAGCCGGGCATCATCTAGTTCTTCTGGTGTCAGGCTGATGAAGTCTGTGGTTTATATGGCCCTTTCTGTCTCTTGGGCTAATACTTTCCTTATGTCTTTTGTGTTCTTCATTCTCCTTTACTCCAGGTGGTTTGGATCATTTGATTTCTTGACTGCTGCTTCCATGGGTGTGATTTATGGATCCAAGTAAAATGAAATCTTTGACAACTTCAATCCTTTCACTGTTTATCGTGATGTTGCTTATTGGTCCATTGTGAGGATTTTTTGTTTTTTTATGTTGAGGTGTACTCCACACTGAAGGCTGTAGTCTTTGACCTTCTTCAGTAAGTGCTTCAAGTCCTCTTCGCTTTCAGCAAACAAGGTTGTGTCATCTATGTATCGCAGGTTGTTAATGAGTCTTCCACCAATTCTGAGGCTGAGTTCTTCTTTGTATTCTTGGATTATTTACTCAACATACAGACTGAATAAGTGTGATGAAAGGATACAACCATAGAGTTGAGAAAAATTATTTAAAATATATTTATCTTGTATTCTGTTCCCTTACTGGATTATATTAAATTTTGTAGTAGATTTTTTCATTTTGTAAAGACCCTTGGGTTTTCTAGGCTCTCAATAATATATTCAAGGAAAAAAAGCAAAAGACCAAAAACTCTTCTTTTTCAATGCTTATACAGATTATTTCATTATGAGTCTTAGTATATTTTCTAGAACCTCTACGACATTAAATAAATATAACGGTAATGAGAAGCATTCTTGTCTAGATGGTTTTAGTGTTTTATGATTTAGGATAGTATTTGCTGGTACTTTTTGGTAAACTGTCTTCATTATATTTAAGTATTTTTCTTCTACTTCTATTTTATGCAGGATTTTTAAATTATGATTGAATGTTGAATTTTATCATATGTGTTTCCAACATCTGCTGATACAACAGATGCTATCAGCACCTGCCCTCATCTCCTTAGTGCTTACCTCTACATACTGAAAGTTGTTAACGGTAAACAACTGTGACTCTGTTTGAGAGCTTTGTTTTCTGGCCATGAGAACAGCAGGGTAAGCCTGATGTGCCAGAGAATTAACATCCCTAAAGCAGTTCTCAACCAATGACAGATGGGGAGTTGGTGGATAATACCGCAGATTATTTGTCCCTAGGTAGAGATAGTTCTAAAACATGTTTTATTCTGTCTCCCAGAGTTCCACAGTTGGATTGAACTCCAGTTGCCCACAGTGGTAATTTGTTTGATAATGCATACCTTTATTGGCTTTCTTTCCTAATCTGCCTCATGTCCTCATGTTTCAACTGGTGTTTCCTGGGCTTATGTCCTTAATAATGACTTGTATTTGAATCCTTATCTCAGGATATGCTTCAGGAGAAACCTAAGCTGAGAAAATGGTATAATCATATGATTTTCTCCGTTAGTTTATTGATGTTGTGCAAGTCAGCAAACCACAGTCAGAGGGTTGGATATCTGTTTTTGTAAATAAAGTTTTATTGAAACGTAGCCAGATCCATGCATTTACTATTGTATATGGATGCTTTTGCACTGCAATGGCAGTTGAGTATTTGCAACCAAGACCATACGGCTCGAAAACCTAAAATATTTACTGTCTGGCTGTTTAAAATATAGTTAGCCAATACTATTCTAATGGATTATTTTGATAGATATCTTGTTACTTACTGCATGCTACCTACATTCCTGAAATAAAGTCTATTTGATCAAAGTGCACCATTGTTTTGAAAATTTACTAGAATTACATTTGCTTATATATATATATAGCATCTATATTCATAAGTAGTATTGATCTTTTTTTTTTCTTTTTTTAGGATTTTATATTAAATATATTCTGGCTTCATAAAAATTGAGACCTTTCCATCTTTTTCTATACAAATAATATAAAATACATTGGAATTATCTTAAAGATTAGCTAAAAGGTTACAAAACTTTTTTAATAGTAAATCTCTAAACACCTTTCTAATATCTTTTAAATAAATTGATTTATTCAAGTTATCCATATCTTGGATCAATTTTAGAAGTTTTCAGTTCCTCTAGATTTTCACTTCTATTGGTTGTTAGCTGTATGCACTATTCTCTCATAATTCTTTTATTATCATTTGTATCTGTGATTATGTGCCCTTTCTAATTCTTATTTTGTGTTGTTGCTCTCTCTGTTTTTCCTTATAAGAGTTGTGAAAGGTTTATCTACTTCATTGGCTTTTTCAAAGAACCAATTTCTTAGAAATTAAAAAAATTCTCTTTGCTATTTTTTCCTGCTTCATTATTTTCAGATTTTATCTTTATTACTTTTCTCTCCCTAGTTTCTTTTGGTTTATTTGTTGTTCTTTTTAAAATTTCTTCAGATAAGTACTTAACTCCAGGATTTGATACAGGTTTTGTGAAGCCTGAAGCTTATATAATTTTAGGGGCCCTCCTTATGAAAAAGATTACAAAATTATGAATATAAAATTAAAAATGAGTCTATGAGTCAGAATGGACTCGACTGCAGTGAGTTTGGTTTATGTAAGTAAGGAATTTGAATCTTAAGCTTCATTAATGTCATAGTAAATCCACCCAAGATTAATTCGTTCTTTTTAATATTTCTCTTTTAATAATGAAAGTATTTTTGCTATACATGTCTAGCTTTTTGCGTCTCCCATAACTTTTAGTAGACAGTAGAAAAACTTGCATAGCCCACTGAGAGAAAGGGCTTCCAAAAAAGAATTCTACATTAATTCTATATAACAAGAATGCTAAGATAGTATTCACTTGCAGGGAAAAAGATGTTTGTGTATGGACAAGAATTCATAGGGTGTATCACCCACATACCCAATCTAAGAAAAATATTGAGAAAATATCCAAATAAAACAATAAAGAATTTGAAAGGAAATTTCAAGGTGGAAGAAAGTGAGAAAACAATATTTATCTATGGAAAAGAAAGAAAGAAATATAAATGCATAAAGATAAATTGTCTGGAACTGAGTAATATAAGTTTAAGAAAAGACTCTTAAGAAGAAATCACTGAGTTATCTCACCATAGCATAGAGACTGGTGTCAGGAGGAGAAAGTGTAAGGAAAAGCATTCCAAATGTCTCAAGAGGAGTTGGGAGGGGAAATGATCTCTGTTATATTTATGGGCTCTCTGTTCTGTTTATCTATCTTTACTACAATACCATACTTCTTTATGGTTTAAGAGTATCAATCTTATTATTTTAATCTTTTCCTTGTCTTATTTTACAGGTTAGTACTCCTGTACAGTGGATCAGTAGAAATGGTGATAGTAGGTATACTTGCCTTATTCCTGACTTAAAAGGGAATTTTATTAAAGTTTTACTATTAAGTGTGATGTTCATTGTATGTTTTTTGAGAATTCTTTATTAGGCTAAAGATATTCTTTGTTAAAAAAATTTTTTTTTAAGGTTCATGAATGGGGGGCTGGGCCAAGATGGCAGAGTAGTTGGATGCTTCCAGTGGACCCTCTTACAACAAAGACCCAAAAAACAAGTGAATCAATTACATATGACAATCTAGGAGCCCTGAACATCCAAGGCAAAGATGAGGAACTGGACCAAGTGGCAGGCGGAGGGAGAGATGGTTCGGAAGCAGCGAGGAGTTGCCAGACCTGACCTGGTGAGAGCCTGAGCCCTTCAAGCCTGATCAGCCTTGGGGTGAGCGGTGAGGCAGACAAGCAGCCATGCTCAGGAGGCGTAGTCCACACAGGGAGAGACTCAGCTGCTGAGAATCTACTCAGCCACACAACCAGTGAGAAGCAGCCCTAGATTGCTGAGAGATAAGTATTTGCATCCGGCCTACTGCACAGATCGAAAACACCCACCTCAGGGAAAAACCTCTCTCCCATTTACCTCCCTGCTCCCTGCTCTGCACTGGGTCCCGGACCAGCTTCAGCAACTGTCGAGTCCCCTGGGCTGGAAGTAGGATCTGTCACACGCCTTGAGCCATTCTCCTGGCCTTGGAGAGTGAACAAATTATAAACACGGGAAAAAATAAACTGCTGGCTCCCCTGAGCCGGGAACCCAGGGCAGGCACAGCTCCTTTGCCTAGACACAGGCATAAGGGATCCACAAACTTTGAGTGCCTTTCCTCCTGCAGAGATTTGTGTGGGCCCGTTTCAATAGCATAGGCCCTCATTACTGCAGTATAACAGGGTATATACCTGAAGTCTAACTTGAACTGTTTCAGCTGTGAAATGGCAAGTTCTTGATATTTGACACTGCTATGCCCATTAAGCAGGGTCTTCACCTAACCACATCAGGGACCTGAGGACTGGTGGCTCCACCCATGCCACATAGCCACCTGCAATAGTGGCCCAAGAATAAGAGGTGCCTCCCAGTTCTTACAGCCAACAGCATTGGGTGCTCATAGTCTGGCTGCAAAACCCACCCACCTTCGCTCTCTAGGGAACAGGGACATGCCTTCCTCCTGGACACTCGGGGCAGCCATCAGCCCCCGCCTTGCTCAGAGTGTGTCCCCAATCACCCCTGCCTTGCTCAGAGTGTGCCTACACCAATCACCCATGCCTGAATAGGACTATAAGTGAGAGCCTACACCACACACTTGGTGGCTATCTACCTGGGTACCTGAGCTGAATCCATACAGGAGGAGTGGGCAGACTCCTGAGTTCACATAACTAGTAACAGATCTAACCACCTGGTGGCAGGACATTAGAGCTTCAAAGGTGCCAGTAATGAAACTAGCTCATACGAGCAGCCTATTTGGGAATATCAAAACAAAAAAGAAGCTAGGACACAGTAAGCAAACATAAAATAAATATAATAACTTATTGATGGCTCTGAGACGACAGTCAATATCAAATCACATAAAGAGGCAATCCATGATGGCTTCAGCAAGCTCCCAAAATAAAGAATCTAGAAATTATCCAGAAGAGGAGAATTTCTTGGATTACCAGAGGCAGAATACAAAGATTAATATACAGAACTCTTCAAGAAATTAGGAAGGATATTAATCAAAATGCAGAACACACAATAGAGGAAATTAAAAAAATTAGACAGGAGCATAATGACAAATTTAACAGGTTGCAAGAATCCATAGACAGTGTTCAGAAATCTGGAAGATTACAATTTCAGAAGTAGACAACTAAATTAAAAATCATAGGAGCAGAACTGAGGCAATAGAAGTCAGAATTGGTGAGATTGAAGATAAAGTACTTGACACCAACTCATTCGAGGAAAAATCCAATAAAAGGATTAAAAAAAATGAAGAAACCCTAAGAATTATGTGGGACTCTATCAAGAGGAATAACCTATGAGTGATTGGAGTACCAGAACAGGGTGGGGGTGGGGGCCGGATAACAGAAAATACAGAGAGAATTGTTGAAGATTTGTTGGCAGAAAACTTCCCTGGTAGAGTGAAAGATGACAAGATATCTATCCAAGATGCTCA
>NW_004444026.1:2038876-2040621 GCF_000243295.1 Trichechus manatus latirostris | reverse complement strand
AAAATCAGTAACATCAGATAACAACCCAAGACTAGAACACAGGACAGAGCAACCAGATATCAACCCAGATAGGGAAGTCACAAAAATACATCAAAACTAAAACACTGAAAATAGGGAAACAAATGTCAATATGTAAAAGATGACAATATTAAAACAAAAAAGAGGAACTTAAAAAAGTAGATGTAGATTTTTTATATGGAGAGGAAGTCAAGGCGATATAAAGAAATAAAAGACTGGTATAACCTTAGAAAAATTATTTTAATTATTTAATTATTATATTAAGGTAACCACAAAGGAAACTAACAATCCTACAAGTCAGAATAAAAAAACTAGAAAAATATAAAGACTCAGCAAACACAAAATCAAGAACAATGAAAAAGATGAAAAGAAAATACATAAAGAAAAATGACTTAGCACAGAAAATTAAGTGGAACAAAGAAACTGTCAACAACACACAAAAAAAGATATCAAAATGACAGCACTAAACTCACACCTACCAATAATTACTCTGAATGTAAATGGACTAAATGCACCAATAAAGACACAGAGAGTGGCAGATTGGATTAAAAAATCATGATCAGTCTATATGCTGCCTACAAGAGACACATCTTAGACTTAAAGACACAAACAAACTAAAACTCAAAGGATGGAAAAAATATATCAAGCAAACAACAGTCAAAAAAGAGCAGGCATGGCAATATTAATCTTTGACAAAATTGACTTTATAATCCACCACAAAGGATAAGGAAGGACACTATATAATGATTAAAAGGTCAATACACCAGGAGGACATAACTATAATAAATATTTATGCACCCAACGACAAGACTCCAAAATACATAAAACAAACTCTAACAGCACTGAAAAGAGAGATAGCTCCACAATAGTAGTAGGAGACTTCAACATACCACTTTTGGTGAAGGGCAGAACATACAGAAAGAAGCTCAACAAAGACATGGAATATATAAATGCTACAATCAAGCAACTTGATCTCATAGACATATACCGAACACTCCACCCAACAGCAGCCAAGTATACTTTCTTTTCCAACGCACGTGGGACTTTCTCCAGAATAGACCACATATTAGGCCATAAAGCAAGCCTTAACAAAATTCAAAACATCAAAATATTACAAAGCATCTTTTCTGACCATAAAGCCATAAAAGTAGAAATCAACAACACAAAAAGCAAGGGAAAAAAAATCAAACACATGGAAACTGAACAACACCTTGCTCAAAAACTGCTGGGTTATAGAAGAAATTAAGGATGGAATAAAGAAATTCATAGACTCAAACTAGAATTAAAACACATCCTACCAGAACCTTTGGGACACAGGAAAAGCAGTGCTCAGAGGTCAGTTTATAGCAATAAATGCACACACCCAAAAAGAAGAAAGAGCCATAATGGAAACATTAACCCTATGACTAGAACAAGTAGAGAGCAGCAAAAGAAGCCCTCAGGTGCCAGAAGAAAGGAAATAAGAAGAATTAGAACAGAATTAAATGAAATAGAGCAGAGAAAAACAATTGAAAGAGTTAACAAGACCAAAAGCTGGTTCTTTGAAAAGATCAACAAAATTGTTAAACCATTGGCCAAAATGACAAAACAGGAGAGGAAACAGATAACCTGTGTAAGAAATGAGATGGGTGAAAAGAATCATAACAGAATACTATGAAAAATTGTACTCTAACAAATTTGAAAACCTAGAGGAAATGGACAAATTTCTAGAAACTCACTACCTACCT
>NW_004444026.1:2010505-2037918 GCF_000243295.1 Trichechus manatus latirostris | reverse complement strand
ATAGACCAATGAAACAGAATTGAGAATCCAGACATAAATTCATAAACCTAGGAGCAGCTAATATTTGACAAAGGCCGAAAGTCCATTAACTGGTAAAAAGACAGTCTCTTTAACAAATGGTTTTGTCATAACTGGTTATCCATCTGTAAAAAGTGAAACAAGACCCATACATCACACCGTGTACAAAAACTAACTCGAAATAGATCAAAGACTTAAATATAAAATTGAAAACGATAAAGATCATGGAAGAAAAAATAGGGACAATGCTAGAAGCCGTAGTACATGGCATAAACAGAATATGAACCATAAGTAACAATGCACAAACACCAGAAAAGAAACTAGATAACTGTGAGCTCCTAAAAATCAAACACTTAGCTCATCAAAAGTCTTCATCAAAAGAGTAAAAAGACAACCTAAAGACTGGGGAAAAAAATTTTGGCTACAACAAATCTAATCAGGGTCTAACCTCTACAAGATACTGCAAAACCTTAACAACAAAATGAAAAATAACCCAATTAAAAAATAGGCAAAGGATATGAACAGGCACTTTGCCAAAGAGGACATTCAGGCAGCTAACAGGCACATGAGGAAATGCTCATGATCATTAGCCATTAGAGAAATGCTGATCAAAACTACAATGAGATACATTCTCACCCCAACAAGACTAGCGTTAATCCAAAAAACACAAAATAATAAATACTGGGGAGGTTGTGGAGAGACTGAAACACTTATACACTGTTGGTGGGAATGTAAAATGGTATAACCACTTTGGAAATAGATCTGGTGTTTCCTTAAAAAGCTAGAAAAAGAAGTACCATACGATCCAGCTATCCCACCCCTTGGAATATATCCTAGAGAAATAAGAGCCGTCAGACGAATAGATATATGCACACCCGTGTTCATTGCAGCACTGTTCACAATAGCAAAAAGATGGAAACAACCTAGGTGCCCATCAACGGATGAATGGATAAACAAATTATGGTATTTCCACCCAATGGAATACTATGCAACAATAAAGAACAACGATGAAGCCGTGAAACATCTTACAACATGGAGGAATCTGGAGGTCATTATACTGAGTGAATTTAGTCAGTCATAGAAGGACAAATATTGCATAAGACAACTATTATAAGAACTCAAGAAAAGGTTTAAACACAGAAAAAAACATTCTTTGATGGTTACAAGGGTGGGGAGGGAAGTTGAGGGTTATTCACTAACTGGATAGTAGACAAGCATTATCTTAGGTGAAGGGAAGGGCAGCACACACTACAGGGGAAGTCAGCACAACTGGACTAAACCAAAGCTAAGAAGTTTCCTGAATACAATCAAACACTTAGAGAAAGAGTAGCAGGAGTAGGGGTCTGGGGACCATGCTTTCAGGGGACATCTAGGTCAATTGGCATAACAAAGCTCATTAAGAAAATGTTCTGCATCCTGCTTCGGTGAGTGGCGTCTGGGGTCTTAAAAGCTTGCAAGTGGCCATCTAGGATGCATCAATTGGTCCCAACCACCTGGAGTAAAGGAGAATGAAGAACACCAAAGACACAAGGAAAGTATTAGCCCAAGAGACAGAACGGGCCACATAAACCAGAGACTTCATCAGCCTGAGACCAGAAGAATGAAATGGTGCCCGGTACCACCAATGACCGCCCTGACAGAGAACACAACAGAGAGTCCCTGATGGAGCAGGAGAAAGCTGGGGTGCAGAACTCAAATTCTAGTAAGAAGACCAGACTTAATGGTCTGACTGAGACTGGAGGAACCCCCGAAAGCATGGTCCCTGGAATCTCTATCAGCCCAGAACTAAAATAATTTCCGAAGCCAACTCTTCAGACAGGGATTGGACTGAACTGTGGAACATAAAGTGATACTCTTGAGGAGTGTGACTCTTAGCTCAAGTAGATACAAGAGACTAAATGGGCAGCTTCTGTCCAGAGGTGAGATGGGAAGGCAGAGAGGGTTAGGAGCTGGTTGAATGGATATGGGGAATCGGGTGGAAAGGAGGACTGTGCTGTCACAGTATGGGGCGAGCAATTAGGGTCACATAACAACGTATGTATAAATTTTTGTATGGGAGACTAACCTGAAATGTAAACTTCATTTAAACTACAACAATAAAAAAAGGAAAATAAAATAAGGTTCATGAATGGATTTGAATTTTTTTGAAATCCCTTTCTGCATCTGCTAAGATGTCTGTATGGCTTCTATCCTTCAAACATTTGATGTGGCAGGTTACATCATTTGGTTTCAAATTCTGAACCAACTTATTATTTTCAAGCAAAAATTTAGCCTTCCACAGTTTCGTAACTGCTAGCAGAAGACATGAGATTTCTGAGTTAGAGGCAAAGGATTTTATTACTCATGGAACAGCAAGCAGCATGAGCATCAGTATGTTTGTGTCAGTACTCCTGGCCGCCAAGTCTCAAAAGAGCCAAGTGGATGGGCCCAGATGGGTGCCTGTATATATAGTGGGTTGCATGACAAGAGAAGAACATGAAGCTTAGGGAATCCCAATCTTTTGTAATGAGCTGTAAGCATGCTTGCCCTTTGCTCTGGAGAGAAGCACTATCTCTATCTTCCAAGGCTGCTCACTAGACAAACATCTTGAAAAAGTAATCCAGAACAAAGTTTGTCGGTACCTCTGCTCATAAAACATGCAAAAGTGTGAGAGACCCATAGAGAATTGTGTCCCAACAACTGCAATCCCATACTTGCATGAGGTTAAGTTTATTATTACAAAGTCTCATGGGAGATATTCCACACAAAACCAAGGCTGAGGCAGGCAAGTTTCTTTATCATCTTCTGATCGTATATTTTTCTCACTTTCTTTGCTCAGTGGTGCTCTCAGTGATGAACGTTGGGGGTCCTTTCTCTACATGAAGTTTGCATCCTTGACTTACCATCTTACACAGACTATAGGCCTTGTGAGGCCTTATCAGGCCTATAGTAAGCTTCCAGGGTACCAGAGATTGGCAGGCCCTCCAGCAAAGCCATCAACTTGAGAGCTTTTCGAGGGCTCTTTCGATTTGTGCATTCTTGTTATTTTTGGCCTCTAAGGAATTACCTTATATTCTTGCCAGTTTGGCCATAATCTTTAAAAACATATTTAATTGTGTTTAGCATTTTTTAGGTATTGTGTACCGGGAGGCTTTTTCAGTTTATTTAGTCTGCCATATTGCTGTAAAGAGAAGTGCCTATACAGTTTTTAGAGTTGAAAAGGCTTTTAAGATTAATAAAAATTTTATTTTATAGATTAATAAATTAAGGTCCTGTGAGTTTATTTAAATTGCTTTGATATGCCTTGTGTCTTATATTGTGCAAGTAGAAGCATCAGTTCTCCAACCCAGGGCTTCTGACTCTAAATCTAGTGTTGTTTTTCCTCATCAGGAAGGTTAGTACAGTTTGCTAGAGAAAATCTCTTTTAGTTCTTATCTAGATGGGTGGCTGTGATCCAGCAAAAGACTGAAAAGGTCTAGAGAAATTGCTATCTACATTTTGGCACCAGCTGTCTCTGTTTTGGTGAAATAACTAGTCCTACAGGACACACAGACTCTGAAGTCAAAAGCTGGTATGTTGTAATGTGAATAAAACTCATGTTACCAACTTAGGGAATCACACACACATGCAGACACACATCCATATGCCTAAACACACACACACAAATACACAGGAATATATAGACTGTATGCATAGAATTTTTTTTTTTTTTTTACATTTGTCAAAGAGCAAACTGTGTGGCTGGAAATTTAACTTCTGTTAAAATTAAAGCAAAGATTTTTATTGAAGGAATAAATCAATCCAGATTGGACAAGACTTCATGAGGATTCACAAAAGTACTCGCACAAAGAAATGTTTCACAGAGCTTAAGTACAGACAATTCGGGAACTTACAAGAGAAAATTTTGATTGATTGACATTTACAAAACCATGCTTCAACAGACATCAGACAATTATGAGATATCTTAAGCATTGTTTTGTTAATCATAAAGTTTGAGTCAGTTAACTTCTTGCTAGTCTGTGTATATTTTGGGGGCCAGACTGAGTGAATATCTTTCCTGGGAGCATGCTGTGAGAGGAAGGGAGGAGAGAGGAGCCCTCACGCTTCCTGAGGTATTCTGGCTACTTGGCTTTTGAGAGTCAGCTCAGAATGAGCAGTAAACAACAAAAATGAAGTCCAACCTACATCTTTGGCAGAGAGAAGCATCTCCTTACGCCAAGCATCTAGATTTTGGGGGGGCTCCCACACAGCCCTGCTTCTGATCAAGAATTTCTATAGAAGTTTGCTAATAACTATTATAAGAGTGTCTTCTCCTGCATAGACTTGTTTTCCTTGTGTTTATTAGATGGCTACCTATTTAAAATAGGCTTTTAAGACCTCTCAATGAAAGATAGCTGGTCCCCATCTGTTCCATCTTTACCATGTTATAGCTTTGTCTTCTGCTTCTGTGATCTTTTAAAAAGGGGTATGTAAGAGCATGGCCGAATTAATAGTAATACTTGGCAGAGAGGGACATTGGCCAAGGTGAACAGTGGAACTATTCTCTAAGGAATTACTGTTTCTTCAAAATACATGATCTTTTGCGTAGCAAAGTAGTGTTGCATTGTGAGTACAAGTGTTTGAAAAACATTTCATAAAACATTTTATCAATCCTATGATAATTATTATCATGATTAAGAGAAATAATCAAGTTTGTAAAACTGAATGTAGCCAAGAACCAATTTGAGTAGATATCCAACTAAAAATATCAGGAAAAGTGGAGTTGGACATAGGGGGTAGTTGAAGCCATGTAGCTTTAGGGCAGACCTGTTTAAGATCGATTTCTACTTCTCCAGATGTATTTATCCAAGTAAAATAAGTGATTAACAATTGTGGATTCCTCTTTGTGCTAGAATGAAATCAAGGACAATTCTATCATCCAACACAACTTTGGCAAGAGAGTTCAAAGGTTTTTGCTGGGCTTCTATACTATTGGCTACTTTGTTATTTGCAGCATAGTAGCAGACATATTGCGAATAGATTTTTCAAGTTTGAGGAAACCCAAAAGTAGAAAAAGGCCCAGGAGAAATGCCCATCCATCCAAAGATCTGTCCATTATGTTGTTATTGTTAGCTACCATTGAGTCAGTTCCAACTCATAGTGACTATATGTACAACAGAATGAAACACTGCCTGGTCCTGCACAATCCTCACAGTCGTTGCTATGTTTGTGGCCATTGTTGCAGCCGTGTGTCAATCCATCTCAAGTGTCTTCCTCTTTTTCAGTGACCTTCTAGTTTTCCAAGCATGGTGTCTTTCTCCAGGGACTAGTCCCTCTGATAATATGTCCAAAGTACGTGAGATAAAGTCTTGCCATCCTCGCTTCTAAGGAGCATTCTGATTACTTCCAAGACAGATTTGTTTGTTCTTCTGGCAGTCCATGGTATATTCAATATTCTTCGCCAATACCATAATTCAAAGGCATCAATTCTTCTTCAATCTTCCTTATTCATTGTCCAGTTTTGTATGTATTTGAGGCGAATGAAAATACCATGGCTTGGATAAGGTGCACCTTGGTCCTCAAAGTGACATCTTTGCTAACACTTTAAATAGATCTTTTGCAGTAATTTGCCCAATGCAGTATGTCATTTGATTTCTTGACTGCTGCATCCGTGGATGTTGATTGTGGATCTAAGTAAAATGAAATTCTTGACAACTTCAATCTTTTCTCCGTTTATCATGATGTTGCTTATTGGTCTAGTTATAAGGATTTTTGTTTTCTTTATCTTGGATTTTTTTCCATACTGAAGGCTGTAGTCTTTGATGTTCATTAGTAAGTGCTTCAAGTCCTCTTCACTTTCAAAAAGAGAGGTTGGGTCATCTGCATATCATATGTTGATAATGAGTCCTCCTTCAATCCTGATTTCGTGTTCTTTATATAGTCTGTCTTCTTGGATTATTTGCTCAGCATACAGATTGAGTAAGTATGGTGAAAGTATACAACCTGGACACACACATTTTCTGATTTCAAACCATTCAGCATCCCTTGTTTTGTTTGAACGACTGCCTCTTGATCTATGTACAGGTTCTGCATGATCACAATTAAGGTTCTGAAATTCCCATTCTTCACAATGTTATCTATAATTTATTATGATCCACACAGTCGAATGCCTTTGCATAGTCAATAAAACACAGGTAAACATCTTTCTGGTATTCTCTGCTTTCAGCCAAGATCCATCTGACATTCTTCCACATCCTCTTTTGAATCCGGCTTGAATTTCAGGCAGTTCCCTGTCTATGTACTACTGCAACTGCTTTTGAATGATCTTCAGCAAAATTTTACTTGCATGTGATATTAAGGATATTGTTTGATACTTTCTGCATCCTGTTGGGTCACTTTTGTTTGGAAGGGGCACAAGCATGGATTTCTTCTAGTTGGTGGGTCAGGTAGCTTTCTTCCAAATTTCTTGGCATAGATGAGTGAGCACTTCCAGTGTTGCATCCATTTGTTGAAACATCTCAATGGCATTTTGTCAATTCCCAGAGCCTTGTTTTTTGCCAGTGCCTTCAGTATAGCTTGGACTTCTTCCTTCAGTGCCATTGGTTTTTGATCATATGCTACCTCTTGAAATGGTTGAGTGTTGACCAATTCTTTTTGGTACAGTGACTCTGTATTCTTTCCATCTTCTTTTAATGCTCCCTGCTTCATTCAATATTTTGGCCATAGAATCCTTCAATATTGAAACTCAAGGCTCGAATAGTTTCTTCAGTTCTTTCAGCTTGAGAAATGCTGAACGAGTTCTTCCCTTTTGATTTTCTAACTCCAGTTGTATGTACTTTTGATTATAATACTTTACTTTGTCTTCTCGATCTGACCTTTGAAATCTCTTCAGATCTTTCACGTGATCCTCTCTTCTGTTCGCTTTAGCTACTCTTGGTTCAAGAGCAAGTTTCAGAGTCTCTTGTGACATCCATTTTGGTCTTTTCTTTCTTTCCTGTCTTTTTAATGACCTTTTGCTTTCTTCATCTGTACTGTCCTTAATGCTATCCCACAACACATCTGGTCTTCAATCGTTAGTGTTCAGTGCATCAAAACTATTCTTGAGTTGGTCTCCAGATTCAGGTGGGATATACTCAAAGTCATATTTTGGCTCTCGTGGACTTGTTTTAATTTTCTTCATCTTCAACTTGCATAGGAGCAATTGATGGTCTGTTCTACAGTCAGCCCCTAGCCTTGTTCTGACTGATGATATTGAGCTTTTCCATCGTCTCTTTCCACAGATGTCATTGATTTGATTCCCATGTATTCAGTCTGGCGAGGTCCACATGTATAGTTGCCATTTATATTGTTGAAAACAGGTATTTGTAATGAATAAGTCATTGGTCTTGCAAAATTCTCTCATGCAATCTCAAGAGTCGTTTCTGTCACCAAGGCCATATTTTCCAGCTACTGATCCTTCTTCTTTGTTTCCAATGTTTCATTCCAATCACCAGTAATTATCCATGCATCTTGATTGCATGTTTCGTCAACTGCGGAAATTGGTGAAAGTCTTGAATTTCTTCATCTTTGACGTTAGTGGTTGGAGCGTAAATTTGAATAATAGTTGTATTAACTGCTCTTCCTTGTAGGCATATGAATATTATCGTATCACTGACAGCGTTGTACATGAGGATAGATCTTGAAATGTTCTTTTTGATGATGAACGTGATGCCATTCCTCTTCAATTTGTCATTCCCAGCATAGTAGACCATATGAGTGTCTGATTCAAAATGGCCAATACCAGTCCATTTCACCTAATGCCTAAGACATCGATCTTTATGCATTCCTTTTCATTTTTGATGACTTCCAATTTTCCTCGATTCATACTTCATACATTCCACATTCCTATTATTAATGGATGTTTGCAGCTGTTTCTTCTCATTGTGAGTCATGCCACATAAGCAAATGAAGGTCTCGAAAGCTTGACTCCATCCACATCATGAAGTCGACTCTACTTTGAGGAGGCAGCTCTTCCCCAGTCGTGTTTTGAGTGCCTTCCAATCTGAGGGGCTCATCTTCTGGCCCTATATCAGACAATATTCTGCTGCTATTCATAGGTTTCACTGGCCAGTTTTTTTAGAAGTAGATTGCTAGGTCCTTCTTCCTAGTCTGTCTTAGTCTTGAATCCCAGCGGAAACCTTTCCACCATGGGTGACCCCTCTGGTATTTGAAATACCAGTAACATAGCTTCCAGCATACAGCAACACCAAGCCACCACAGTATGACAAACTGACAGATGAGTGGTGGTTGGCCATTATAGGGTTTTCATAATTTCTTTTGTGTTGGGAAGAGTTTCAGATCATTGATCCAGTGTCTGCTTTCATTATAAGAGTAGAGACATAGGGGAACCCCTAAAAGCCAAATGTAGATTGACCTGTCATTTTTAAACCATGTAGGCATGGTAATGCCCAAACATAGGGTTTGTTATTTGGATTTGGGCTTTATTAGTAGGTATTTTGACTCCCCAAATAAAAATATATATCCATGAGGAGGACAGATCGTATTATTTCAAGTGTCATTTTTATGGAGAAGGCATAGTTTGGTTGATTTTTTTGAGCCATTCTTCATTCAAAGAGTTATTAGAAATAGACAACCCCAATATTTAGGGTGTGGCTGCAAGGTCCCTGTATAAGGATTTGAAGATACCTGGAATTCCTTGGGTTTATGAGTGATCAGTCAGCACATGGGTGAAACTTCATTGTATTTTTCATACAGTTTTTGAAGCATTCCTTTGTATCATTGGCTCAAGGGTGTTGAGTTAAATATAGCACTTGGGGACCTGTTAATAATTCTAGAGGATATCACAACCTGATACATATAGCCTGTTTGAAAGAAATATTAGGATTTAAAATAAAATCAATGTGCAGAGCTATAGTTAAATGCAAGCATAGCTAAAGGGTCTAATTTAGTATGTCAATATTTTGGGATTTTATGGCACATCCAACGGTCAGTCAGATTTCCAGCACTAACTACTGATTGAGCTAATCTAACAAAGGCATTATCATGCTAAGTATCAGCATGAGTCACAATATACAGTAAGAGAATACTTAAGAAAGACTTTATAGTATAAGAATACTAACCAAAAATAATACAGTCAGGCAAATGAAAATAATAACTATGATAAAGCAAACTCCTGCTTAATTATTTGCATGGAAAAAGAAGATATTAAAACAAGAGATAATACCACAAGTGTGTAATAAAGCAACTACCATAAGAATACCAGTAATCAGGAAACAAAAAAATTTCAGCAGGTTGCGTGAAATTTTGTTCCATCATCTTGGTAGGAGCTGTCTACTACAATGTCGTCTGCTTCTGGTCACAAGGGTGTTTAAACTTCAGTTTAAATCCTTTAGTATGTTTAATAGTCCAGGCAGGGGATTAGCCTTCTTAACTTGGGATAGGTGGATCCAAGTTTTAACTCCCTGTAATTTAGCGGCACAAGGGTTAGTGAGGAGGACCAAATTCAGTCCTTTCTCATCTGGTTCAATATGTACAATATACATACTCACCTGGCTCAATAGTAGGTAATTTTGGTATTTCTAACTTTTGGCTGTTAAAAGCTTTGTTGACTCATGAAAGGTGCTCTTTAGAGTACTGAGTCAAATCCTGACAATATTTCAATAATTCAGGTTGAACTAAATTAGAATCAGTATAGGTTGAGAAATAAAGAAGCACCATAGGCCTTCCAGTAATAATTTTATGCAGGGTTAATTTATGTGGCCCAAGCGGTGTGGACTAAGGGAAAGACTTTAGTTCAGGATAAGCTTAAGGACTCAGAAAGCTTGGCTAATTGGGTTTCTATTATGCCATTAGTTCTTTCTACTAGCCCAGAAGTTTGTGAATGGTAAGGCAATGAAGTCTTTGATAAATAGGAAAAATCTTACATATTTCTTTAATTACTTGTCCAGTAAAATGGTTCTGCCTGCCACTGCAAAGAATTTTTGGTAGTCCCCAAGTGGAGATTATATTTTCGAGATATTTCTTAACCACCAAGGTTGCAGTGGCATGGCAACTAGGAAAAGCTTCTACCCAAGGTGAAAATCTGCAAATCATCACTAATACATATTTGTAACCACTTGAAGGTGGGAGCTGGATAAAATCTAATTGCCATTCAAGTATAGGTCTTGATGGTGATGGGTATTTCCTAGGTTTAAAAGGTTTGCCTGAGTTATAGGGAGAACAAATAGAGCAATGAGGCAACATGCTTGATGGACTAAAAAAAATTGTTCCCACCAGTATTTCTTTAAAATTTCAATCATTTTACTCATTCTAAATGGGATCTTTCATGGAGAGCTTTCAACATAGGGACATGAAATGATATAGGTAAGACAAGCTTCTGATCAGGACTGAGCCATAATTTGGTTGTGGTATCCTGAGAATGATCCGCTTTCTTCCATTTTTCAGTTTTCCTCAGTTTTAGCTAATTGCTGATTTTTTATTAATTTTTCTAAAGTTAATTCATTCAGATTATTATTATTTATGAACAAGTCAGGGTAATCTCCTTTTTTCTGTTTTCATTAGGGCTAGGATAACTTGAGAAGTGGATTGTTTTGCTGTTCATCTACCAGGTTGTTCTCTCTTATCTTTGCAGCCTGAGGGACTCTTTTAAGTTTATGAGTCTGTATTTTTTATCACGGCAATCTCAGAGGGGAATAGTAAAACGTTTAAAAGTCCTGCTACTAAAGTTCCATTTTAAATGGCAGTTCCAGAAGAAGTTAGAAATCCTCTCTGTTACCATAGCAGCCAAAGTCATGAGTCACTCCGAAGGCATATTTAGAATCCGCGTAAACAGTCATGGACCTTCTTTTAGCAAGTTTGAGTAAGAGCAATTAAGTCAACTGGTTGGGCTGAAGTAGCCTCGGGAAGGGCTTGACTTTCAAGAACCTCAGTAGAGGTTGTGATGGCATATCCAGCCTGATAGTGAGAGCTAGTAGGACCAGGTTTCAAAGAGCAGCCATCAACAAATAGAACTAAAGCAAGGATAGCCAAAGGAATTTCTCTTAAATCTTTTTGGGTAGTTAAAAGCTGTTCAGTTAAATTTAAGCAATCAAGAGTTGGGTAATCCTCATTGTCAGTTTCTAGAAGGAGAGTGGAGGGATTTAAACAAGCCACAAAATGCAGTCTAATATTAGATGCAGCCACAAGGAGCACATCATAGGAAGTGAGCTGACTGGCAGAAAGATATTGGGTTAAAGCAGAGTTAACTATTGCATATACTACATGGGTAACATAAACATTTAGAAAATTGACACTGTACCAAAAAGAATTGGTCAATATTCAACCATTTCAGAAGGGAGCATGTGATCGAGAACCAATGGTATTGAAGGAAGAAGTCCAACCTGCACTGAAGGCATTGGCAAGAAAAGACTCCTGGAACTGACAGAATACCTACTGAGATGTTTCAACAAACAGATGCAGCTCTGGAGGTGCTTACTCATCTATGCCAACAAGTTTGAAAGACAGTGACCTGGCCAACCAGCTAGAAGAGATCCATGCTTATACCACTTTCAGAAAAGGTGATCCAATAGAATGCAGAAAGTATCAAGCAATATCATTAATTTCACATGCAAGAAAAATTTTGCTGAAGATAATTCAAAAACGGTTGCAACAGTACATCGACAGGGAACTGCCAGAAAGTCTAGCCGGATTGAGAAGAGGATGTGGAATGAGAGATATCATTGGTGATGTCAGATGGATCTTGGCTAAAAGCAGAGAATACAGAAAGATGTTTACCTGTATTTTATTGACTATGCAAAGGCATTCGACTCTGTGGATCATAACAAATTATGGATAATATTGTGAAGAATGGAAATTTCAGAACACTTAATTGTGTTCATGAGGAACCTGCACATAGACCAAGAGGTTTGAACAGAACAAGGGATATTTCGTGGTTTCAATTCAAGAAAGTTGTTCATCATGGTTGTATCCTTTGACCATATTTGTTCAGTCTGTATGCTGAGCAAATAATCTGAGAATCTGAACTATATGAAGAAGAACATGGCATCAGGATTGGAGGAAGACTCATTATCAACCTGCAATATGCAGATGACACAGCTTTTCTTGCTGAAGGTGAAGAGGACTCGAAGCACTTGCTGATGAAGATCAAAGCCTTCAGTATGGATTGCACCTCATCATAAAGAAAACAAAAGTCCTCACAAGTGGACCAATAAGCAGCATTATGATAAATGGAAAAAATATTGAAGTTGGCAAAGATTTCATTTTACTTGGATCCACGATCAACCCCCATGGAAGCAGGGTCAATACCCTCAATGCAGAAGATGAAAAAATGCAAAGTGGGTGAAAAGGTGATAAGAGGTGCAGAGTTTGTGACACACTAAAGCCACATAACAGAAAGAACAATTTCATCAGAACCTTAGGCTTTCCCTAAGATCCCTCACATGAAGATTTTCTCAATTCTAAAGATATAGAAATTTCTCCTCTAACATCAAATTCTTGGTTTTCTAATTTTGAATCTGCAGCAGTTTCAATTTTAAAAAAATGTTTCTTAAGCTCAGCAAAATAAATCACTATTAAAATAATTTTGTTCTCTATTAATCAAGTTGTTTACCTTTTCTGTAATTGTAAATAAAGCTACATTCTGGTCTCTGTAGGCAGAAATGAATCTTTAACTAAAATGCACAAGAATTGGAGTGAACAGATACTGAGAAATTGTAGATAGTTTATGTCATGGATTGAATTGTGTCCCCTCAAAATATCTGTCAACTTGGCTAGGCCATGATTCCCAGTACTGTGTGATTGTCCACCATTTTGTCATCTGATGTGACTTTCCTATGTGTTGTAAATCTTGCCTCTATGATGTTAATGAGGCAGGATTTGAGGCAGTTATATTAATGAGGCTCACGACTAAATCTACAAGATTAAGATGTGTCTTAAGTCAATCTCTTTTGAGATATAAAAGAGAGAAGCAAGCAGAGTAACAAAGGGACCTCATACCCCCAAGAAAGTAGGGCTGGGAGCAGAGTGCATCCCTTGAACCCGGGGTCCCTGTGCTTAGAAGCTCCTAGACCAGGGGAAGATTGATGACAAGAACCTTCCCCTACAGCCGACAGAGAGAGAGCCTTGCTCTGGAGCTGGCACCCTGAATTTGGACTTCTAGCCTACTAGACTGTGAGAGAATACATTTTTCTTTGTTAAAGCCTCCCACTTGTGGTATTTCTATAATAGCGGCACTAGATAACTAAGACAGTTTACAGTGAAAAGAATTTCTGTTTATGGAGACCTCTAGGAAAGTATGCTAAACATTCTTCCTTTTATGTTCTTGACTGAAATGACCAACCCATTCCCGTCAAGTCAATTCTGACTGGCAGCGATCCTATAGGTCGGAGTAGAACTGCGCCATAGAGTTTCCAAGGAGTGGCTGATAAATTCGAACTGCCAACCTTTTGGTTAGCAGCTGAGCTCTTAACCACTAAGGAATGTAAAAATAGGGAGCAATGTACAGAGAGAACAAGATAGGAGAAGATGTGGAAGGCCAACTCACAATTCCATTCCTGGGAAAGCCATGTGGTGTTCACAGGAAATAAGAATAGGGGATCCTGGCAGAATCTTAGGAACATCGCCCAGTTTGGAGGGAAATGGTTGGCAGTGAATCCTGGCTAACTGTGAGAAAGAGGATCCTTCACATGGAACCCTTCCTGTTTCTGTGAATTAACGGCATTTAGAACCCAGTTCTGGCTCTAGAGGCACAAGGGCAAGTGCAGCAACACCCAACAGGATATTAAAGGAATAATATAGAAAGAAGTAGGATAATTCAGTAGTATAAAATCTATTGACTCATCAATAGGTAAAAATTAGTTCTCTTGGATGTCCCAAGCATTCTCTTCATTCTAGACTTTTGCACAGGTTTCCTCTGCCTGAAACATTCTTCTTCCATTTTTCCTCTAACTTTCTTCACCTGGCTAATGATTTTTTAATACTACAGTTGTCAGCTTCAATATCACCACTTAAAAGAATTCTTTCTCTAAAACTTATCCCCAAAACCCTACCTGACCAGGTTAGATGTTTCTGCTCTACACTTTCATGGCATCCTGCTCTTCCTGTGTCATAATTGCTGGTTTTATTATCTGTCCTACATGAGGAAACTGTATGTTCTAGCATCTAGCAGAGTGTACTTAGAAGACAGTCTAGCATACAATAGACCATCAATAAACGTTTGTTTTATTGGATAGCTGGATGAATGGAAATATACATTTTTTTACCCAGTCTTCTACCCAATTTTTTTGGTATCATATTCAAACTTCCTTCCATGTAAACTTTCAAATTATTTTCCCAGGTTCAAAAAAATTACTATTTGAATTTTAATGGAGATTTCTTTTGTAGAACTGCCCCATAGGATTTCCAAGGAGTGACTGGTGGATTTGAATTGTTGACCTTTTGGTTAGCAGCCATAGCTCACCATAGCTCTTAACCACTGCATCACCATGGCTCCTTTTAATATAGAAATTATTTTTTGGTGTATTGACACATTTACATTGAAGTTTCACATTTAAGATTATAGTTAGTTTTTCCATTTAGTCAAAGTTTTTCCTATATTCCTGGATAAAGACTTGTATATTTAATGTAGGTCTTACATGTTTCTATTAGATTAATTCCTAGGTGTTGTCACAGTTTTTGCTGATAATAGGATTTTTTAAAATTATATTTTCTGTCAGTTATTGCTTGTATATGAAGCAGCAATTGACTTTTTATAGTTACTTTATAAATAGATTATCTCATCAAACTTTGTTACTTATTCTCTTAGGTTTCCAGTGGATTCTCTTGAGTTTTTCAAACAAACAATCATAGTACCTGTAATTAATGAATTCTTTCCAATAGGCATGATTCTTCTTTATTTTTACTACCTTATTACAATGGCTAGAATTTCCACTTATTTTCATGGAGCAACTTCTAGTGTTTCACTATTAAGTATGAACTAGGGAATAACTATCAATCTCTCTCTCTCTCTCTCTATATATATATATCAAACTATATATGGGATACATTCTTTTATTTCTAAGGGGCTCCAGCAACCAGAGAGAGAAGACTCAGAATCAGAACACACTCAGTGGGAGAGAACTTATGGGAAAAAAAAAAAGAACTTCTAAGGAGATTTATATGCAGTCCCAAAATAACCATATAGAAGCCTAAAAACATGATTTTCAAACCGAATATTCAATTAAAGGAAGTAAATTAAAAGGGAGGATGGTTACTGTTCAGGCCTAAATTAGTGATGGTCTCTGTGATGGTTAAGATTGTGTGTCAACTTGGCTGGGCCATGATTCTCAGTGTTCTACCAGTCATATAATGTGATCACTTCCCTGTTGAGATTTGATGTGTGATCACCCCAGATGGGATCTGCTGTGAGTAGCCAGTCAGTTAAAAGGAGTTTCCTTGAGTGTGTGGCCTGCATCCAAATATAAGTGGACGTTCTGGCTTTTGCCTGCCCTGGATCCTGCAGCTGGCTCCTGCTAGTCTGTCCTCTGGTTCTTGGGACTTGAGCTAGCAGCTTACCTCTGGTTTTGCCTGCTAATCTTAGGATTCATTGATCTTCACAGCCTGTGAACAAGAGCCCTGCTCTCTGACCTGCTGATCTTGGGTTCGCCAGCCCTTGCAGGTATGTGAATCAGGGGAAGCCTGGCAGTCTCACCTGCCGATCTTGGGATTTGTCCATCTTCACAGCCTGTGAGATAGAGCCCTGCTCTCTGACCTGCCAATCTTGGGTTTGCCAGCCCCTGCAGCTACATGAATCAGGAGAAGCCTCTATTCTAGTCCACAGACTTGGGACATTCCAACCTCTACAACAGTGTGAGCCATTTCCTTGATATAAATCTCTCTATATATATGTGTTTATATGCTTTACTGGGTTTGCTTCTCTAGAGAACCCAGCCTAAGACAGTCTGGAAGATTAAATGCAAGAAATATCTCAAAGTCTGGAGCAGAAATATTAAAAAATGGACTCAAGAAGGAAAAGATAACAGACTTGGAGGATAGATCCAGGAGACCTAACTTTCAAATTGTAGGTATTCTAGAAGGGGAAAATGGGACAGAAAGAGGAGAGCACTAATTAAACAAGTAATAGGAAAATATTTCCCTGGGTTAGGGAAGAATCTAAGACTATAGTTTAAAGGGCTTACATAGTTCTAGGTTAGACTGTTGAGAAAAACTACACTATGCATATCCTGATACAATTCCTGAACTATTAGAAAAAAGATAAAATCTTCAAAAATTTAAAGGCAGAAAAAAGAAACTATTCACAGTGCAAAAAGTAAGACTGACATCAGACTTCCCTTGAAGTTAGAAGACAGTGGAATAGCATCTATAGATGAGAGAGGGAGGGAGAGAGAAAGGGCGGAAGAGGGAGGGACAGGGATAGAGACTACAACAAAAGATATTAAAGAATACTCAAGAACTAAGAGTATATCACTTATGTACCTTGTTTGAGGAAAATAAAAAATACTTGAGAAAGACTAACCAAACAATAAATGAACCAGAACAGATACTTCAAATATGAAAAGATAAAGAAAAGTGGGAGTAGTGATAAGCAATTACCCTTGATATTTAAGTGTTTAGTGGATAAGGGTAAATATTCTGGGAATGTGTATATGAGAGATAAATAAGGAATTTTGAAACAGAAGGAATTACAAATACATTCTAAGTATTTCAGCTAAACCTAGAACTCGTGGATGAGTTAAAGTAGAGAAAGGATTTAAAAGCTTTTCAAAAAGTCATAGAGAGGAGGGGAAAGAAGGGGAGAAGATAGAGGGTTGGGAGGAATTAGAGTGTTATAGTAAAGGAGTACTAACATCTCAATAGGGAAATAGTAGATATTTATAAATAACATTAATGTTGTATGTATATGATTAAAAGTACAGAGAAATAGACAGTTATCAGTAATGGAATGGAAATGTACAGCAAAGCTTCCAAGTAAGGTTTAAAAAAAAAAAAACAGAATGGCAACTTATCAAATCAGTAAAAAAAGAAACAATAGATAAAAAGAAAACTTGTCTAAAGTAAGTAATAAATATTGAGTAATATGGGATAGGAACCCTGGTGGTGCAGTGGTTCAGAGCTCAGCTGCTAACCAAAAGATCGGCAGTTCAAATCCACCAGCTGCTCCTTGGAAGCCCTATGGGGCAGTTCCAGTCTGTCCTATAGGGTTACTGTGAGTCAGAATCCACTCGATGGCAACGGGTTTGGTTTTTTTGGTTTCAATATGGAATAAAATAAGGTGCATGAGTCATCACATCCAATGTGAGTAATTTGGAAACACCTATTAAAAGACATTATTCATCACATTAGAGTAAAAGAAAAAACCCAAATATATGCTGTTTAGAATAAACTTGCCTAAAAGAAAGCAATGAAGAAGGTTTAGATAAAGGGATCCCCGTTGCCATCAAGTCGATTCTGATTCATAGCGACCCTATGAGGCAGAGTAAAACTGCCCCGTAGGGTTTCCAAGGAGTGCCTGGTGAATTCGAAATGCTGACCTTTTGGTTAGCAGCCCAACACTTAACCATTATGCCACCAGGTTTTCCAGATAAAGGAACAGGCAAATGTAAACCAAAAGTATGTACGAGGAGTAATATTAATATCAAATAAAGTGGAACTTAAGGTTAAAAACACCAAATAGAATAAAGAGAGATACTCTGTAATGATAAAATACACAAGGGGTGAAAAAGGTCAGTTATAAACTTAAATGCACCAAATTGCATAACAGTTACACTAATAAACCCAAAACAAAATGAAAGGAGAACTTGACAAAAATAAAATTTTAGTGGGAAATTTGACTACCCCTCTTTAGATTTGAGCCATGCAAGAGGTCATGGGCACACACTACCAGCTCCACTTGCTGCAGATAAAACATAGAGGGAAAACTTATCTGCAGAAAAGTAGCAGAGTAAGGGGCTGCCTTGAACTTTCATTATCTCAAAGCATTGGCTGGGTCCAGATGTTCTGGGTGTACTGTGGCCAGCAGGCTAGATGAGCTACTGAGAACACTCTAAGGGAGAACAAGTCCCATCCCCCATGCCACGTTACAGATTTATGGGTTAGCCTAAGAGAGACTAGGGAACACCTGGTTTCGCCAAGTAACTAGAGCTATATCTAGGGATATTCTGGGTCCAAGATCATTGTTAGGGGTTTGCATATGGAGGGCCATAAGAATAGCCTTGCATGCTAAGAATGTTGACTACAGCCAAATGTCTGTCTCTTAGCAGACTGGCTCAGCCCAGTTGAGCCAGTTCTCTATTAAGCTACTAAAAGGGAGAACGAAATGAGCCTCCAGGGCATCCAGATTTGTCTCTCATCAATTTGGATCTATGGAGTAAATTTTAAAAGTTAAAACATAGAGGAGCTGAATATAATAAAATCAATAACCTTGATACAATCAATATATGATCTTGAGTCCCCTAAATAGAGAACATACATTATTTTTTATATTTTCATAAAATCTTCATAAAAATTGATCAAAATAAAAAAGTAGAGCAATTATAGCATACATTTTTTAGTCATGAGCTGATAAAATTAGAAATAAACACTAAAAAAGGGGACTAATTTAACTATTTGGAAATTAGAAACACAGTCCTAGATAACACCAGCATCAGAGAGGAAATTTAAAAAGAAATTACTATCTAGAAAAAAACAAAAGAATTAAATAGAAAATAATCCAAAAGAAGTATAAATAGTAAATAAATCCATCAATAAATTAAAAGAGAAAAATCATATGATCATAATAGTAAATGTCCAAAAGGTATTTGATTTATCAGTTATTCCTAATGAAAACTGAAATAAAAGGAAGGCAACTCTTGAGTATAAAGGCTGTTTACCAAAAACCAGCAGCAAATATTATCCTAAGGTGAAAGACACTAAGACAATTTCAATTACAATAAAAACTAGAGAGAGGGATGCCTGATCACCATTATTATTTAAAGTTATTTTGTAGGTTTTAGCAAATGTAATAAGGCAAGAAAATTAAGTAACTGACATAAGCATTGGAAAAGAACAGATAAAATCATCTCTTCTACTAATAAGATTGTATAGTAAGAAAATCCAAGGAATCTTGGGGGAGGGGGAAAACCTACTGGATTTAATACATAAAATTCATTGCAAGATTATTATACAAAAAATCAATATATTTTCACTGCTTTAGCAATAAGTGTTGTAAGACCATTGGGAAAGGGCTGCTGGAAGTGTAAACTGGTTCAACGCTTCTGAAGGATTAGTTCTTTCAAACTTTCAAGGAACAGAAAATCCCTATAGTAAGTTATGTCCAGAACATAGACAATGATGGAAAATTTAGTCACCCATTATATGAATCTCCTGTTCAGGGCCTTGTTCCTTCCCTTCATGGCCTTTAATACAATTTGTAACTTTATTTAAAATGTCTGTATACTGTATGTTTGTGTAATTATTTGTTTATATCTGTCTCTCATACTAAATAAGAGGAGGGGCCGTGATTTTGTGTTTTGCTTTTCTGTCTGTAGACTTTGCAGTCCCAGCACCTAGGACAGGGCAAGAATCATAATAGGTACCTAAGAAATATGTGCTGTGCAAATGGATCTGATTCCAAATTCTGACATGCATCTAGGGAAGGACAACAAATTTAGCTAAAAATCAAGATAGCTTCCTGGGTGTCTTAAATAGACATTGTAAATTTTTACTAGGGCCCTGTAGCGGAAAGGCTCTGTTTTCATCACCAGATTATGATCAGCTTGAGAAAAGGGACTTTATCTTCCCCATTTTTATATTTCTCTCCAGGTCCCTGGGTGGAGCAAATGGTTAACTGCTCAGCTACTGACCTAAGATAGGCAGTTCAGTCGCACCCAGAGGTGCTTCAGAATAAATTCCTGGTAGTCTACTTCCAAAACAGCACAGCTGTTGAAAACCCTATGGAGCACAGTACTACTCTGAAACACATGGGGTCACCATGAGTCAGAATTGACTTGATGGCAACTGGTTAGTATATTACTCAGCCCAGAACTGAACAATAAATAGTAATACTGATGTAAATGCTATTTGTTCGTTTTCAGATGTTAGCGTTATCAAAGCATGGAAGATGTGGTTGTGGTTGCTGGGCAGAAGGAGCAACTTTGTCAAAGCCAAGTCCAAGTTAATTGACTAAAGGTGAGATGTAGGTGAGAGAAGGAGAATGGTGGGATGCAAACCTCCTTATCTTACGAAGTGTCAAGTCAGGAGATACTATTGAAAGATACGGAAAAAGAAATAGATACAAAGGAAACAAATAAGGAATAATAAAAAAAAAGACCCACCCCATCTAGAACAAAGGAGAACGAAGAAAACCAAAGACACAAGGGAAAGATTAGTTCCAAAGGACTAATGGACCACAACTACCACAGCCTCTACCAGACTGAGTCCAGAACAACTAGATAGTGCTCAGCTACCACCACCAACTGCTCTGACAGGGATCACAATGGAGGGTCCCGGACAGAGCGGGAGAAAAATGTAGAACAAAATTCAGACTCACAAAAAAAGACCAAATTTACTGTTCTGACAGTGACTGGAGAAACCTCGAGAGTATGGCCTCCGGACACCCTTTTAACTCAGTACTGAAGTCACTCCTGAGGTTCACCCTTCAACTAAAGATTAGACAGGCCTATAAAACAAACAGTAACATATGCGAGGAACATGTTTGTAGTTCAGAAATGTATACAAGACTAAATGGGAACACCAGCCCAAAAGTAAAGAGGAGAGGGCAGGATGGGACAGGAAAACTGGAATGGAAATGGGGAACCCGAGGTGGAGAAGGGGAGAGTGTTGACACATCACAGGGTTGACAACCAATGCAACAAAACAATTTGTGTATTAATAGTTTAATGAGAGACTAATTTGCTCTGTAAACTTTTACGTAAAGTATAATAATAATAAATGTATATATATATATGTAAGAAACATTGGGAGGAGGTAACTAGAAGAGTATGAGAGTAAGTGAGCTAAAGCCTCATTCATATGGTTCATATCAGTTGTTGTTGTTGTTAGTTGCCCTTAAGTTTCTTCCAACCCATGGTGACCTTACGTGTAACAGAATGAAACATTGCCTGGTCCTGTGTCATCTTCATGATCTTTGATATGTTTGAGCCCATTGTTATGTCTATTGTGTCAATCCATCTCATTGAAAGTTTCCCTCATTTTCACTGACCCTCTACTTTACCAAACATAATGTCCTTTTCTAGTGATTGGTCGTTCCTGATGATATGTCCAAAGTAAAGAGCTATCTTCTAAGGAGATCCTGGTTGTATTTCTTCTGACTGATCTGTTCATTCTTCTGGCAGTCCACAGTATCTTCAGTATTCTTTGCTAACATCACGGTTTGAATGCATCAATTCTTCTGTCTTCCTTTTTCATTGTTCAGCTTTCCCAAGCATATGAGGCAATTGAAAAGATCATGGCTTGCGTCAGGTGCACCTTAGTCATCAAAGTGACATCTTTTCTTTTTATCATATTAGGTGAGTAGATATTTTTACAGTTGATGTATTAAGACATAGTGGTATTTCTTAGATATCTAGTGGTGCTATAACAGAAATACCACAAATGGGTGGCTTTAACAAACTGAAATTTATTCTCTCACAGTTTAGGAGGCTAGAAGTCCAAAATCAGGGTGCCGGCTTGAGGGGAAGGCTTTCCTCTGTGTAGCCTCTGGAGGAAGGTCTTTGTCTGTTTGAGCTTCTGCTCCTGGACAGTCTTCATGTTGCTTGGCATCTCTCTTCCCTCATATATGCTTCTCTGGCTTGCATGTTTAGTCTCTTTTATATCTCAAAAGAGATCAACTCAAAACATACTCTATCTTGCCTTATTAGCATAACAAAGACAACCCATTTCCAAATGGGATTATAACCACAGACATAGAGGTTAGGAATTTCACCACATATTTTGGGGGGACACAATTCAATCCGTAATGTTCCATGCTTTGCCCCTGCAAAATTCATGTCCTTACCACACGCAAAACATGTTCATCCCATCACATCATCCCAAAAGTCCACTCCAAGTCCAAAATCTCATCTTCCAAATCATCTAAATCAAATATGGGTGAGACGTTAGGCATATTCCATTCTGGGACAAAATTCCTCTCCATCTGTGAACCTGTGAAATCTAGAATACAAATTTTCTGCTTCCAAAGTACAATGGTGGAACAGGCACAAGGTAGACATTCCCATTACAAATGGGAGAAATCGGAAGGAAAGAAGAGATAATAGGCAGCAAGCAAGTCCAAAACCCAGCAGAACAGTTTACATTAGCTTTCAAGGCTTGAAAATAATCCTCTGTTCTCTGAGACCATCTGGGCAATGGCCCTGCCCTCCAGACTCTCTGTGTTGGCCATGACCTCTGGATTCTGGGTGGAGGCCCCTTGGCCCTGGGCTTCAGCTCTGCTTCCTGGCCCACTGGGATGGCAACTCTGCTCCCTTGGATTTGGAAGGCCCCATTCTCCCAGTCCACCTGAGTAGCTATCCCACCCATACAGCCCCAGCAGGCCCCATTCTTCTGCTCCTTGGGCATGACAGCTCTGCCCCCTCAGCTTTGGGCCATGGCCCCATCCCTCTGGCACACCTTGATGGCAGCCCCATGTTCCGGAACTGAGTTGGCGAAGATTTGACTCTCTAAAATTTAGGAGGCTGTGGCCCCACCCATTGAAACCAAGAAGGCCCTGTTTCCCCTGTTCCTTCTGACAGTTCTGCCGATCTCCAAGCTGCTCCAGAGATGATACTTTTCTTTTCTTGGAGGACAACAGATGTAGCTCCTTTGGCCTGTTTTCTGTCTGTAGAATTCCAAGAGACAGACAGTGTTCTTTCCTTTCTTCCTTTTTCTGACCCCTTCAGTCTAAGCTGATGGGTTTTCTGCTGTGGTAGTTAGTTAGATCCATCAATCACAGGCTTAATCTCTTTAACAAAAGATTGTGTAGCCACATCCTTGGTGAAAATTCTAGTGCATGTGTCCTTAGTTTGTACAACAGAGTTTTCTAAATCTTTAAGTTTTGGTTTCATTTTGCACAGTTCATTTTTAAGTCCATCTCTTTCCTCTAGCATTTGACTGTAAATGGCAAGGAGAAACCACGTGGCCCCTTTAAGATCTTGCTTAGAAATGTTTTCAGCCAAGTATCCAAGTTCATCACTTACAAATTCTACCTTCCACCAAACATTTCTTTTCCACTGCAAAACAGGCATTGCCCTTCCTCCATTGTCTAATCACATGTTCCCCATTTTCTTTTAAAGCCTCACCTGAAGCACGTTTAATGTCCACATTTCTAGCAACATTCTGTTGCTGGTGCCATATATATTTTCTAAGATGACAGAAACTTTCTCTATAGCTCTCTTCACTTCCATCTGAGCCCTCACCTGAATTGCCTTTGATGTCCGTAATTCTACCAACAGTCTCTTCAAGGCAACTTAGGCTTTTACTATCATGTACTTTAAAACTGTTCCAGCCTCTACCCATTACCCAATTCCAAAACTGCTTACACATTTTAGGTATCTGTTAGAGTAGCACCCCACTCTTCTGGTACCATATTCTATCTTAGATACTGTTGTAGGTTGAATTGTGTTCCCCAAAAATATGTGTATCAATTTGGCTAGGCCAGGATTCCTAGTATTGTGTGATTGTCCACTATTTTGTCATCTGATGTGATTTTCCTATGTGTTTTAAATCCTATCTCTATGATACTGATGAGATGGGATTAGCAGCAGTTATGTTAATGAGGCAGGACTCAGTCTACAAGACTGAATTTTGTCTTGAGCCAATCTCTTTTGAGATATAAAAGAGAGAAGCTATCAGAGAGACATGGGGACCTCATACCGTCAGCAAGAGCCAGGAGAATAGTGTATCCTTTGGACCCGGGGTCCCTGCTCTGAGAAGCTCCTAGTCCAGGGGAAAATTGATGACAAGGAACTTCCTCCAGAGCCAACAGAGAGAGAAAGACTTCCCTGGAGCTGATGCCCTGAATTTGGACTGCCAGCCTCCTAGACTGTGAGAGAATAAACTTCTGTTTGTTGAACCCATCCATTTGTGGTATTTTTGTTATAGCAGCACTAGATAACTAAGACAGATACCTAGTGGTGCTATAAGAGAAATTCCACAAATGGGTGGCTTTAACAAACAGAAATTTATTTTCTTACAGTTTAGGAGGCTAGAAGTCTGAATTTAGGATGCCAGCTCGAGGGGATGGCTTTCTTTCTGTGTAGGCTCTGGAGGAAAGTCCTTGTCTCTTTGAGCTTCTGCTCCTGGGCAATCTTCATGTGGCTTGACGTCTCTGTTTCCCCATCTCTGCTTCTCTGGCTTGCTTGTTTAATCTCTTTTATATCTGAAAAAAAGATTGAGTCAAAACACAGCCTACACTAACCTTGCCTTATTAGCATAACAAAGACAACGCATTCCCAAATGGGATTATAACCACAGGCATAGAAGTTAGGAATTACAACATATATTTTTGGGGGACACAATTTAATCCATAACATGGTATAAGTATATTCTCTAGTTTTATAAGGTAACAACCAGAAGAAAAACCTAGAAACTTAAAAAAGAGTTTGCTTCCAGGAAGTGGAGCCATGGGTAGTTTGGTGTGGAAAGAGACAGTGTGGCTTTTCAGTGTATGCTTTTCTATACTATTTGCTTTATTACTCATGTGCACATACCTTGATAAGAGAAAAAAAAAAAACCCACTCTGTTTTGTAATAGGTGAATCAAAGTAACCTCAAACTCTACAATCCCACAGTGAACTAGCCCGTATTACAGACTATCCTATCATAGTGTCAGCTTCCTACCAGGGTTCAAAAAGTCACAGCGTCTTCGCACAAGGTGACAGTCCTCTCTGTTCAGGAATTCCCTTTTTGTTTTAGGTTACCAGCTCTTGTTCCATCCCAGAAAGACTAACTGAACCTCATCCATAATCTTTTTCCAGGCTCTGGCAGGATGCCCCGATTGCTACCAAGTGGGAATATGGGGAAAGAAGGGCTGTCCTTCATGAGTATCACCATCACCACCCATTGCTTTGGAATTGCCTGTCAGGCAGTTTTAAACTCTCTAAACTGAGCAATGGGGCAGTGAATGGGAGGGTGGTGGCTGATAGGGCACTGATGATTGTGAGACTCAGAATCCTCAGTCTTGTCAATCAGAACCACAGTTTTATGGAGCCTGCAAGATTTTATTTAGGCAAAGTGGGGTGTGTTGGAAAGAGCATGCTCCCGGTAGTAAGAGGATCTGGGTTCTAGCTTATTACTGGCATTCACTTACAGATCAGTTTCCTTATCTGTAAAATGTAAACAGTGATACCTGTCCAGCTACCCCCTTATGACGACGGAAAGAGAGGATGCATGTGGAAATGTTTTACAAATAGAACTTGAATCCACAATCAACACCCATGGAAGCAGCTGTCAAGAAATCAAACGACATATGGCATTGGATAAATCTGCTGCAAAAGAACTCTTCAAAGTGTTAAAAAGCAAAGATGTCACTTTGGGGACTAAGATGCACCTGACAAAAGCCATGGTATTTTCAATTGCCTCATATACATATGAAAGCTGGACAATGAATAAGGAAGACCGAAGAATTGATGTCTTTGAATTAGGGTGTTGGTGAAGAATATTGAATATACTATGGACTGCCAGAAGAATGAACAAATCTGTTTTGGAAGAAGTACAGCCAAAATACTCCTTAGACGTGAGGATGGTGAGATTTTCTCTCACGTACCTTAGACATGTTATCAGGAGGGATCAGTCCCTGGAGAAGGACATCACGCTTGTTAAAGTAGTCAACGAAAAAGAGAAAGATCCTCAATGAGATAGACTGACACAGTGACTGCAACAATGGGCTCAAACATAGCAACGATTGTGAGGATGGTGCAGGACCGGGCAGTGTTTTGTTCTGTTGTACACAGGGTCGTTTTGAGTTGGAACGAACCTGATGGCACTTAACAACAACAGAAAACAAAACAAAAAACTGCTACAATTTAATATTGTCCACCGTGTAATGTGAGCTTTATGTTCATCAACTCTCATTCTTATAAGACCTCTGAGGCCCAGAGAAATAAAATGATCATTCATTCCTTCATTCCTTCATCAAAAATTCATGGAGCCCCCTGGACTCTCTGTGAACTCAGAGCTAAAACCATTCCCCAAGCCAACTCTTCATACAAAGAATAGACTGGACTATAAGACATAAAATGATACTCGTGAAGAGTGTGCTTCTTAGTTCAAGTAGATACATGAGACTAAATGGGCATCTCCTGTCCAGAGGTGAGATGAGACGGTAGAAAGGGATAGGAGCTGGTTGAATGGACACTAGAAATCCGAGATGGAAAGGAGGAAGGTGTGGTCACATAGTAGGGATGGCAACTAGGGTCACATAACAATGTCTGTCTAAATTTTTGTATGAGAAACTGACTTAAGCTGTAAAATTTCACCTAAAGCACAACAAAAAAAAAAAAAGAAGAAGAAAATAAATTCATGGAGCCGTTACTATGAGTCATGCCCTATTCTAGGTGCATACGTATATTATCTTATTTAATTTATTATAACCTGCTTACATCCAGTGCTGTGTGGAACCATACTGGAACCTGAGGCAAATGGAAAAATCAATAATACTGACCCTGCCTTTATTTAACATTTTGGTGTTTTGTTCATCATGGATCATTTTGCATTAATTTCAATTTTTAAAAATATTGAATTGAAACATTATTTCCCTTTATTACTGAGTTTTTAGCATCCTTTTAAAATTTGCGTATGAGCAAGTGCCTCACCCACCTCATCCTAGTCCCAGCCTTGCTTACAAGCCTGTGAGGTAGGCATTATTCTAATCATGTTACAGAAAAAGAAATTTCAGTTTGGAGCAATTGGCTAACTTACCCAAGGTCCTAAAACAAGTAACTAATAGAACAATAATTTAGATCCATGTCTGTGTGACTTCAAAGTCCATGTTCTTACCACTGTGTCATTCTATCTTTTCGTTGAAGGAATATACTGAAAAATTCTGTTAAGCTCTAGAAAGTGCCATTTACTATCAATTTAATGGTTGTGCATCCTCTCAGTGTGTTTCATTTTGTATTAAATGCTCCTATAATTTGGAGACTCTCATTTTCTTTGTAAGACATAGAAGTTTGATTAATAACGATTAACTATATGTCATTTACAGTGTGTGTTCACATCCATGGTCTGTTTCCTCCTTTCAAGCCAGAGAAATAGACTGGATGTGTTTCTTTCTCCATTTCTTGAATGAAAACACTGAGGCTTACAAAGAGTTAATGACTTGTAGACCTCCACTTGACTTTGACATGGGATTCAGTCTCCTCAATGCCTTTTTTTAAAAAAAATTATTGTACTTTAGGTGAAGGTTTACAGAACAAATAGTTTCTCATTAAACATTCAGTACACATATTGTTTTATGACATTGGTTAACAA
>NW_004444026.1:1983845-2009894 GCF_000243295.1 Trichechus manatus latirostris | reverse complement strand
TGAGACCAGTGGAGTATCTTAGATGGCTGCTCACAGGCTTTTAAGACCCCAGACCCTACTCACCAAGGTTGAATGTAGCACTTAATGCCTTTTTGTTAATGCTGATAATGGTTGGAGTGCCCATAGCTCTAGAGTGGGAGACCCAAGGAAGAAATGTCACATATTAAGTCAACAATGAGATGATACTAGGGGAGTCTGAGCATTCGAGGAATGGAATGGTAGAGGGGCCTTGAGATCCTGTCAACTTGGTTCATAGATAATCAAGCCAATAAACAAACAGCATGTCTGAAAATCTTCCTGTGGAGCAGTTTTCTCTGGAAACTTCTCAGAGGGAAACTGCAGCTGGGAACTGGTATATTTATTCTTGCTTTGCATAGGATTATCATTACTCTTCACCAAGGATTCCTCCACCAGGGAAGAGGAGAAAATGTGCCTTCTCTTCTCTTCCTTTCCCTACTCTTCTTTTCTCTTCTCTTCTCTTCCTTTCTCTTCTCTCCTCCCCTCCCTTCCCTTACCCTCCCCTCCCCTCTCCTCTTCTCCCACTTCTTTCAAGTTGTGTGGTGTGTGAAGCTCCAGACCAGCAGAGGGAGCTCACGTCAGTTGGCAAACCATCCAGTGGATGATATGCTCAGTGAACCAATGAGCTGTTACCTTATGAACACCAACCACAGCCTCACGAAGATCAGCAATGTGACAGGGCCTTTGGGTATAAATTTTACTGGAATCTGAGGAGAGAAATTATTGTAACAGCTTCCTAACTGGTCTCTCTATCTCCAGTCTTGCTCTTCTCAAACTCATTTTCCACATCATAGCCAGAATGGTCTTTCTATACTTCAGTGACTTCCCACCTTCCCTTAGGATAAAATCCAAACCAGAATAGTCATTTACAAACATTTCCAGCCCCATTACTCACAACCCCACCTTCACATGTAATGATTCAACAACTCTGAACCATTTAAAAAACCCCAAATTCCCTGGCCTGTCTCTCACATCTGGAGCTATGCACAACTTATATTTTCTGCCTATACTCTCTTTTCTCTAGACTCCCTTTACTTAACTATCTCCTCTTTCTTCATATATTTTCTAGGAAGGCTTCCCTATCCCCTATGATGGGGTTAGGGGCCCTTTTCAGGTGTTTGTACTCACTCTGCCTTGCCCTGGTGTGGCACTTGGACTAGTGTATCCAGGGGCAGATTATCCAATTAGCAAGGTAAGCAGCTTACCAGATCATCTGCAGAGAACAATTTCACATTTTATCACCACACCAAAGATTCTGCTTCTAGGTATGGCTGGCATCTGTCTCTCTCCCAACCCCACAGCACCTTCCTACAGAATCAAATCCTCTTTTTAAATTTACAAGCCCTGACAGAGGCTGTCGACCCAGTAAGCAAGGTAAGCATGGGCTTACTTGTGCTTACTAATCTGTAGTGAACAATTTCACATGGGTTTCATCAAAGATGTGCTGAAAGCTATGCGAAATTGTTCACTACAGATGATCTGGTAGGCAAGGTAAGCACCATGTTTACCTTGCCGATTGGATAATTTGTCCCGAGCGTATACAGTAGTTCCCCCTTTATCCATGGTTTCACTTCCTGTGGTTTCAGTTACCCACGGTCAACCACACTCCAAAAATGTTAAATGAACAGTGTGATGAAATCTCACACCGTCCCAGGAAGGACCACATTCACATAAATTTTATTATGCTATATTGTTATAGTTGATTTGTTTTATTATTATTGTTAATCTCTTACTGTGCCTAATTTATAAATTAAACTTTATCATAGGTATGTATGTTTATGGGACAAAACATAGTATATACAGGGTTTGGCACTATCCTTGGTTTCAGGCATCCATGGGGGTCTTGGAATATATCCCGCATGAATAAGGGGGGACCACTGTAGTGTGTTCTTAATTAACTCCTTCATTAACCTGTAAGCTTCATGATCCTCTGACCCACTGGTCTCTAACTTACTTCATCTTTTGTCCTCCAGTGTGGTATCCTATCTCAGGCACTCACTGTCATGCTATATATCCCTATGGCTTCTTGTCCTATACCTTCTACATAGTGAGAACTCAGTAGAAACTATTTGGTGAATAAAATATTTGTTACACAATTTGTTCTATAGCACTGTTTATTCATGAAATACCTATGAATTTTGTTAAAATGCAGTTACCCGGACACCATCCTTAGAGATTCTGCTAGATCTCGGATAGGGCCCATGAATCTGCATTTTTAACAGATTTCCCAGGTGATTCTTATGAAGGTTGAAAATAGAGAACTACTGCTCTAGGTTTTATCAATGATGGAAGAAATTTCCTTTCTATTTTTGTTTTCCACAGACTGCAGCAGTCAAAAATCCTGTCCAGCAAATATTGTATGATTCCACTTACATGGAATATCTACAACAGGCAAGTATATAAAGATCAAAGGGGTGGAGTGATGGTTAAGGCTGTGTGTCAACTTGACTGGGCCGTGTTTCTCAGTAGTTTGGCAGTTATGATGTAGTTTGGCAGTTTTGTAATGATGTAATCACCTCCATGATGAGATCTGCAATGAGTAGCCAATCAGTTAAAAGGGAGTTTCTTTGGGGGTGTGGCTTGCATCCAATATATACGGACTTTCTGGCAAATCTTACTGGCTTTTGCTCTCTTCTGGATTCTGCATTCAGCTCGTCATCATCTGACCTTTGGATCTTGGGACTTGAGCCAGCAGCCTGCCTTCTTACCTGCCGATCTTAGATTTTTCAGCCCCTGCATCTACATGAGTCAGGAGAAGCCTCCAGCCTGATGCCTGATCCACAGACTTGGGACTTTCCAGCCTCTACAACCACATGAGCCATTTCCTTGACATACATCTCTCTCTCTTTCTCTCTCTCTCTGTATATACACACACACATACACACACACACACACACACACACACACACACACACACACACACACACACACACACGCACACACACACACACATGCTTCACTGGTTTTGCTTCTCTAGAGAATCTAGCCTAAAACAGGTGGGTTGGAGGGAGGGAGGAAGGAAGACATAGCTTAGGGGGCACTGAACTTCTGTTAAGGGTGGTAGAAAAATTCAGGAACAGTTAATGGTGATGATTAAACAACATGATGGACTTAATTCACTGAACTGTACATGTGAAGACTGTAAAAATGGCAAATGTTTTGTTACCTATATAATTACCGCACACACATAGATACACAGGCAAACCAAAAAAAAAAAAATTCTGTCCAAGAATTTCTCAGACTATGGAATCTCCTTCAGGGAAGGGTTGGGGGGATCTGGTAGCCTCTCTGAGACAGTTTCTCAATGCTGTCTAATCCTCCCCACTGGAGACTCCATCTCTTTTGTTGCCTTTAGTCTGGTCCTGGTGAGGCATCTGCCATCAGGCATGGGTGTGAATGCGGGGAATAGGCTTTTTTCTTCCAGAAAGAGAGAAGTCTTCCTTGGTGGAAACTAACCTCTCTCCCAACATCCTTGGCTCTTTCCTTCTCCAGGACTTTTTCTCCCTGAGTGTGCCAAGCACTTTGTAAATGTGATAATGAGGGGTCCAATTTGCTGTGCTAACAGATAAAACAAGGGAACTGACTGGGTGGGGGAGCAGTAGGGCTCCTTGGAAAGGCAAATGTCAACTGTTGCTCTTAACGTCCCTCATTTCCCCCTTCCTCTGCTACCCCCTACTCAGCTTGAACTAATTAGGCTGCTAGCACTCCATAATGAACGCTAATAAACGCCTAATGGATAGTCTGGAACAAACAAGCCCTAAGGGTTATAGCAAAACTGGGGTTTCCCCATTCCCATGCCCCTTGGGAATCAGGCCTGTGCTGAGAGCCAGGACAGGTGGAATGTCTCAGAAGCTCCTCAAGCACCTGAGGCCAGAGCCAGAGAGATGGGGACCCATCCCTTTCTTTGTCCCAGTCTGGTGAGGATTTATCATTACAACCAAGGCTCCTGGATTGGCCAGACTTTAGTTTGGAAAGAGAGGTGGAAAAGCAGCTGCCTTCGTTGCCACCAGTGAGACAACCCCTCCCTACCCCCACACCACCTGATAACGGCAGTTGGGAGAGGGCAGTGTCAAACTCCCCTGAGGTGCTGTGCTCTCAGAATAATCTAGTTTCAAAGACGAGAACAGATGGATTGCATTTTCCTAGCTTTTAGCTTGTTCCAATGTGCAAACAGTTAAGATCATAATGTTAACATTTTCTCAATGTTTTATGTGCATATAAAATATTCCTGAAGAATGTTCTTTTGAATGCAAAGTTTGATCCAATTACAATTTTATAGAGTTTATAAAAACATAAAAAGTATGTTTTCTGGGTGTCTGAGACCCTGTTGGCCTTTACAGTAAACTTGGAAGCTTGCAGGGAAACATAATTGCCACCATGTCAGAGAGAGCCCTATGGAGCTTAAAATTATGAGCACATTATGTAAATATGGAAACATCCCATAGTCTCTTGGGGTGAATGAGATACTGATGAATGGAATTAAAAACAATCCTGTGGTCTTGGATCAGATTGGAAGTGGTTGTTGTTTTCTGTCTTTGAAGGGCCATAAAAAAAAAGAAAAGAATCCTTAAACTTAACTTCTGTGGTTTAAAAGGCATAAGGTGGCTCCATGCAAAATCAAGCAGTTTCCCCATTAGTGGGGCAGAAGAAACAACTCCAGAGCAAAAACACAGATTAGAAGACCCCTTTTCCATGGGCATTGTAAAGTAGGTAGAATGTGGAAGAAGCTTATACTTGAGGCATAAAGTTTAAGGGCACGTTCTCAGGAGTGGAGACTGGGAGGTTTCCAGGCTCATTTTCACTGTACGTGGGCACATAACTTAGCAGTCTGAGCCTTGACACCTTGGTCATAAAAAGAGAAGATTGGGTTTGAGCATCTCTCTTCTATCTCTAAAATGCTGTGATTAACCTCGCCTCTCTCCCCCAAACTCATTACAAGCTGTTGGAACACATGAGACAGCCATCAGCAGCATGTCTGGAGGGTGGTGTCCATTAAATTAAAGGATATCTGGAACTGAGTCCCCAGTAAGAGGACTTGGTTTTTGGAAAATATTGTTGCTTAACAAGCCCATGTGTTGGTAGATTTGCTTGCTGTATTTTTTTGTTCCATTTGTAAGTAGTTTATAACATTGACAGCCCATCCCCATTAAGAGAAGTCAATTAGGGATAGCTCTGGATACCATAGTGAGAGCATGCACAGGATTTAAAGAATAGTATTGTTAAGGAAATGTGGACTGGATTTCTTTTCAGGAACTGGCCCAGCTCAAGCAGCTTCCCTGTGGCATTCAGGTGCCTTATGAGGGTGAGAGTTTTTCCATTGCACACAACTGGGGCAGGTCTCCTAGGTCTGGAGAAATGCAAAGTTGTCTACCACCAGTTTCACCAATCTGAGCCTATATCATTGATTTGGAGAATTCTCAGCTCTCGGAACTGGAGGAAACATGGAAATCATCTTATCTTACACACAAGGGAAACACGTTAGGCTCAGAGAAGTCATGAGATTTGGGCAAACTCCTGCCCTTTTGATATAATCCTGGGGGCATCTTCCATATCCATATGCGGAGGGTGAGGAGATCAGTGTGGCTGGAGCCAAATGAGTGTGGGAGTGAGTAGTAGGAGGTGAAATCACAGAGAAGAGCAGGGTCCTAGAAGTTCCTGAAACACACCAAGTATATTCCCCCTTCACAGCTCTTGAACTAGCTGTTTCCTCTACCTGGAATGTTCTTTTCTCAGATATCTGTGGGGCATGCTTCCTCATTTCCTTTGGGTCCTCTCCTTCCTCACTTCCTGTAAGCATTCTTGATTATGTGGAGTCTTACAGTTCATTGGTAAAAATTTTGGCTTTTATTCTCAGTGAGATGAGAAGCCCTTAGAGGATTTTGAGCAAAAAAGAAACATGATCTGACTTGTGTTTTATAAGGCTCACTCTGGTTGCTTTGTAGAAAATAGGCTGAAGGAGGTAAGGGTAAAAGGAGGGATAGTTATGTGGCTTTTGCAATAGATCAGGGGAAAGATTCTCAGAGTTGGAAGTGATAGAAATGTAGGAAAATCTTACGTGATCAAATTCTGAATATATTTTGAGGTAGAGCTGGAGTTTTGGCCATTTAAGTTTGGGATATTGATTAGACATCCAAATGGGACATGCTGACTAAGTGTTGGGTTTGTAAGTCTGGAATTAAGGTGAGAGATCCACACTGGAGATACATTTTTTGGAGTAACAGCAATTAAATGGTATTTAAAGTCATGCTACCAGATAAGATCACCTTAGGAGTGAATGAAGCTAAAGGAAAAAGAGGTCTGAGGTCTGTGCCCTAGGACTTAGCATCATTTAGAGGTTGGAAAGATGAGGAGGATGAGGAGGATACAACAAAAGAAATTGAGATGAAATGGCCAATGAGATAGAAAGAAACCAAGATAAAGTAGTATCCTGGAAGCCAAGTGAAGAAAGATTTCAAAATGAAGGGAGTGGTCAACTGTGTCATAATTGGCTGGTAGATCAAAAAGGATGAGGCCTTAGGACTGTGGGAGTTCCTGGGGACCTTGGCAAGAGAAATTTTCATGGAGTGATGAAGATTAAAGCATGATTGTATGACTGCTCTGTGAAGAACTCTGGGTCAGGTGGATAAGAGCTGGGATGGAATTCACCCCCTCCCTACTCCGGGGTAGCTCCTGTGTGATCTAGCCAATCATAGAAATTGCACTTCACCTGCCAGTGGCAGCGTTAGTGGCCATGTGGCCTACTTTTGGGCAACGAGACCAAAGGGGAAGTTGGTTGAGGGGATGTAGAGGAAAACGTGTCCTCATGCCTAGAGAGAAAAAACTGGAAGAGACATGCTCTTCTTTCTTTTGGTTTCTGGACATGACATGACATCTGGACAAGCTGAATGCAGCCCTGAAGAGGGTTCCTTTTCTTTCTGAGCACAGTAAGGTCTACTATGCTCCCTCCTCCCACCTCCCAGACTAGTCTGAGGAAGGAGGCAAGGGACTTGGATGACTCAGGCCCGACTATCTTGTCTCCTAGGTTTGGGGCATCAGCGCATGGCAACATTCCTAGCAAAACTGCAACTTCCCTTTGGTCTCTGTCTTCTAGTCTCCAACCTCAGTAACTTACCCAGTTGATGTCACAGTTCCATAGACTTTTGCTTTCTGCCCCTTACAACCTCTCTGTAGTTTAAAAAAATGGGCTCCTAAGGTTGGAAAAAATCCTCCAGGCCTAAAACATTGAGAATGGAATGGAAGACTTCTCAGTATCAAGGTGGCCCCAGGAGACTTATTTTGGAAGTGAGGGGTTCACCTAGTGAGGCTCAAACACAACACATTGAGAGAGCTATATGCTATCTAATCTCCATTTTCTTTAGGCCTTTCCATCTCCCAGGCAGACTCCCTGGGGGCTCTTTAGCCCACAGTGCTTCACAGGAAGCTAGAGAAGAAGTTCTTGGAAACCTACAAGGCCAACTACGTGGGAGTGAGCAAGAGGTAAAAGATTTTTGTTCCAAAGGGAGGAAGTGTAGTGGAGGATGCTTTCATTTAGCCTGTGATGACAAGATAAGAAATTAATAGGTTTAAGCTGCATTGAGGAACGCTGAGATAACAGTGGGTGATAAACCTCTCAACAAGATGGAGCTCTAGAAGACATGGGAGGATCCCTGGGCTCCATTCAGTCCAGCCTCCCTCTGAGTTTCAGGGCTTTCAGGGCATTAGCAAGGGCAGCCCTGTGGCCTTGGGAGTGGGTGGGAGGTGGACATAACCTGCAGAGACCTGGGAAAGGAACGCATGCAATGAGGAAGTTCTGTTCCAGCCTGGGGAAGTACCAGAGTCAACAAGGATTGACCTTGTGTGAGAGATTTGCTTATTCCCTTTAGGAGATTGAAAAATTCCCATGTTCCATGTCAGGAGTTCAGGATTTCACAAAGTGAATTTCAAATGAAGTGATCCAGTTTACTAAAAGTCGATGGGATTCCTTCACCTGGTCTTGAGAGCTATGGGGAGAGTGGGAAAAGGGAAAATAGAGGTGTGTTCTTCCCTCTGAAGCTTGTCTCTGAACGTGTCCACCCTCCAACTCAGCCACCTTATGAGCTGCACTTGGTGAAAATGTGGATCTGTTCTCTAGAAGGGAGGGTGGGGAGTCAATGTTTGCTTGTTAGGAAACAAGTCCTGACCTCTTGTGGCCCTCACCCTTCTGAATCTCTTCCACCCAGAATGGGTGATTTCAGCTAAAGCCCAGTCCCGTCCCTTTCTGCACCCCTGCAAAAAAGAAAGAAAAGCCGAACAAATGCAGTAAGTGGATTTACAGAATGCCTTTGGTAGCATCAAGCATCTTTAGAAACTGTCAAAACAAACATCTTTATGGAGCAATGCAGACCCTGGCGGGCCAGAGCAACCCACCAGGATTCTCTCCCCAAAAAGGTTCTGGGAGAGGAAAGCTCCCTACTCCTGGTACTCTTTCTCAGTCTCTTGATCAGATTCAGCCTTTCCCCCTCCCACCTGGGCCTTCTTTCCTCATCTGCCACCCCTTGTCCTAATATGTCACCCCTCCGTCTGTGTCTGCGGGTAGAAGCCAATGAGAACAACAGCAGAGAAGCCTTCCTCTCCTCTCTCACTCCATCCTGTAACTCTTATGAAGCCCACCCCCAAAGCCCCCAAGTCGAGCTCTGGAACACTAGGGTAATTTGAACCTGCATCGGTGGATAGCTTCGTCTGTGTTTACAGATAAAAGGCAGGATTGAATTTGTTATTTGTAAGTCAAACCAGCTGTGATCTCCTGTCTATGGCTGCTTCCTTTGCAAATGCCAAATGTCACTTGTGGTTGGAGCCACTTTTCTTCCCAGAGAGTTATTTTCCCTTCATGTAGCCAGTTTTCCTTCTGTGCCTTTCCCCCCACCAACTGTTCCCCTGCAAGATGTCAGTTTGCTGGGTCAGCCTGTGCACCGCCCCCAGTCCCTTCTGAGGAGAATGCTCCAGCCCAGGAGTCACAGTATCTCTTGGAAGCTGCATGGCTCGGGTGAGAGTCGGGTAAGAGACTGGAAGAGGGGCTGCTCCCCAAAGTCTTTCCTTCCTCTCTATCTTTTAAAAGTCAACTTGAAGTTTATTGTCATGAAGTTCAATCAAGAATCACTTTGGAAAGAAAAAAACAAAACACTTGACCTAATTTGCTACTCATTGGGGCAGTCATTTGAGTCTCTGGGTGGTACAAATTGTTAATGTGCTCGGCTGCTAACCAAAAGGTTGAAGGTTGAAGTCCACTCAGAGGAGCCTCAAAAGAATGGCCTGGTGATCTACTTCCAAAAAATCAGCAATTGAAAACCCTATGGAGCACAATTCTGCTCTGATACACATGGGGCTGCCATGAGTCAGAGTCCAGTCAATGCAACTGGAACTGGCTGGGAGTGAGCATTGTTGTTGTTGAGTGCCTTTGAATTGGTTCCAACTCATAGTGACCCTATGTACAACAGAACAAAACACTGCCGTGTTCTGCACCATCCTGACAATCATTGTTATACTCAGGTTCATTGTTGTAGCTACTGTGTCAGTTCATCTCACTGAGGGTCTTCCTTTTTTTCTTTGACCCTCTACCAAGCATCATATCCTTCTCCAGAGACTGGTCCCTCCTGATAACATATCCAAAGTATGTGAGATGAAGTCTTGCCATTCTTGCTTCCAAGGAGCATTCTGGCTGTACTTCTTCCAGGGCAGATTTGTTCATTCTTCTGGCAGTCCATGGTATATTCAATATTCTTTGCCAGCACCGTAATTCAAAGGCATCAATTCTTCTTTGGTCTTCCTTATTGATTGTCCAGCTTTCACATGCATACGAGGTGACTGAAAATACCATGCCTTGGGTCAGGTGCACCTTAGTCCTCAAAGTGACATCTTTGCTTTTGAACACTTTAAAGTCTTTTGCAGCAGATTTGCCCAGTGCAATGCGTCTTTTGATTCCTTGACTGCTGCTTCCAGGGGTGTTGATTGTGGATCCAAGTAAAATTAAATCCTTCACAACTTCAGTCTTTTCTCCATTTATCATGATGTTGCTTATTGGTCCAATTGTGAGGATTTTTTTTTCTTTATGGTGAGTGTAATCCGTACTGAAGGCTGCAGTTTTTGATCTTCATCAGTAAGTACTTCAAGCCTTCTTCACTTTCAGCAAGCAAGGTTGTGTTATCTACATAATCGCAGGTTGTTATTGAGTCTTACTTCAATCCTGATGCCACATTCTTCTTCATATAATCCAGCTTCTCAAATTATTTGCTCAGCATACAGACTGAATAAGCACAGTGAAAGGATAAAAGCCTGACACACACCTTTCCTGACTAAATCATGCAGTATCCCCTTGTTTTGTTTGAACAACTGCCTCTTGGTCTATGGATAGGTTCCTCATGAGCACAGTTAAGTGTTCTGAATTTCCCATTCTTTGCAATGTTATCCATAATTTGTTTTGATCTACACGGTCAAATGCCTTTATATTGTCAATGAAACATAGGTAAACATCTTTCTGTTATTCTCTGCTTTCAGCCAACATCCATCTGACATTAGCAATGATATCCCTCATTCCACATCCTCTTCTGAATCTGAGTTGAATTTCTGGCAGTTCCCTCTTGATGTACTGCTGCAACCATTTTTGAATGAACTTCAGCAAGATTTTACTTGTGTGTAATATTAATGACACTGTTTGATAATTTCCACATTCTGTTGGATCATGTTTCTTTGGAATAGGCACAAATATGGATCTCTTCCAGTAGGTTGGCCAGGCACCTGTCCTCCATATTTCTTGGCATAGACGAGTGAGCACCTCCAGGGCTGCATTTGTTTGTTGAAACTTCTCAGTTGGTAGTCCATCAATTCCTGGAGCCTTGTTTTTTGTCAATGCCTTCAGTGCAGCTTGGACTTCTTCCTTCAATACCATATAGAGTGACTCTATATGTATTTTGGGGCAAGTGCATTTCAAATTTGTAGTAAATATTCTTACAAAAATAAACTTTTGCATTTAAGTTTGTTATTATCCATTTTCCCCCAATTTGGGCTGAAAGTTGCTTGGGAACTTCCCTAGCAAGGTTCATATGCGAATTCCCATTCAGCAAGTATTTGTTGAACACCTACTATGTCCTCGTCAGTCCTTAAACAGCTCACAATCTACTTAGAGGACTGTAGAAGAAAAATACATAGCCATGTAAAAAGTTTTGTTCTATTCCCTCGTATATTAAGTGAAGGCCCAGTTGAGGTTTCCAGGCAGACAATACTATGGGATTCATTGCAGGGAAGGCTTTGGGGAGGAGGTAGAACTTGAACTGAAGCTTAAAAGAGTGACCCTATGTTGATAACAAAAGGATGTGGAAAATGTGGGGGAGGTATAGCCAGTGGTATGTTGATAACCAAGTTTAACAGTTAGCACCCTCTCCCCCCTCCAAAATCCCCCAATTTATAGCGATGGACAATTTCTGTGGTGTAAGGACTCCCACCATGGCTAATTTCATGGTCAATCACAAGGTATCAACATGAAGTCACTGAACTGGAGTTAGGAAGAGATGCATAGAATTGCACCAGTATGTAGTATTTTCCCCCTACAGATAGAAGTAAATCACCCAAGAACAGATATGAATACAATGCAGTAAGATAAATAGGAAGTGGTGAGTTCTGAGCATTTATTATCTTTGCTTTTAATATCATATATTTAATTGTAAGTTTATATAATTTAATTTTCAATGATGGCTCACAAAATTTCTGACCATTTAATGATCAGCTCTCTTGAACCAGTATGAGCTGGCTCCAGCACACTACCGGTATAGCATAGATAAAAGCAAGGAGTAGGAATGTATATGGAGTGTTTGGTGAATATTGTACCCAGTGAGAAAGCTTTGGTAGCACTGATGGTGATTATTAGCCTTGATGTCCCTGGTCACATTCTATTTTCTTCTCAGTTGGATCTAATCCTAGAAGCTCACGTTGCTAAGAGTTCCAGTTACTTGCTTCCAAAGCTCCATAGAAAAGTCTTACAAACAGGGTGATTTTTTTGCTCTTTGAGATTGCATGAAAGACAGTTTTTGAAACATTGATAGTCGCCCTCTGGGACCAGGCCACTGTCACTTTCTTGAACCATGAGGTCTTCCCCAGGGGACAGGCCCCAAACTTCCATTTGCTTTCACTTTCCTCCGATGGCTTACAGTGGTGGGATATGATCATAGGAACAGGTGAAGGAAAGGACCACCATGTTCCACAGGAGACTCCTTTCTGGGAGGCAGCTGAGTGAGGGGAGAGAGAGGTCCCAGGGGCAAGAGGCTGCCTTCAGTTCTCCTCAGGAAGGACAGTCTTAAACACATGGCCTGTGCTCATACTGGGTTTTTAACCTCTGTTAAGATGATGTTCTGGATATCAGTATATAAATGTTAAATGCAGAAATATGAGTACAGATGAATTAAGAAAATGAATTAATCTTTTAGGTATCAACCCATGAGTTGTTGCTACGTCTCAATTGCTGAACAAGGCTATCTTATTGTCCTGGGATAGGATGGGATGTCGACTGAAACAAATTGACTGGGTGACCAGGCTGCACTTTAAATCCTACCCCTAGAGCCTTCTTTTGGAATTCTGAAGGTCTCTGATCTCAACTTCTCTGAAGATTCCTAAGAATTTAGTTTATAGACACTGATCACATTCGTCCTTGTAATATAGTTAATAAGTGTTTTGTTTTCCCTACTGATCTTTCTACTGATTCCAGTGGTGTGGGAAGAACCAGCACTGGGTTCTGGTGGTACAGAGAGAAACAAAGTATACATAAAAGTAGAGAAGAGGTCTGAAGACCGAGCTCTTCGATTATACTTAGATTTTTGGTTTCACATCTTCTACAATTCTCTTGTTTCTAGGATTTCAGTCATAAATCTCCACTGTCCAACCATCCCTAAACCCTGTCCTCTGACACGTTGAGTTGGTAAGACTGATTTTTTTTTTGTTTTTGCTTTCTTAGCTATGAGGGTTGGGGAGTTCTCTGAGGTTAAAAAAAAAAGCCATAAATTTGCAATTCTTACCTGAGTCAGTTGCAATCTCTCAAGAGTAGACTCTGTGACTTCTGTATACCAGTCTTTTCAAATAGTTGTGGTTTTTTTTTCTGTGTGTGTGCTATAATTTTTTAAAAATTGTGCTTTTGATGAAGGTTTACAGAGCAAATTAGTTTCTCATTAAACAATTAACACATATATTGTTTTGCGACATTGGTTGCCAACCCTGTGATGGGTTCACACTCTCCCCTTCTCAACCTTGAGTTCCCCATTTCCATTTGTCCAGCTTTCCTGCCCCCTCCTGCCTTCTTGAACCAAAGTAGTGATAACTCTTATTTCTCTAGGATATATCCCTAGGAATGGGATTGCTGGATCATATAGTATTTCTATTTCTAGCTTTTTAAGGAAGTTTTCCAAAATGGTTATACCATTTTGCATTTCCACCAGCAATGCATAAAAGTTCCAATTTTCCTGCAGCCTCTCCAGCATTTGTTATTTTCTGTTTTTTGTTTTTTTTTTTATTCGTGCCAGTAATGTCTGGGTAAGATGGCATCTCATTGTAGTTTTAATTTGTATTTCTCTAATGGCTAGTGATTGCAAGCATTTCTTCATGTGTCTTGTTAGCCACCTGAACATCTTCTTTGGTGAAGTATCTGTTCATATCTTTGCCCATTTTTTATTGGGATTATTTGTCTTTTTGTTGTAGATTTGTTGGATTTTCCTATAGATTTTAGAGATTAGACCTTTGTTGGATATGTCATAGCCAAAAATTTTTTCCCTGTCTGTAGGTTCTCTTTTTACTCTTTTGAAGTCTGTTTATGAGCATAAGAGTTTAATTTTTAGAAGAATTCCAATTATCTAGCTTATCTTCTGGTGTTCGTGTATTGTTAGTTATAGTTTGTATCCTACTTTTATGCCGTGTATTAGGGCCTCTAGCATTGACCCTATTTGTCTTCTATGATCTGTATAGTTTTCGGTTTTATATTTAGGTCTTCGATCAATTTTGAGTTAGTTTTTGTATATGGTGTGAGGTATGGGTCGTGTTTCATTTTTTTGAGGATGGACATCCAGTTTTGCCAGCACCATTTGTTAAAAAGACTATCTTTTTCCCATTTAATGGACTTTGGGCCTTTTCGAAGATCAGGTGACTGTAGGCGGATGCATTTACATCTGGGTTCTCAATTCTGTTCCATTGGTCACTGTGTCTGTTGTTATACCAGTACCAGGCTGTTTTTACTAGCATAGCTATATAGCAGGTTCTGGGTCAGGTAAGACAAAGCCTCCTACTTAATTCTTCTTCTTCAATAGTGCTTTACTTATCTGACACTTCTCTCCTTTCCATATAAAGTTAATGATTAGTTTTTCCATCTCATTAAAGAATGCTGTTGGTATTTGGATTGTGTTGCATTGTATTCGTAGATTGCTTTGGGTAGAAATGACATTTTCACAATGTTGAGTCTACCTATCCATGAGCGTGGTATGTTTTTCCATTTATGTAAGTCTCTTTTGGTTTCGGAAACCATGGTGGTGTAGTGGTTAAGAGTTTGGCTGCTAACCAAAAGGTCCACTGTTCGAATCCACCAGGCTCCTTGGAAACCCTATGGGGCAGTTCTACTCTATCCTATAGGGTCGCTATGAGTCAGAATTGACTCGACGACAATGGGTTTGGTTTTTTTTTGTTTTGTTTTCTTTTGGTTTCTTGCAGTAGTGTTTTGTAGTTTTCTTTGTATAGGTCTTTTACGTTCCTTGTTAGAGTTATTCCTAAGTATTTTTCTTTAGGGGCTATTATAAATGGTATTGCTTTCCTGATTTCCTTCTCATAGTTCTCTTTATTGGTATATAGGAATCCAACTGATTTTTGTATGTTTATCTTATCTCCTGCTGCTTTGCTGAATCTGTTAGTTCCAGTTGTTTTTTCATGGTATCTTTTGGGTTCTGTATATACTATCATATTATCTAAAAATAGGGATAGTTTTACTTCTTCCTTACCAGTTTGGATGCCCTTTATTTCTTTTTCTTCCTTATTGCTCTAGCTAGGACTTCTGGCACAATGTTAAATAAGAGTGGTGATAAAGGGCATCCTTTTCTTGTTCCTGTTCTCAAGGGAAATGTTTTCAGCCTCTCTCCATTAAGAATGATGTTGGCTATTGGTTTTGGATAGATGCCCTTTATTATGTTGAGGAATTTCCCTTCTATACCTATGTTATAGAGAGTTTTTAACAAGAATTTGTGTTGGATTTTGTCAAATGCCTTTTCTGCATTGATTGAGATGATCATGTGATTCTTTTTCTTGTTGTATTTATGTGATAGATTAGACTGATTGATTTTCTAATGTTGAACCATCCTTGTGTACCTGGTATGAATCCCACTTGATCATGGTGTATTATTATTTTTTTATATGATGCTGAATTCTAATCACTAGAATTTTGTTGAGAATTTTTGCATCTATATTCATTAGAGATATTGGTCTGTAGCTTTCTTTTTTTGTGGTGTCTTTGCCTAGTTTTGGTATCAGGGTTATCCTGGCTTCATAGAATGAATTTGAAAGTATCCTTTCCTTTTCTATGTTCTGAAATAGTTTGAGTAGTGCTTGTGTGAGCTCTCCTCTGAATATTTGGTCTCTTTCTCTGGTGAAGCCATCTGGGCCAGGACTTTTGTTTGTTGGGAGTTTTTTTCATTGCCTTTTCAGTTTCTTCTCTTGTTATGGGTCTGTTCAGATTTTTTACCTCATTTTGTGTTAGTTTAGGTAGGTAATGTGTTTCTAGAAATTTGTCCATTTCCTCTAGGTTTTCAAATTTGTTGGAGTATACTTTTTCTTAGTACTCTGTTATGATCCTTTTTATTTCAGTTGGGTCTGTTGTCATGTCCCCCATTTCATTTCTTATTTGGGTTATTTACTTTCTCTCCTGTTTTTCTTTTGTCAGTTTGGCCAATGGTTTGCCAATTTTGTTGATCCTTTCAAAAACCAACTTTTAGTTTTGTTGATTCTTTCTATTGTTTTTCTATTCTCTATTTTATTTATTTCTGCTCTGATCTTTATTATTTCCTTTCTTCTGGTTGCTGTGAGCTTCTTTTACTGTTCTCTTTCTATTTGTTCTAGTTGTGTAGCTAATGTTTTGATTTTGTCCCTTTTTTCTTTTTTGATGTGTGTGTCTATTGCTATAAATTGACCTCTGAGCACTGCCTTTGCTGTTTCCCAAAGGTTTTGGTATGATGTGTTTTCATTCACATTTGATTCTAGAAATTTTTTGATTCCATCTTTGATTTCTTCTATTACCCAGTGGTTTTTAAGCAAGGTGTTATTCAATTTCCATGTATTTGATTTTTTTCCCCTCCTTTTCCTGTTATTAATTTCTACTTTTATGGCATTGTGATCAGAGAAAATGTTTTGTATTATCTCAAGGTTTTGGATTTTGTTGAGGGTTGCTTTGTGGCTTAAGATGTGGTCTATTCTGGAGAACGTTCCATGTGCATTGGAAAAGAATGTATACTTTGCTGCTGTTGGGTGGAATGTTCTATGTATGTCTGTGAGGTCAGGTTGGTTGATTGTGGCCTTTAGATCTTCTGTATCTTCATTGAGTTTCTTTCTGGATATTCTGATCTTTACTGAGAGTGGTGTGTTGACGTTTCCTACTATTGTTGTGGAGCTGTCAGTTTCTCTTTTCAGTGCTGTTAGAGTTTCTTTTATGTATTTTGGAGCCCTGTCATTGGGTGTGTAGATATTTATTATGGTTATGTCCTCATGGTGGACTGTCCCTTTAATCGCTATATAATATCCTTCCTTGTCTTTTATGGTGGATTTTGTTTTAAAGTCTATTTTATCTGAGATTAGTATTGCCACTCCTGCTCTTTTTTGGTAGCTGTTTGCTTGATATATTTTTTTCCATCCTTTGATTTTTAATAAATTTATGCCTTTGTTTCTAAGGTGTGTCTCTTATAGGCAGTATATTGATGGGTCCTGTTTTTTATCCATTCTGTCACTCTCTGTCCATTTATGGGTGCATTTAGGCCATATATGTTCAGAGTGATTATTTATAGGTATGAGTTTGTTGCTGTCATTTTGTAGTGCTTTTTTTTTTTTGTGGTGCTGACATTTTCTTTGTTTCTCTTACTCTCCTGTGCTGAATTCCTTTTGTTTGTGGATATTTTTTCATTTCTTTAGTTTTTTGTAGATTTTGTGTTTATTGAGACTCTGTTTTTCTTCTTAATTTTGATTAGTAGTTTTGTTAACTTTCTTTGTGATTACCTTGAAATTTACCCCTATCTTCCTAAGTTTGATCCAGTCTTTTATTACTTTATATCGCCTTGATTTCCTCTCCATTTGGAAGTTCTATACCTACACTGTTTATTCCCTCTTTTATTGTTCTGATGTTGTTGTCATCTACGGATTGATGTCTCTGGTTCTCTGTTGTAAATCTTTTAGTTTTATTTTATCCTAGAGAGTTCATTACCTAGGTTGGTATCCGACTGATGGTGTCCTGTGTCCTAGATTCGGGTTGTTGTCTGATGTTGTTTGTTCTCTAATGGAAGGACTCCCTTTAATAATTCTTGTAAGTTTAGTTTGGTTTTTACATATTCCCTTTATTTCTGTTTATCTGGAAATGTCCTAATGTTGCCATCATATTTAAGCAAGAGTTTTGCAGGGTGTATTATCCTTGATTGACAATTTTTTTCTTTCAAGATTTTACATATGTCATCCCATTGCCTTCTTGCCTGCATGGTTTCTGCTGAGTAATCAGAGTTTAGTCTTATTTTTTTCCCCTCTGTATGTGACTTCATTTTTCTTGAGCTGTTCTCAGGATTCTTTCTTTGTCTTTGGTTTTGCCAAGTGTGATTATGATATATTTTGGTGACTTTCTTTTGGGGTCTATCCTATACAGGGTTCGTTGAGCTTCTTGGATGGTCAGCTTTTCATCTTTCATGATATTAGGGAAGTTTTCTGTCAGCAAATCTTTAGTGATCCTCTCTGTGTTTTCCATTTTCTTCCCCTGTTCTGGAACTCTAGTCATTTGCAAATTTTTGCTCTTGATTGTGTCCCATATTGTTCTCAGGTTTTCTTCATTCTTTTCTCTGATTTTTCCTCAAACAAAGTGGTATCCAAGGATTTGTCTTCAAATTTGATGAACTTGTCTCCCTTTGTCTCAAATTTGCTCCTAAACCTTCTATTGCAATGTCCATTTCTAAAATCTTGTTGTTTATCTTTTGGATTTCTAATTGCTGTTTTTGTATGATTTCTGTTTATTTTTACATTTTGTTCCTGTATTATTTTCCTGAATTCTTCCATTGCTTTGTCCGTGTTTTCCCTGATTTTGTCTGTATTTTCCATGATTTTGTCTGTGTTTTCCTTCATCTCTTTCCTAATCTCTTGCAGAGTCCTGAATGTTAGTCTTTTGAATTCCCTATCAGGTAGTTCCAGTGCCTTTTCTTCTACTGGAAGGTCATCTGGTGGTTTATTTTGGTTACTTGTTGAAGCCATCTTGTCCGTTTTTCTTTTTCTTTTTTTTTTTTTTAATGTTTTAATATTGTCTGCTGTTTCTGGGACATTCAGGAATTATTTTCTTTGTTTCTTGATTATAGATTTGTTTTGTCTTACTTTTTTGTTTTATTTGATTATGTCTGGGCAGGCAGGCTGAGTATATTTTGTTGCATGCTTATCTGTGGACACAATATTTCTCATCACCTTGTCCAGATGGGCAGGGCTGGTCACTCAGCTATGGTATAGAAGGGCAGGTCCAGCAGGGTGGGGTTGTTTGTGACACAAACTGTGGCCAGCAGGGCAGGGCTGGGGAGCAGTGTGGGGTGGAGTCCAGAGGTTTGGGGGTCCACACCAGTGCCATTCAGGGGCACAGCATTTGGTGCATGGTGTGGATAGGCAGGAGAGAGGGGAGAGGATGTGATGTGCAGAACTGGTGCTCTGTCTCCTGTTGGGAGTTCTGTGAAGTTGCCTTTCCATGCTCCCTGAACATGATCCTTGATGGCTGTAGTCTAAGATGGCAAATCTATGCCACGTTAGCTGGTAGGGTACTTCCACTCTGTAGCTCTCCTCGTTTTCTGTTTTCTGTCAGTTTCTCATTCCATTTGGTTTTTGATCGAGTTCTTCATCCCTTCGTTTTATGCTTAGGTTCCAGGATTGACTTTTGTATCTGTTTTATTTAGTTTTTTTGGGTCTTTGCTGAAGAGGGACAACGTGGTGCTTCTGTCTCTAGCACCATGTTGGCTCTGCCTCTTTTTTTTTTTTTTTAAATAATTTGTTCATATTTTATGATTGCTATCAAGGAACAGGTTCACCAGACACTTCACTCCACCAGTACTGGAAGTGAATTGGTACAGTAGTACTATAATTTTTCTGATAGTTTTCATGTCTTCTTCATGACTTTCAATGTTTTCCTGTGGCATAAAAGAGCTCCCCACCTCCTATTCCCTGAATCTTCCTCCTGATCCCCTACTCTTCTTATTTTTGGTATCTACTTGGTGCTCATGGCACCAAATGACTTAATTTTTCATTTTATAAATGCTATTTCTTCACATAAAGAAATTTTAGCACCCACAAAGTGCCATAAATATTTATTGAGCACCCACTAAGTGCCAGTGTAAGGGCGTAACATGATCTTTTTTTTTTTTTTTTTAAGCTCACTTGGGCAGCTAGTAGAAAATAGATTTTAGTGAGCAAAAATGGAAACAGAGAGAACAGTTACGAGGTTTTTTTCAACAGACCAGGTGAGACATGATGGTAGTTTATATAGTGGTAGCAAGGAAAAAAGGGAGAGGCTGTAAGGCTTAATGAGATGATGTTTGACGATATCTAGAATATACCTAGAACGGTGACTGACGTATAATAGAGGTTTGTGGAAAATTGTATTTTCCAAAAATGGCTACAATAATATTTCCCATCCCACATGCTCTTCAGAACCTTGCCACTCCCCCTACAGGAAGTGGATTCTATGCCCCCTTCCCTTGCCCATGTGTACGCCTCTGTGACTTCTTGAACTAAAAGAGCACTGCACAGTTAAGCCTAAGCAACTGCCAGAACCATGGAAGATAATATAGATTATTGCTGTTTTCTACCACGTATTAAGTTCAGGGTGGTTTATTATGCAGTAATAGAAAACTGATGCAAGGTTCATTAGAAGTTGACTAAATCTGAATCCAGCACCTAATCCAGTGCCAAGAGTCAGACCAAGAAAAGCAAAGACAAAAATCCTGAGCAAGGTGGTGCCCAGCTACCACTATCGACCATTCTGATCAGGGACACAACAGATGGATCCTGATAGAAAGGGAGAAAAATGTGGAAAAGAACTTCAAATCCTTACAGAATCCAGACTTACTAGACCTATTGAGGCCAGAGGAGTCCCTGGGACTACGGCCCTGGTTACACTTCAAACCTGGAATTGAAACTATCCCCCTACACTCACCTTTAAACTAGATAATAGTTTAGCTTTAACCTAAGTAAAGATTGTCACCCTTGAGTATTCAGTCCTTTTAAAAAAATTATGTATATAAGACCAAATGGTCAGCAGATATTTTAAAGCATAGATGGGAAAGTTGGAGGTACAGGGAGTTTAAGGTAATGGTAATGAAACAACCGGAACAGAATTAATGAGAATATTGACACAATGTGAAGGATGTGACCAATGTCACTGATCATTATGTCAAGAAACTATGAAATGGGAGTGAGTTCTGCTGTGTATATTTTCATCAAAAATAAAATATTAATAATAATATAAAAAGAAATTTTACAATTTGATGTATTAATTATTAATTTTTTTCTTTACATGTTTTCTTTTGCCTTAATGCTTAGAAATTCCTTCTCAAATCCCAGGTTGGGTAAATATTTACCTATATATTCATTAATTTATGGCAGAACACTCTCCCATTTAACCCTTTGTTCCGTATATAACTTACTTGAGCATGTGATGTGAGGTAGGAATTGAACATTGTTTTTTAAGTGGTTAATCAGTTTTCTCTGCATGATTTTAATGATTAACACATCCTCTTCCTGCTGAGATGAAATATTGCTTGATGGAGAAATGGTTCTTTCCCCATTCCAGATGTTCTTCCTCCAGGTGGATGTGATACTTCTTATTTCTCTCCAACTCTTTCCTCACTACTCTCTTGAAGAGATGAGAGTGACTTTTTCTACTTAGTCAATTTGGGGAAAACAATCAAACATACTTACATTGGTTTCGTCTTTCTTGTTGGAATAAAGATTCCCACAGAGAATGGTCTTTCTGCTGTAAATGTTTTTGGCCCATGCACCTAATATAGGAGTTTCTGAAAGACATTTCTTCTCTCCACGTGAGTTCTGAAAAGACTGAGATGATGGAGGAACAGTCTTTATTACGGATAAACATTAAGTTGGAGGATGCAGTTTAGTATGACAGCCAAATGCAACTGCTAACTGAACCTTAAGTCAGGCAGACGAACCCACCATTGAATGGAAATACTAGACTAGGGCAGTCCTCCGAAAGTGTGGGGAGAGCCTGTTCCTGGAAATAGGAGAGAGTGCCTGCTCTTTGTAGGAAGTTCACTCCCAAATGGAAGAAGAACAGAGTTAGATTGAGCATGTCCAATATCTTCCCAAATTTACCAGTAGTTATGTCATTTAACCTCCCTAGAAGGGGAGTGAATAAAGAGGTGGATAGAGGCCAGAGAGGTTGTAGTAGTGCAGCTTCTTCTACCTGGAAGGAAACTTTAGGAGTAGGAAAGAGATAGTCCTCAAACACTACTTTTATTTTATTCTAAATTTTTCAAATACAGATGCTTTCAGGAGTAAATTTGTTTCTGAACTTTCTTTCAGGATCTGTTGGTTTGTCTGTCATTGCGCTAGAATCACATTCGTTTAAATTATTAGAACTTTATAATTCTTGTTAGTATTTGGCAGAGCAAATCACTCATTATTACACTTCTTATTCAAACATTATTGATAATTCTTGATTCTATATGTTTTGAGATGTATTTTAGAATAACTTTGTTGTCAAAAAGATCTAAAGATTTTAACTGGAAATATATTATTTTAAGAAGAATTTACATGTTTTTAATATAGAGTTTCTCATCTAAGATAGTATATTTCTCTTGATATTCAAGATTTCTTTAATGTTCTAATAAATTTTTAGTTTTATTTATAGATAACCTGAACATTCTCTTTATTTAAAAAACTTGAGAGGGATTTTATTGTTATTACGAGCATACTTACAGAATATCAGTGGAGTTTTTGAGTGTTCCTTAGGGCAACTTTTGTACATAGAAAAAGATTATTCGCAGAGTGTTAATGTTAATATTTTACTTATTAAAATCACATATTAAAAAAACTAGATTTTCCTTAATCTTTTAAGTTCAAGTTAAAACAGTATTATCTTATTCATAAAATTAGTAAAATACAAACAAAACTTTAAAATATTCTTTTGATTAAAGTTTAATTAATGCAAGATGAACAGGGCATTTTTCTTTAAACAATTGGTCCCATTTACAACTAAGTTAATTAAATTCCTTCAATCATTAAAACTGTATTTATAAGTTTAACATAGTTGATTTTCTTTTCAACATTTCCAGTGCCTATAACAAGCATTGCCTTCCCAAGTATTAGAACAGATCTATTAAATCTGATAGAACAAACTGATAAATATGGCAAATCTTAAAAAACATTCCAGTGCTGTTTAAAAACTTAGCTAATGTTGGGGGACCTCATACCATCAAGAAAGCAGTGCCGGGAGCAGAGCGCGTCCTTTGGACCAGGGTCGCTGCGCCGAGAATCTCCTAGTCCAGGGGAACACTGATGAGAAAGCCGACAGAGAGAAAAGACTTCCCCTGGAGCTGACGCCCTGAATTTGGACTTTTAGCCTACTTTGACTGTGAGGAAATAAACTTCTCTTTGTTAAAACCATCCACTTGTGATACTTCTGTTATGGCAGCACTAGATGACTAAGACAGAATTTGGTACTGAGAGTGGGGTGCTGCTCTAACAGATATCTAAAATGTGGAAGCGGTTTTGAAACTGTGAATGGATAGACGTGCGGCAGTGAAGGAGGATCGGTAGCAGCAGAGAAGCGGCAGCCCCGGAGAACCAACAGCAGCAGAACCAGGAGACCGGTGCGAGATGGCGCTGGGGCCGACCCACGGAGCGAGAGAGCTGAGTGCCTGTCAGCGAGAGGCTTCCTGGAGGAGGGGGTGACTCCGGGCACTTATTGGTGGAGCTGGGCTTGCCGACCCACGGAGCGGGGGAGCTAAGTGCCTGTGTGCAGGAGGCTTCCTAGCGGAGTGGGGTGCCTCCGGGCACTTATACCGGTGGAGCTACAGAGCTTTGGAACACTTGCCCCAGCAGGGCAGATGCGGGCATGAGGCCCGAGGGCCAAGAGGCCACAGGAAACAGAAGCAGAAGCTGAAGAGACAAGGGACACAAGAAGCCGAGCTGCCTCAGTCTCAAAAGGTATGGCCATGACCTCAGGGGTTTCAAAGGGTGGAGCAATGGCCTCTGGTGCTTCTAAGGGTGGAGTCGCCACTCAGATGGACTGGGAGAATGGTGCGCCTAAAGCCAAGGGAGCAGAGTTGCTGTCCCAGTGGGCCTCGAAGGCGGAGCTAAAGCCCAGGGCTAATGGGCCTCCACTCAGAATCCAGAGAGTGTGATACCTAGAGTCTGGAGGGCAGGGCTACTGAGTAAATTGTCTTAGAGAACAGAAGATTATTTTCAAAGCCTTGAAGGCTAATGTAATGTGTTCGGCTGACTTGCTTGGTGCCTGTTATCACTTCTTTTCCTCTAGCTTCTCCCATTTGCAATGGAAATGTCTAGCTTATGCCTGTTCTGCCATTGTACCTTTGGAAGCAAATAACTTGTATTCTAGATTTCACAGATGAAGAGGAATTTTTGAATTTTGGACTTGGGGTTAAGACTTGCTATGATATGATGGGGTGAATATGTTTTCCATGTTGCAAAGATGTGATTTTTGGGGGGCAAAAGGGTAGAATGTCATGGTTTGAATTATGTCCCCCCAAAAATGTGTACATCAGTTTGTCTGGGCCATGATTCCTGGTACTCTGTGATTTTCCTATATGTTGTAAACCCTGCCTCTATGATGTTAATGAGGGAGGATGGTGGCAGTTGTGTTAGTGAGGCAGGACCTGATCTACAAGACTGGATTGTGTCCTGAGGCAATCTCTTGAGATATAGAAGACAAAAGTGAGCAGTGAGACGGGGGACCTCATACCATCAAGAAAGCAGTGCCAGGAGTACAGCGTGTCCTTTGGACCGGGGTCCCTGCACCGAGAATCTCCTAGTCCAGGGGAACACTGATGAGAAGGCCGACAGAGAGAAAGACTTCCCCTGGAGCTGACCCCCTGAATTTGACTTTTAGTCTACTTTGTGAGGAAATAAACTTCTCTTCGTTAAAACCAAAAAAAAAAAAAAAACAGCTGAAGTCTTATACCTTTCAGCTTAAAACTATAAAATCAATTACATATTGTAAAATAGAATCGCAACTCTAATCTACTAGATTTTCTCATATGTCCAAGACTCTTAAACCCTACGTCACTTTAAATACCAAATATACATAGACTGTTCCAAGGATTACTAAAACCTATTTTTTGTTAAATTGTATTGTGCTTTAGTAAAAGTTTACAGCACAAATTGGTTTCTCATTCAAAAATTTATACACGAATTGTTTTGTGATATTGGTTACAATCCCCACAATGTGTCAGCACTCTCCCCCTTTCCACCCCAGGTTCCCCATGTCCATTTGTCCAGTTTTCCTGTCCCTTCCTGCCTTCTTGTCTTTGCTTTTGGGCAGATCTTACCCATTTGGGCTTGTATATTTGATTGAACTAAGAAGCACGTTCCTCATGTGTGTTATTGTTTGTTTTATAGGCCTGTCTAATCTTTGGCTAAAAGGTGGACTTTGGGAGTGACTTCAGCTTTGAGTTAGCAGGGTGTCTGGGGGACCATAGCCTTGGGGGTTCCTCCAGTCTCTAGAGAAAATATATTTCTCTGGATATATTTCCAGTAAGTCTGGTCTCTTTTTGTGAATTTGAATTTTGTTCTACATTTTTCTCCCATCCATCTGGGACCCTCCATTGTGATCCCTGTCAGAGCCGTCGGTAATGGTACCCGGGCACCATCTAGTTCTTCTGGGCTCAAGCTGGTGGTAGTGGAAGCCATAGTTCAAGCGGTCCACTAGTCCTTTGGACTAATATTTTCCTTGTGTCTTTGATTTTCTTCATTTTCCTTTGCTCCGGACAGGAAGACAACAATAGATGTGTCTTAGATGGCCACACGCAAGCTTTTTAGACCCTCAGACACTACTCACCAAAGCAGAATGTACATTTTCTTTATGAACTATGTTATGCAAGTTGACCAGATGTCCCCTGAGATCATGGTCCCCAGCCCTCAGCCCTAGTATTTCGGTCCCTCAAGGTGTTTGGATGTGTCTAGGAAGCGTCTATGACTTTGCCTTGGTGAAGTTGTTCTGTCTTCCCCTACATTGTGTGTTGTCTTTCCTTCACCAAAGTTAACACTTGTCTACTAATTAGTGATTTCCTCTCCCCGCCCTTCACCTCCCTCGTAAACATCAAAGATAGTTTTTTTCTGTGTGTAAGCCCAGGTGGAGTAGTGGTTAAGAGGTCGGCTGCTAACCAGAAAGTCAACAGTTCAAGTCTCTCAGCTGCTCCTTGAAAACCCTGTGAGGCAGTTCTACTCTGTCCTATAGGGTCACTATGAGTCAGAATTGACTCAATGGGAATGGGTTAAACATTTTCTCGGGTTTTTATAATAATGGTCTCATACAATGTTTGTCCTTTCATGATTGACTTATTTCACTCAGCTTACTGCCCTCCAGATTCATCCATATTGTGAGATGTTGCACGGATTCGTCATTGTTCTTTATTATTGCATAGTATTCCATTGTGTGTATGTACCATAATTTATTTATCCATTCGTCTGTTGATGGGCGCTTAGGTTGTTTCCATCTTTTTTTTTTTTTTTATTGTACTTCAGGTGAAGGCTTACAGAACAAATAGTTTCTCATGAAACACTAGTACACATATTGTTTTATGATATTGG
>NW_004444026.1:1971673-1977124 GCF_000243295.1 Trichechus manatus latirostris | reverse complement strand
TAGGGTTTCAGGATTGTTGTATTCTCTGTTCGGCTTAGTTTTTCAGATCTTTGCTGTGGAGGGACGGCGTGGTGAGAGTGCCATTTTGCCGGAACCTCCTGTTTCCATCTTTTTGCTGTTGTGAATTATGCTGCAGTGAACATGGGTGTACATTTGTCTGTTCATGTGACTGCTCCTATTTCTCTAGGATATATTTCTAGGAGTTGGATAAAACCTATTCTTGAATGCAACACAAATGTGTTAATGTAATAGTTTGATTTATTTTCTCATCTCTATATTTAATTATAAACTTCGTCATGGTTAAAAGACACCCACAAAGGAAACATTTTTACCATCCCAAGCCAACGAAGGTTACTATCCCAATCAAAGTGGGGAGTAAAATTGCTTACGGGTCAGAGAGTTTTGGTCACATACTAGACCTGATTCTCCTGTAGTCCCTCACCAACTGCTGACTCGTTTTATAACAGTCACTAACAAGCAGGGACTCTGAGTCCATGCCCTTTGGAAAAGATTGATCTTTTCTGAGTTTAGAATATAAACCAAAACCCAACCCAACCCACTGCTGTCCAGTCGATTCCAACTTATAGTGACCCTGTAGGACAGAGTAGAACTGCCCATAGGGTTTCCAAGGTTGTAATATTTATGGAAGCTGACTGCGACATCTTTCTCCTATGGAGTGGCTGGTGGATTCCAGTTTATGATGTACCATAACTTAATTCTTCTGTTAATTTAATGTCTGTAGCCTTCCAACAGTTTGCTTCACAACATGTTTAGACCCAGTAAATCTAGTTCCAGCCTGATTACATTCCAAATTCTTTTCAGAGCTTTTCAGTACAGGTACCCCCTGCTTTTCGAAAGTTCACTTTATACCACTTTACTTTTACTTTTACCTGTTTTCGCTAACTGAAAGAAATCCAAAGAGGATTTTTGCTTTTATGAAAAAAGGCAAAAAGCTGAAGTAGTGTTAGGTGTTTGTTTTGCTGCCAGCTGTTAAAGAGGCGGCGCGCACCCCAAGCAGAGAGAGTGACGTCCCCAAGCTCCTTCCCTGGGAACTACACTCAACATGTCAGCATCAAGCCTCCACAGCTTTGAACTGTGTCTGTAAGCATCTGTGCTTTATCTTGATTTATTTTGTGCATCCGTTAGCAAGATGTGTCCTAAGGTATCAGAAACGCCCAAGAGAGCTCGTAAGGATTTTATGTGTTATTTGGCATGATTTGGTAGCTTATTTTATGGGTCTGGAAAATGCTCTAAAATTTTCCCCATATAAAATAATGGTAATTGCTTCTTCCCTTTATGGCAGGCATTTCGGCTTAGGAAAGGTTGCTTAGGTATGCTCTACTTTTGGATAGCTATTTAAATGACAACCAGTTGAATTTGCATACACTTCCTGTTTGGCTCCAAGCTGTCAGCATTGCAGGCATATAGAGAATATTTTACAAACATCCATTTATATATCACCCAGCTTTATCAACTCTAACTTTTTAGAATGTGTACTTCAGGTTTTTAAAAAATATTAAAACATTTCTAATACAGCTAGAGCCTCCAGAGTACTCTTCCCTGATTTCATTTTCTCCCTCCCCATAGGAAGATTCTCTTGAATTTTATATTTATAATTTCTAAGCATCTTTTTATTCTGTTATAACATATGAATGTATGTATTGCTTTGCATGTTCTAAAATTTTATGTAAATATTATTTTGTATGTATCATTCTGCAAGTTGTTTTTTGGTAATAAACATTATGTTTCTGAGAATTACTAATGTTTATGTATGTAGCTCCAGTTTATTTTAACGGCTGTATAATAGGAATTCATTCAAGGAATATATTATAATTTATTTTTCCATTAATCTGGTTGATGGAAATTTAGGTTGTTTCCAATTTTTTGCTATTACAGCATTGTTGTAATTAATATTTTTATATATATGTCTCCATGTACACATGGGTTGTCAGAGTTGTCTTAGGATACATATCTAGAAGTGGAATTTTTGGCCTGAAGACCTATATTTTTAACTTTACTGATTATTTTCAAATTGTTCTCTAGAAGTATACAAGAGTTCCCATTACTCCCTCATCCCTGCCAATACTTTTTTTCAAACTTTTGGATTATGATAAATGTGAAATAGTTTATCACCATTCTTTTAATTTATAATTCTCTGATTATTGGAGAGATCGAACATTTTTCTTCTGTTTACTGACCACTTTTTTCTCTTCTGTGTATAGCCTGCTTATGTGTTTTATCCATTTTTCTACTGTTATTTTTTTTTGCTTAAATTGACTTGTAAGCCCTTATTAAATGCTGATTTTAATCATTTGTTAGTTTTAATGTATCAAAAATACAAAATTTTAACATTTAATGGGGTCAAATTTATCAATCTTTTTCTTATGATTTGTGTTCTTTATAAAGTCATAAAATTTTCCTATGTTGCTCTCTAAAAGTTTTAAAATTTTCTTTTCACTTTTAGACCACAGTTGATCTGGAATTGTTTTTTGTGTGAGGAGTAAGGTAGTATTTATTTTCCAAATAGATATCATCACCCTTTATTAAATGACTAATCTTTACTCATATATACTTCCTCTTCTGACAAATAGCATTTTTTTTTTTTTTTGCATGTGTAGGTCTACTTTTGGACTCTAAACAGAATGTGCGTGTGTGTTATGTATGTGTTCTATGTTATCCCCAAGGCAACATTATTTCATTTTAATGCTATAGTTTTATATTTTTTTACATGTGATCCTTTACTCTTCATGTGGATTTTAGATCTGCTTATAAAATTCAAAAATTATGTTAGGATTTTGGTTGGGATTTTATTGAATTTATAAATTTATTTAAGAAGAATTAGAATCTTAATGATACTGATTTTTTTTAAAATCCATAAACTCATATGAGTTTCTATTTATTCAGGTCTCTTTTTTGTTTTTTTATTAATATTTTGTAATTTTTCAAGTAAAGTATCTTGGACATTTTTGTTATATTTATACATAGATTGTTTAGTTTTCATTGTTATTGTGAATGGAACTTATTTTTATATCACAATCTCTAATTGGTAATTGCCAGTGGGGATGTAAATTATTAATTTTTGAATGTCTAGTTGCATGCAACTAACTCCTCTTATTGGTGATAATAGTTTGTAGAATTCTTAGGTTGGTTCTTTATGTGGAAAATCATATCATGTGGAGATAAAGACAGTTTTAAAATCTTCTTTTCCAGTTATTACTTGTTTTATTCTTTAGTCTTGTTCTTTTGGCCAGAACCTCCTGTATGATGTTCAGTTTAATATAAGCTGTGATGGTGGACATTCCTGATATCATTGTTAATGCTTCTCAAATTGTACCATTAATTGTGATGTTTAATAGGTTTTTGTGTCACGTTTAATAATACAGGTTATGAGACTAAAGAAGTAATCCAACTTTCACATTCATATGAGGTGACTGAAAATACCATGGTTTGGGTCAGGTGCACCTTAGTCCTCAAAGTGACACCTTTGCTTTTCAACACTTTAAAGAGGTCTTTTGCAGTGGATTTACCCAATGAAATACGTCATTTGATTTCTTGGCCGCTGCTTCTATGGGCGTTGATTGTGGATCCAAGTAAAATGAGATCCTTGACAACTTCAATTTCAATATTTTCTCTGTTTATCATGAGGTTGCTTATTGGTCCAGTCGTGATGATTTTTGTTTTCTTTATGTTGAGGTGTAATCCATACTGAAGGCTGTAGCCTTTGATCCTCTTCAGTAAGTGCTTCAAGTCCTCTTGCCTTTCAGCAATCAAGGTTGTGTCATCTACATTTCATAGGTTGTTAATGAGTCTTCCTTCAGTCCTGATGCCACATTCTTCAAATAGTTGAGCTTCTTGGATTATTTGCTCAGCACACAGATTGAATAAGTATAATGAAAGGATACAACCCTGACCCACACCTTTCCTGATTTTAAACCACATAGTATCCCCTTGTTCTATTCAAATGACTGCCTCTTGCTCTGCGTACAGTTTCCACATGAGCACAATTCTGAAATTCCCATTCTTCACAATGTTACCCATAATTTGTTATGGTCCACATAGTCGAATGCCTTTGCATAGTCAATAAAACACAGGTAAATGTCTTTCTGGTATTCTCTGCTTTCAGCCAAGACCCAGCTGACATCAGCAATGATATCCCTCATCCCATGTCCTTTTTTGAATCCGGCTTGAATTTCTGGCAGTTCTTTTCGATGTACTGTTGCAACCATTTTTTGATTATCTTCACAAAATTTTACTTGTGTGTAATATTAATAATATTATTTGATAATTTCTGCATTCCATTGGATCACCATTCTTTGGAATAGGCTTGTATATGGATCTCTTCCAGTAGGTTGGCCAGGTAACTGTCTTACAAATTTCTTGGCATAAATGAGTGAGCACTTCCAGCCTTACATCAGTTTGTCGAAACATCTCAATTGATATTCTGTCAATTCCTGGAGCCTTGTTTTTCACCAGTGCCTTCAGTGTAGCTTTGACTTTTTCCTTCAGTATCATCTGTCTTAGTCATCTAGTGCTGCTGTAACAGAAATACCACAAGTGGATGGCTTTAACCAAGAGAAATTTATTTTCTCACTGTCTAGTAGGCTAGAAGTCCAAATTCAGGGCATCAGCTCCAGGGGAAGGCTTTCTCTCTCTCTGTCAGCTTTCTCATCAGTCTTCCCCCAGACTAGTAGCTTCTCTGCACAGGAACCCTGGGTCCAAAGGACACGCTGTGCTCCCGGCACTGCTTTCCTGGGGGTATGAGGTCCCCCCCCCCGACACCCACCCCCCGTCTCTCTGCTCACATCTCTGTTTTATATCTCAAGAGATTGCCTCAGGATACAATCCAATCTTGTGAATTTGAGTCCTGCCTTACTAACACAACTGCCGCCTATCCTCTCTCATTAACATCATAGAGACAGGATTTATAGCATATAGGAAAATCACACAATACCAAGAATCGTGGCCCAGCCAAACTGATATACACATTTTTGGGGGGACAGAATTCAGTCTATGACACCATCACTTCTTGACTGTATGTTATCTCCTGAAATGTTTGGACATCAACCAATTCTTTTTGGTACAGTTATAGCAATATAACTGCATCCCATTAGTTTTCATATGTACCACTTTTATTGCTATTCAGTTGTGAATATTTAACATTTCCAGTTTTGTTTCCTCTATAGTCCACACGTTATTTTGCAGCATATTTTAAAATTTCTAAACATGTCATTAAAAAAAAAAAAGTCTCTTTACAAAATTTTTGATTTTTTTTGCTGTTGAGAATATGCACAGCAAAACATACAACAATTCTACAGTTTCTTGGTGTGCAATTCAATGACATTGATTACATTCTTTGAGTTGTGCAACCATTCTTATCCTCCTTTTCTGAGTTGTTCCTCCCCCGTCTTAGGCTGGGTTCTCTAGAGAAGCAAAACTAATAAAGCATGTAAA
>NW_004444026.1:1968833-1970481 GCF_000243295.1 Trichechus manatus latirostris | reverse complement strand
TTGAGGGTCTTCCTCTTTTTTGCTGACCCTCTACTTTATTAAGCATGATGTCCTTCTCCAGGGACAGATTCCTCCTTATAACATGTCCAAAGTATGTGAGACATAGTCTTGCCATATATAGAGAGAGATTTATATCGAGGAAATGGCTCACGTGATTGTAGAGTCTGGAACTTCCCAAGTCCATGGATCAGGATAGAGGCCTCTCCTGATTCACGTAGCTGCAGAGGCTGGCTAACCCAAGATTGGCAGGTCGGAGAGCAGGGCTCTTGCTCACAGGCTGTGAAAATGGACAAATCCCAAGATTGGCAGGCAAGATGGCAGGTGAGCTGCTAGCTCAAGTCCCAAGAACCGGAGGTCAGACTAACAGAAGCCAGCTGCAGGATCCAGAACAAGCAAAAGCCCAGGAGCCTTGCCAGAAAGTCCGCTTATATTCAGTGCAGGCTACGGTCCCAAAGAAACTCCCTTTCAACAGATTGGCTACTCATAGCAGATGCCATCATGGGGGTGATCACGTTATATCAAATCTTATCACGGAAGTGACCACATCATCATAAGACTGCCAGACTACTCCATAACTGCCAAACCACTAACAATCATGGCCCAGCCAAGTTGACACACAACCTTAAGGATTACGTCCCTTATTAACATAAACTTACTGCCCCCTAAGTTTCCTAACTAATCTTTTGAGTTGCTGTTGTCACTTTGATCCCATATAAATAGTTCTTAAAAGGGCATAATGCTCAAGGCAGACTTTTTTACTAGTTAAGCTATAGTCTGGTTTTAAGAAAACTTCAGGGGTTATTTTTGGTTCAATGTTTAAAGATTATCTCAGGGCAATAGTTTCAGGGATCATCCAGCTTCCATGGATCTAGAAAGTCTAAAGTCCATAAGAATTTGAAATTTTGTTCTGCATTTTCCTCCTTTTGATCAAGGATTCTTCTGTAGAATCCTTGATCAAAATGTTCAGTTATGGTAGCCAGGCATCATCCAGTTCTTCCGGTCTCGTGGCAAATGTGGCAGTTGTTCATGGAGGCAGTTAGCCATACACTCCATATCCTCCTCCTATTCCTGACTCTCCTTCTTCCTCTGTTGCTCCATTGAATAGAGACAAAGTGTTGTGCCTTGGATGGTTGCTTGCAAGGTTTTAAAACCCCAAGCACAACGCAACAAACTAGGAGGTAGAATTGAAGCACTAAACACATTCTTAAGCTGGTTGACTGAGACGTCCCATGAAACCAGGACCCTAAACCTCCAAACCAAGGAACCAAATCCCATGAGGTTTTTGGTTGTACCTAAGTAGTCTCAGCAGCTCGTCTTTTATTTATTTATTTATTTTTTGTCGTTGTTGTAAATATATCTATCACACAACTTTTGCCAATTAAACTTTTTATAGGTTTGCAGCTTTTTGACAGCAATTGCAATAATCAGCTATGCAACTCTACCCTTTCTGATTTAATTGCACCAAGAACAGAAAGCATGGTTTATATGATATTGATTCTTTGAAATCACTTGAAAATTTCTTTAAAACCTAATATATGTTAATTTTCATAAAATTTCATGCATAATTTAAAAATTATGTTCCGTATTTTGGGGTAGAAAAAGTCTTTCTTATGTGCATATGTGTTTCAAAGAAAGTTGAATTTAGCAG
>NW_004444026.1:1966473-1967534 GCF_000243295.1 Trichechus manatus latirostris | reverse complement strand
TTAAAGTATAATTTTATATTATTTATTGCTTCATTGCATCTATAAGTTTCTTTTGTAATTTCTATCCTTTTATTCATGGCTGATAGGACAGATGTCTATTTTTATACATGTATTTGTAGTCACACATCTCCTTCTTAATTAGTTCTGCTTAATGTTTCAGTTGACTTTCTAGGTAAAAGGTAAATAATGTGCGAATAATTTATTTTATCTTCTTCTATTCAGACAAGATTTGTATAATTTCCTTCTCTTACTGCATGGATTAGAATTTACATGTTAACAACAGCGATAGCTAATATTCATGTCTTGTCCCTCACTTTAAAAAAGAGTTATCTAATCTCTTGTCATCAAGTATGATATTGGAACTTGACACAAAATAAATATTTTTGATTAGGGCAAGAGAGTATTCTTTTATTTCCAGTTTATTGTCTTTAAAACATTTGAGAAATGACTGTTAAATTCTTTTAAATTCTTTTTAGTTTCCCTCAAGATATTCATGTGTTTTGACTTATTATTGTATTAATGTATATTGATTTAATACAATTGAATCATCCTTCATTCCTGGAAAAAACCTTACTTGGTCATGGAGTATTATTCTTTTAATATACTGCAAGAATCCATTGCGAATATTTTAGTCAGAATTTTAGATTAAAATAATAAGTGAGATTAGCTTGTAGTTCTTTTTGTGCTTTCTTAGATTTTGTTTTGAGAGTTATGCAGGCTTTGTAAAATTAACTGGGAAGTTTTCCATCTTTTCATATGCTCTGAGAAAGCTTAAATAACATGGGAATTATCTGTTCCTTGAAAGTTTGAAAGCATTCATCTGTGAAACCATCAGATTATTTGTTTCTAAATTGTTATTTTTACATTATTCATCTTCTTTTTCAGAAATAATTTTTAACATTTGCAATTAGTTATTTAAAATGGTTAGCAACAATTATTCATATTTAACCTTTTGTTCACCTGCTTTCATTGCTTACTGTCATTCTTTTATAGCATGATTCTTCTATTCTTGAGCCCTCATTTAGTTGAACGATATTTTAAGACTCTTTCAGAAAGACTAT
>NW_004444026.1:1963618-1964842 GCF_000243295.1 Trichechus manatus latirostris | reverse complement strand
CCCCTCTCAAGAATAGATTTGATGCATTAAACACTAATGACCAAAGACCAGACGAGTTGTGGAATGACATCAAGGACGTTATACATAAGGGAAGCAAAAGGTCATTAGAAAGACAGGAAAGAAAGAAAAGACCAAAATGAATGTCAGAAGACACTCTGACAGTTACTCTTGAATGTAGAGGGGCTAAAGCACAGCACAGAAATGGTTAAATAAAAGGGCTGAACAGAAGATTTCAAAGGGCAGCTTGAGAAGACAAAGTGAAGTATTATAATGAAATGTGCAAAGACCTGGAGTTGTAAAACCAAAAGGGAAGAACAGGCTCAGCATTTCTCAAGCTGAAAGAACTGAAGAAAAAATTCAAGCCTTGAGTTGCAGTATTGAAGGATTCTATGGGAAAATATTAAATGACGCAGGAAGCATCAAAAGAAGATGGAAGGAATATACAGAGTCACTGTACCAAAAACAATTCGTCAATGTTCAGCTGACTCGGTGTCACCTAACAACAACAACAACAATAACAATATTTATAGAAGCCAACTGCCACATCTTTCTCCCAAGGAGTGGCTGATGTGTTCAGAGTGCCACCTTTCGGTTAGCAGCTGATCGTTTAACGACTGTATCACCAGGGTGCATGCTCTCTCTCTCGCTGTTGCGTCAATTTGTCAAATAACATCTGTCTGTCTCCTGTAAGTGTTTGTGTCCCTGTATCTAGGTTACTCTTCATACAACTCATAAGTGATTAGGTTTAGGATCTACCCTACACAGGTATGACCTCAATTAATTGACTGATTACATTACATTGGATTGCGTTGTGGAAGGTGATTACATTAAATTAGATTAGATTACATCCACAAGTATAGGAGTTAGAATTCCAACACATATTTTGAAAGTCAGTATTCAATCCATAACAATTTCTATGATTGTTCTTCAAAGTTTTAAAGAATTGCACCATGATCTTTTTTTTTTTTAATTGTGATTTATGTGAAAGTTTACAGACCAAATTAGTTTCTCATCAAACAGTTAATACACAAATTATTTTGTGACGTTGGTTGCCAAGCCTGCAATGTGTCAACACTCTCTCCTTCACTCCAGGTTCCCTGTTTCCATTCATCCAGTTTTCATTTCCCTTCCTGCCATTTTGTCTTTGCTTTTGGGCTGGTGCGCCTATTAGTCTGGAATACATGATTGAACTGTAAAGCATGTCCTTCATGTGTGTTATTGTTG
>NW_004444026.1:1959390-1961781 GCF_000243295.1 Trichechus manatus latirostris | reverse complement strand
TCCTGCAACTGTTTTCTCCAGGTCATTTTTATCTGTTTGCTTTGGCTACTACCTTTCATATTACAGATGTTTCTCAAGTATCTACTCATTCTCTGCTATCCCCTCATATTTGAGAGTGGGCCTTGAAAGGCTACTATAAGCCCTCAGCGAGAAGGCAGAGTTCATCTGCTATGGGTTTCACTGAAAGGTGTTTTTGCTGTGCCACTCCATTAGGAAGCCCCCAAAGTCAGTATCTTTAGGTCTTGTTGCTTGCTCTGATTGGATTCCCTAGACAAAGCTTTTCTAATTTCCTTTCCAAAGGTTTATGTGCCTGCTTGTCTAGGACATTTTGGTGGTACAGACAGTTACACACTCGACTGCTTACTGAAAGGTTGGCAATTCAAACCCCAGAGGTACCTTGGAAGAAAGGCCTGGTGATTTGCTTCTGAAAGTTCACAGCCATGAAACCCTATGGAGTGCAGTTCTACTCTGCAACACATGGGGTTGCCACAAATTGAAATTGATTTGATGGCAACTGGTTGGTTGTCAGCGATCTGGATATCAAGAAGGAGAAGAAGGCTAGTTGTCTCAACATTCAGAATCTAAATTTTCACTTTAACCCTGTATTTTTGGTATGGCGTTTCCCCCTCGCCCTAAATGTGCCGTGCTGCTCTGTGGTCCAGAGACTATAAATTTTACTCCCCCCTTAGTGAACAGATCTCCAGCTTGCTGCCAGGGCCAAGGAAAGAGAAATCACCCAGCAGCATGGAGGTCTCAGTGTCTCTTAGAGTTTTGTCCTATTTTTAGCCTCACCTTGACCCCTACTTTCAGAGGTACCTGGTGATAACTATTGGGTGTTCTGTGGTGTAAACTGGGTTGCTTCTCTTATTGCTTCACTTTTCTCTTAGTGTTTATCTTTTTCTGGATGGCTAAGTTAGCTACTTTCACCATACTTATTCAATCTGTATGCTGAACAAAATAATCTGAGACACTGGACTCTTAGTCCTGATGAACACAGCATCAGGATTGGAGGAAGACTCATTAACAACCTACGAAATGCAGATGACACAACCTTGCTTACTAAAAGTGAAGAGGACTTGAAACACTTATTGATGAAGATCAAAGACTATAGCCTTCAGTATGGATTACACCTTAACATAAAGAAAACAAAAATCCTCATTACTGGACCAATAAGCAACATCATGATAAATGGAGAAAATATTGAAGTTGTCAAGGATTTCATTTTACTTGGGTCCACAATCAACACCCATGGAAGCAGCAGTCAAGAAATTAAACAATGCATGGCATTGGGCAAATCTGCTGCAAAAGACCTCTTCAAAGTGTTAAAAAGCAAAGATATTACTTTAAGGACTAAGGTGAGCCTGACCCAAGCTGTAGTGTTTTCAATTATTTTATATGCATGCAAAAGCTAGACATGAACAAGGAAGACCTAAGAAGAATTGGTGCCTTTAAATTATGGTGTTGGTGCAGAATATTGAGTATACCATGGACTGCCAGAAGAATGAACAAATCTGTCTTGGAAGAAGTACAGCCAGAATGCTCCTTAAAGCAAGGATGGTGAGATTTCATTTCACATACCTTGGACATGTTATCAGGAGGGACCAGTTCCTAGAGAAGGATATCATGTTTGATAAAGTAGATAGCAAAAAAGAGGACACCCCTTAATGAGATGGATTGACACAGTGGTTGCAACAATGGGCTCAAACGTAGGGATGATTATGAGGATGGCACGGGACCGGGCAGTGTTTTGTTCTGTTGTACATAGTGTCACTATGAGTCAGAACTGACTCCGTGGCACCTAACAACAACAAGTCAGTTACACATTTATTCATCTGCTTTCCAGCTTCCGACATTTTGTTGTTGTTTTATTTCTCTCCAGATCTCATTGTTTTATGGGGGAGGGAAAGGAAAATAATATATATGTTCAGTCATCCATCTTTAACCAGAAGTCTTTAGGATCTGTATTCTCTGGTTCATAGCTTCTCACATAGAGAAGGCCTTGTGCACATGTGTAGACTGAAGCATAATGTGGAGAAGGAAGCATTTGTTTGGGCAATGTTGACCATCACCACTATTGTTAGGGTTTCTTCTCAGAGAGCTTGCAGCTCAGGGAGCCAAGTGGTGGGCTCTGAGTTACAGATTAAGAATTAAGGTTACTTCATTATTGTGAAAACAAATTTATTAATTTTAGAAAGGATGTAGATTTTTCTGAGATCCTATTTTGAAATAAAGTAAATACATAGTTCGTCGAAGCAAGGGGTGACAATTTCTTGAGCCTGGATTGTACTACAAGTGCCACCCTGCTACCTGGAAATAGCTGCCTCTTTCCTCTCCTGGTAGTATAGTGGTTAAGAGCTCAGCTGCTAACCAAATGGTTGGCAGTTTGAATCT
>NW_004444026.1:1957277-1958682 GCF_000243295.1 Trichechus manatus latirostris | reverse complement strand
CAGAATAGAATTGCTCCATAGGGTTTTCAAAGCTGTAACCTTTAGGAAGACAGCCAGGCCTGTCTTCTGAGGTTGAGCACTTAACCATTTCCACCACCCAGGGGCCCATGAACAACATCTTTTAAATTCTCCAGTAGAAAGGAGAGGATTTCCAGTCAGTCCCACACAGCAATAACCAAAAGATCCTAAATAATACAACCCCTCCATTTAGCACATTTTCCTGTAGGGTGATTTTGCTCTCCTAAAGTGTGATTGTCTTCTATCCCACTAGCTGGGTGTTTGGTAGACCAGTCTACCAATGGAATAAGTGAAAAAATAAAAAAATCTTGTGCAAGCTCCGGTAGCTGGGCATTTGCTACCAAGCCAACAATAAATGACTCATGGGGACTCCACCTCCCAAGATGCAACAGAACACCTCTAGCTCCACTCCCAGATTCCTGGGCTGTTGATGTCTCTCCAAATGGATATAGAGTTTGGGAGGGAGAGAACAGAGGTCATCCAAAAAACAAACAAGCAAAAAACTTACAAACAAACGAAAAAAACAACCATACTTGGAAATTAGAGGAATGACAATTTGATTAATGGGATATTAGTGAATCAGGGTGAAGACAATGTGGGGAGAGAGAGGGAGTTTTTCAACAATTTTTCAGGAGGCCTTTATTTTATACAGAAAAATTTCAGATAAGGTTGTCAGAAGTCTTTTGGAAACATATGTAGATCATAATGTATTTGTAGACAATATATTTTTGGTCAAAATATTTATTTGAACATTTCAACTGATAATGTGTTTCTTTTAGAAAGGATTGTTTCACTCTATGTGAACCTCATGGAAAAAATGTTGAAAAAGATAAGTAGTTGACACAGATTCCACCACATTCTACTTCCTTCGTCTACACGTTATTCATTCTATTGAAAAGTCCTTTTCTACCTTTATCTGAGATAGGACCTGATACACCACACTGCAACAATTCCAACGAATGTGAACTCAACAGTCAAGAAGACATACACCAGGTGTAAGGTGGCTTTTGCTCCAGTATTCCTGCTTCTTTGGGCTTGTCATAAAGACAATTGCTTTGGCTATAAAATAATAATCCTACCATATTTTACGAGATATTTTTGAATCAATAAATTGTTAATAATAATGGAAGACATTTACGGTTTTCTAATTTTCATTTTGCTGGGCAGGAAGTAAAAATTCAGGATGATCAGTTTAACACTCAGCCGACCTGAGAAGCTAGGTTTTCCTATCCGGCTGTCTTGGATTTGAGGTTAGTGGCAATTCCTCTGGAGCTCTAGAGGTGCAGTGGTTATAGCGTTTGACTGCGAACTGAAAGGTCAGCAGTTTGATTCCACCAGCTACTCCTTGGAAACTCAGTGGGGTCGCCATGAGTCGGAATTGATTGGA
>NW_004444026.1:1943350-1956671 GCF_000243295.1 Trichechus manatus latirostris | reverse complement strand
GCAGTGGTTGACCAACGTGATAAACATAACTGATATCACTGAACTGTACATGTAACGAACGTTGAAAAGACAATTTGTTGCATATATATTTACCACAATTTTTAAAAAAGGTGATAACAAATAATCGTTTTCTGCAGCTCCATGATTAATTGGTGAAGCCTCTACCCAATTAACTATGGCAAACTTCAGATTTGCATTATTGCTGCCTTTAAAGAATCCAAGGGCACTTGGGGGGAAAAAAAAAAACAAAAAACCTCTCAATGGCTCATTTCAACTCCACCTAAAAGTCCTTAAAGCGCAAACGTTATTTTTGGCTCAGGGCATATGCTTTCGGCTATCTCCTCATTGCTTTCTCCCTCCCAACTGGTGGAAACCCAGCTTGGCAGAGTCTATTCAGGCCCCTTCACATTTGCATGTCTATCAGTGGTCTTTCACAGCCCAGTGGCCCCAACAAGTACTTTCCAATGGCCTCATTGTTCTCCGGAACCACCCCAGATCAGAGCCCCCAGCTTCCTCTGCTTTGCGGCTCCAAGTGTGATTGAAGCACCTGTTATTTTTCATGGGATTCTAAAATCTTTGCATGCTTGTAGGAGCGTCACCTTCCCTACTTGCTGAGATGACTATTTGTGGGGAAAAGCGTGAATTTCCCTTTTGGTAACGTCATTCGAAGCTACATCGATATCTTTTGATCTTCCTTATTACTCCTTTCTGCTTCATCCAAAATAGGCTGCAGACTGGATTGCTGCATGGATGAGAGAATGAAAGGTATTTGCTTCTCTATCTCTCTATAAATTTAAAATTTCCCCAAAGTTGAAGTCTGCATGAATATGAAGTGATTACACTGAGAATATTTTGAAATCAACGTTTCAGATTAGACTACGCTCAGGGTAATGAATGAATGAATGAAGTAAGCTCTACTTCAAATATTCCTCCATGTTATGGCGAATCCAGTAAGCCCACTTACAAAAGAGTTGGGCACGGCTGTGTCTGAGCAGGTGTTTTTGTTCTCGTTTGTGTGGTTACATACATATTTGTGACATAGGTATACACATTGTTGTTGTTGTGTGCCGTTGAGTCGATTCCGACCCATAGTGACCCTCAATGACAGAGTAAACTGCCACATAGGCTAAGCTGTCATCTTTACGGGAGCACATCACCAGGTCTTTTCTCCCGAGAAGTGGCTGATGGATTCGAACCACCAACATTTCAGTTAGCAGCTGAGTGCTTAACCATTGCACTACCAGGGCTCCTTATATACACATTACACATATATATATTTATTATAAATATATGCATGTATATGTGTTTGAATATATATACATCCACAATTAGTTATATGCACTGAAAACGAAATCATATTTTTAAGTTTTTTGGTTCTTTAAAATCAACACTTCGGGTCTGCACAGGGTCAGCTTACCTGTAAATCTGTGCAGTGCTCTTGCATATATTAATTTGATACTTACATCGGACCTGAGAGTAACGCAGCCTGGTAATTTTATTTCCAGGTTATGAATGAATTATTATCTTTAGCATTAATAACTTGCCCAAAGACATTCAATTACTTGGAAGCAGACCCAGGACAAGAACTCAGTCTTTGTGACTTCTGGCCTTTGTTGTTGGCCATTGAGTCGGTTTCGACTCATAGTGACCCTGTGTTCAACAGAACGAAACAGTGCCCAGTCCTGCGCCATCCTCACAACCGTTGTTATGCTTGAGCCCATTGTTGCAGCCACTGTGTCCGTCCATCTTGTTGAGGGTCTTCCTCTTTTTCGCTGACCCTCTACTCTACCAAGCATAATGTCCTTCTCCAGGGACTGGTCCCTCCTGATAAAAGGCCTTTACACTGGCTTTTTCCTTCTTGTGCCCAGATAAGTGACAACCTCCTCAAAAAGTTGCAATCATTATATATGATCGTACATCACGTTTATTGAGTTAAAATATTAATAACAATAAACAGAGAATTATGGAGAAAGCAAGTCATATAATTCAGTTAATGCAGGTAAATGCTAACTAACTTACGTGTAAATAGTTGGAACTTGTTTATATTCTGAGTTCAGTCAAGTTGTTGTATGTGTTTTACAATTTTACATTGTTGCTTTTGCTGGACAACCCAGGAAGCTTTATTTACTGTTTTCCAGAAGGGTGGCAAATTTGCATTTGGGCAAACCATCTCTGGATTTTTGTGTAAATTGTGTATAAAATATTTACTCTTTTGAGTCTCCCGAGAGAAATGATCGTTTTGAGATGTTTTGTAGTTATAACCAGATAGAGCTAAAAGGAGTAGAGTCTAAGAAAAAAATTGAAAGCCCTGACTACCCAAACGAATGTGGCATAATAGGCACTCAGGCCGAGGTCCTCAAGGCCCCTGGAGTTTCTGGGACCTTAGGATGACCAGAGAAATGATAGTGCCCTTGTTCGAAGTTTGGCCGTATTTCGTCTGGATTCCCCTTTCCTTTTCCTTCTAGCTGGAAAGATTTTCTTGACAGACTGGCTGTAGTCCCTGAATTTGAAACCAGACCAATGGGTCTGTGCCGCGCATGTAAGAAGCCAAACTCTCAGACGCTGTTTCTGAGAGGAAGAAAGAGTTTATTTTGCAGGATAGCAAGCAGTAACTTAGAGGTATCCACCTCAGATTGAGTTCCCCGATTGGAGGGGGCAGTTAATTTTGTAGGTTTCTTGATCTTGGGGAGTTACACATATTCTTATAAAGGGTGGCTAAAGTGAGGGTAGGTTGTTGTTGATTGGCTAATGCTTTGCTCACCTGGAATTAAAGGTATAGGCAAATTATATTACACTACGCAGGCGCAACGGAAGTGCTTGGGGGAATAGAGGGCCGTGAAAACCGGAAGATCTATATGGGGATATGGTTTGGTTGTTCCGCTGGATTTATGTCACTGGGTATGCACAGCAGCCGGGGATTCCCCTGGATCACTCGCCTGTTATTTTTATCAGTTCTGCACATACTTAACCACTTTGGGATGATATGAGCTGGTTTTGGCCGGGGCTTTCCGGATGGTCTGAAAAACAACTTTAAGGAAGTGAGTGACGTAGCAAGGGAGGTGACTGGGCCGTGGCCTGATGATTTTACAGGGTGCTAATTAATCAGGTGTCTCGACCTGTAGGGTCCCCTAACAAATTCACCGTAGTAGGCATTACCACAAGGAGCCCTGGCGTTGCAGTGGTTAAGCGCTTGGCTGCTAACTGAAAGATTGATGGTTTGAACCCACCCAGTGGCTCCACAGGAGAAGGACCTGGCAGTCTGCTCCCGTAAAGATTACAGCCTGGGAAACCCTATGAGATAGTTCTACTCTGTCATGTGGGGTCACAAGAGTCGAAAATTGACTTGATTGCACCCAACAACAGGCGTTATCACTCATCCAAATGTGTTTTTTTTCATTCCTAGCTTAGAGTGAGATTGGCTGTGGGTAGGAAAGTTGGGACTATGTAAAGGCAGGATGGGAGAATCGAAAAGTCTGCTGGGAAGACGGTGTTCTCAAGAGACAGAGCATCATCGACTGTGCCTGCAAAGGTTCCTTGAGAAAAGTTTCTGAACTGTGCAGGGCCAGAGATGGGATTAGACACAGCCCCCAGCACAGGGTGCCCATTCAGCTCAGGGCTCTTTCTGCCCCTTTTCTCAGGGAGTGACCAGGAGAAAGGGTATCCGTGTCACTGTGTTTCCCAAGGAGCAAACAGTGGAGGTTGCTAGGGGTGAAAGGTTAAACACTGGTGTCAATAAAGTGAAGGCGATTTTTTGTGGAGGGGGAGTAGGTCAGCAGGGAGGTTGGGGGAAAGGTGGGGGGAGGTGAGAGTCCTGTCATGCCTGTCCCAGAGTTGAGAGAAAACAGACTGACCATTCCCCCTCTCCTCCTGCAACTTTAGACCTTACCTTTGCGTACTGGTGGCTGTGTTTCACTCTTTGGCCCCCTTCGGCTTTGTGGTTTGGCATTTGCTTCAATGTTATTACATTATACATAGGATATCTGCAAAAGATGGTCGTACAGAGGTATCCTGATCCTGCCTAGACTCTAGCTTCTTCAGAAATACTGTTTTTTGGGATTTCCTTAAGGACTGGGGCGTGTTTTTTCATATTGCCCTAATGATCACTAAACTTCCTATACTAAGGATAGGCTTGAGTTTTGTAATAAGCCCCAATTCAATCAGAATAAAATTTGAAAAAGGTAAGAGAGGAAACCTGGGGCTCATTGAAAATGAACCCCTTTGAAAACTCGGAGTTACTAGAAAGTAATGTGTATGATGTGTTTGCACTGTTCTTATACACTTTTTTTTTTTCTAAGAACATTCCAAAATAATTTGGCTAATTGTTAATGCATTTGGGGTAAGTGTGCAGCTTCTCAAAGTGACTGGTCATTTTGAAGGGCCAAGTCAATGTTTACAGTGTTTGTTAAGAAAGAAAGACCGTTTTCATCCCCTATCGTCACATCCCCCATGATGAACTCTTCCTTGAGAGCTGAAGAGAGGCTCTACTCATAGCTTAGGAGAAAAAAACCTGGTTACTTCTTGGACTGCATTCACACTGGTTGCCAGATCCCTCATTAGAGGAATTCTGCCACCTAAGTCAAGTGGAGAAAGGTACACTCTGTTCTGGTGTCAAGACTAGAGGTAGGGATGCACATTACGAGACCTGGCAGGGATTGAGTCTGCCTGGTGGTCATTGATTGGTCTATTCATTTGTCAACTTTACCCCTGACTTCCTGACTGAAGACCCCCCCCCCACTTTGGCTTTTATTTTCTTACCTATATAGTAGAAAAAAAGATGATTTCTCTATTTGCCAGACCTACTACCATAGGGATGGCTGTGAAATTTTTTGGGCTTCAACAGGAAAAACAAAGAAAGAAAGCAGAAAAAATAAGGGGCTATAGAGAAAGGATTGGCAAGGGAATGGTAGGAAAGGAAAACAGATGGACAAAGAGAAGAAAAGAAGAGAGGAAGAAGCAAAAGGAGGGATGAAGGCAGGAAGAAAGAGCAAAGGAAGGAATGATGCTCATCAGACAAGAGTTCAGGGTAAGCCTGAGAATCTCTACTGTATCTAGGGGAGACAGAGTAAGATTTAATTTGAAAATCTTCAAAGATCTGTTTTCCTAGATGTTCTGGGGAAAGCATTCCAATGTGCGCACAACACCAATGTGTGGGTTTTGGGTGCTAGCTTCTGGGATGGGAGGGAGGGGAAGGAAACCCTCTGCAGAAGCAGAAAGTAAGGGATTCCAACCTCAAGCTTGTTCTGGGACCACAGAGCACTTGAACTGGTAAGGAGGGACCAGTTCTCACGACGGGGAAAATTTGTAAGTGTCTGAAGTGGGATACAACTGTCCAACATCTATGAAATCATGTAAGTTTTAAAACACATTATAGTTCTGTTTGTTATAGGACAGTATACAGCCAGAATGCTCCTTAGAAGCAAGAATGGCAAGACTTTGTCTCATTGTGGACATGCATGTTATCAAAAGGGATCTGTTCCTGGAGAAGGATATTATGCTTTGGAAAAGAGACAGAGGGCAAAAAAGGGGAAGACTCTCAATGAGATGGATTGACACAGTGGCTACAACAATGGGGTCAAACATAGCAACGATTGTGAGGATGGCACAGGACCGGGCAGTGTTTCATTCTGTTATATGTAAGGTCACTATGAGTTGGAACTGACTGGACGGCACCTAACAACAACAACAATGTCGGACAGTGTACAAAAGAAAATCACTATAAAAGCAATCACAATAGAAACGTGAAACCTTACACTACCAGGCTGGAGTCATGTGTGCCCCCTGTAGCTCCCACGTTCAAAACATATTGGCCACTCTCCGCAAGTGGATCCTCATTGTGAGTTGTGAAGGGGCTTCATTGCTGGCTTACTGTCTTATAGCAACCTTATATTCTAAACCCAAAGCGGAGCCACGCAGCTTCATACAGTCTGACATTGGATGGAGTAGTCAAATTGGACTATTCTGGAAAACTATTGAATGTGTAGACTACCCCATTAAGGCCTCAGTGACTCAGCCACAGACCTGGTTCATCCTCACAGTAGGGAGGTCCCGGTCCCCTCACAGTGAGGAGGTCCTGGTTCTGACACAGGAGCTAACTGCCTCAGGTTTGTGTCTTGATGTCCAATCCAGGGTTAGCCCCTAGGGATCAGCAGGCCTCAGACGAGATTTCCTTTCCCTTTATTTCTCAAAGTGGAGACTCTGAAGATCCCCAAAGGGGAACTTTTCCCAGGGAAGGGTGCCACAGTGAGGCAGGGGCTGGCGGAGCAGCAGGGGTCCTGCCTTCCACTGGGCTGGTGGACATTGAGCTACCCTCTCTCCCTTTACAAGAGCCAAGCAAAGGAAAAGGAGAAGCAGGAAAGCTGATTGATTGAGCTGAACTCAGGAACCGCTAACAAAATGCAAACATCTCCCTGCTTTCCACCCCCCCAACCCCCGCCCAGCATGCCCCCACTTCCTCATCCCCTCTCACTACCCCCATCCCGCTGGTAACGCAGGGTGTAATCTTGCTTCTAAACACAGAATTACAGAAAACGAGGGGGAAAAGCCCCGAAAAGAATAATTAATTTCTGCTTCCTCATGCAAATCCTTTGGCCCGTCATTTAAGGTTCAGAGCAGGACCAATTCAGTTCCTTGTGCAAATTCCTAACTGAAGGCATTTAGAAAAGAAGAGAGAGGGAGAGGAGAGAAATTGAATGGATTTAGTTTTCTAAGGACCAGAATTAACAAAGGTTCCATTTTCCATGGTTATGGGTCTGGCTAGACAGCCCTCACTGACAAGCTCTCCAAACACATGTGCTGGCCTGTTGAAAAGGCCTCAGTGTTGACTGACAGATAATTGAAGTGACAAATTGTTTCATTGTATTTGGCAGGGAGAGTGCTGTATTAGATAATTATGGGGAACAGAGGAGCTCTGGGGTCTCAGGTCACAAGACATGCCTGACCCTATTTTCTGAAAACTCTGAATGGAGTTCTCAGTCCCAGAGGACCCGAGTGTGAGCCTGTCTCTTTTTTTGTTGTTGTTGAGTTTTTTCTTCTTCTCTTCTACCTCCCCCTCTGCCTCCCCTCCCCTACCCCTCCCCCCTTTCCGATCTAATGATTAAGAGCTAAAGAATATAGAGACCTCCAAAGCTGAGAGAACAAGTCCCACTCCCACCCCACTCCACCCCCATCCCAATTCCTTGCCTTTTAGGAAAACAGCTTGTGGATTTTATGCACGGTAGCAAGTTTGCAAACTCTTCCTCTTATCAGCTGCCTGTGGTGGCCTGAAAGGAAGCAGGCTGCTCCCGGAAAGAAGGCACAAAATCGGTTGCCGTGAGAGTAGAACTGTGCTCCATAGGGTTTTCAATGGCTGATTTTTCAGAAGTAGCTTGCCAGGCCTTTCTTCCAAGGTGCCTCTGAGTGGACTCAAACCTCCAACCTTTTGGTTAGCAGCTGAGTGCATTAATCGTGTGCACCACCCAAGGACTCCTGGAGGGAAGGTAGTGGGGGGAGAAATTATTCCTTTCAGATGGTTGAGGGGCCAGGGTGCACCCCGGTAGGACAAGGGTTTCTGTGTGCAGACTTGTAAGGTGAGATTTTCTGCATTTGGGCTGGACGAGACCCTAAAAATTGTTAGATAGTAGAACCGTCTCATCTCTAGCTGAGGATATGAACCCTGAGAAGTTAAGTGAATAGCTCAGGGCCATACAGTTGGTGAAATAGGACAGATCCTGGGTTGTGAATCTCCACATCCAGTGCTATTTCCCCAAACAAAGGTGCCTTCTGGGAGATAATAAAAAAATTTATATCAGCGTAAAATGCAAATACAATGTCCTCCTCCGCCTTCATGGTGTCCTCTTACCGCTGTCCAAGAAACTAGAACGTCTTCACAACAAACAGTATATGAAGGGTGGGCTTTCTACTGCGTCACACTGGAGGGGAGACAGTAAAGCCCCTAACACCCCCCCCCCCATGCCCTCCTCATTAATGCCCCCAGGCAGGGATTCTTTTGGAGAAAGAGCCCCGAAGAAGAGCAGAAATGTCCCTTGATGGTGCAGCAGGGAGCCCGGAGCAGGGCTGAGGAGCTGGGTGTAAACCGCCTCGCACTCACTCTTACAGGGGAAGTGAAGGCTAGTCTTTCTGCTTCTTGGCATCACAGCCATCAGCTTGCAGCCTCTGCTGGAAGAGGGGGCCCTAGTCAGACTGGGGTGTGAAGATATTCAGTATAAACCTCATTTCGTTATTTACAGAGCTTTGATGCTTCTGAAGAGTCACTTTCAAATGGAAAAGTTTTGGAATTATGCAAGTTCTTGATTCATTTTTTTCAGCTGAGTTTTCACTCCTCCCCCCTTCATCTTTTTATTCTTTCTTTTGACTTTTCACTCTGAAATGTAAGCTCAGAGAAGAATCAGAAAGTGGCTGGCTGTGTGTTTTCCAGTTTTATTTTCTCAAAGGAAAAAAGGAATGGTGGAAACACCTGAAAATTTTCTGAAGCAGGTGTAACACACCTGAGTCCCACGGACTTTCTCTGACTGTTCTAAAAATCCTGTAGCTTAAAAAAAAAAAAAAAGGCTTTCCAGTGGTTTTAAGGCAGCCATTTTCTGAGTCAAAAGCTACTGGGCTCAATTCGCGATTGACTATGCGAAGAAATAATCACACCTCTTTTCTCGACCTACAGAAGCCATGGTTCCTCACAAAAACCAGTTGCCGTCAAGTTGCCTCTGACTCATGGGGACCCCGCTTGTGTCAGAGTGGAACGGTGCTCCGCAAGATTTTCAATGGCTTAATTTTTCGGAGGTACATTGCCAGGCCTTTATTCTGAGGAACCTCTGGGTGGACTCAAACGTCCAACCTTGTGGTTAGCAGCCAAGTGCATTTATCAATTGCAGCGCCCAGGGACTCCAGACTTCCTAACAGAAGATGTTAATTAGAGGATCAAGAGCTTGAGGGGAAGGAGACTGAGAAGGTGTAGGGCAAGAAATGAACACAATCGTTTTAGAATCTTGGAGTGAGAGAAGAACAGGATTCGACAATGTCGTGGAGAGTCTCCAAACACAGCTGTCATCAATCCTCTCTCCCTACATTGCATACTGCTCCCGCATCAGGAGGTGGAGTGTCATCCCCCTCCGCTTTAATCTGGACTGGCTTTAATGACTTGCCTGAACAATAGAATCAAATGGAATGCGCGTTTGGGGATTTCTAAGACTAGGTCATAAGGATCTTTGCAGCTTCTGTCTCAGTCTCTTGGAGTGCTGGTGTCTTGGAACACTCCCTCTTCCCCAGTCACCATGCTGTGAGAAGCTCAGGCCATATGGAGAAGCCGCGTGAAGGTGCTCTGGTCAATACCCACAGCTCAGCTCCAGCTGATGGTCAGTTATCAGCTGCCAGCCACGTGAGTGAAGCGTGCTGGATGTCAGTCTAGTCGAGCCTTTCAATGACTCCAGCTCTGGCTTCCCAGCTCCATGAGAGACCCTAAGTGAGAACTGCCCAGCTGACCTGGTCCACACACAGACACATGAGAGATAATAATAAATCGTTGTTTTAAGCCGCTAAGTTTACAAATGGTTTGTTTCATAGCAATACATAACCTGATCAGACAGTGGGGCTTTTGTACCTAAAAGCCCTGTCCCTGGGATGATGCTGAAGAGAGAAGGGGCTCTTCAGAAGGGTAGGAGCAGTAGGACACAATCTAATAACTGTGGACAAAGGAAAGACCTAGGAGAAGGTGACACAGACATTCTAGTGGGCCAAAGGGTCTGGTCCAGCAACTGACATAGAACATGCAGCTGGACCCCAAATGCTCTGAAGTTCTAGGGAAAAACCTTTGTTTCTCTCTCCTTTTCACTAAACAGGTGTTTTTCCTCATGAAACAAATCTGAAGCATTTGCCATGGAAGGGAACCCCACTTCATCTGTGGAACTGAGCATTAACAGACTTGAAGGGGAAGGAGGGTGATTTATGGAGTGCTCAGGTGGGTAAGTCGAGACTGAGGATGTCTTTATGGACAGAGAGGAGTGAATGTTCACATCCAGAAGGTGGAGAGGCTGGCAGAAATGCATGGTCACCAGGAAAGCAATCTGAAGACCCTGTCAGCTCTGTCCCTGGGCCTTGAATGTACCTGGCCCAACCACACAGCTCCATATGGGAGTAAGTGAAAGTCAGCAACATCAGAAGATGTTGTCATGAGGTTTCTATCTCCCCTGCCCAATGGACTTGTTGTTTCCTATTTTGTTTTCCCTGCTAGTCCATCCCGTTTTGTTCTGTGGTATAGATACTCCCTCATGATTTAATGACCTCTTTTGGGGCTGATAATCTCAGCTCTTTCTCTTTTACTAAACCTCCCTTTTGGAATTGGGCTCTGCATGTGCTATTTGGACCCACGTACAGCTTTGGCACTATAGAATTTTGCAAGACCAATGACTTCTTCATTGCAAATAACTTTTTTCAACAACATAAATGGCAACTGTACGCGTGGACCTCACCAGATGGAAAATACAGGAATCAAATTGACTATATCTATGGAAAGAGATGATGAAAAAGCTCAGTATAATCAGTTAGAACAAGGCCAGGGGCTGACTGCAGAATAGAATGTCAATTGCTCATATGCAAGTTTAAGTTGAGGTTGAAGAAAACTGAAAGAAGTCCATGAGAACCAAAATACGATGTTGAGTATATCCCACCTGAATTTGGAGACCATTTCAAGAATAGATTTGACACATTGAACACTAATGACCGAAGACCAGACGAGTTGTGGAATGACATCAAGGACATCATATGTGAAGAAAGCAGGAGGTCATTAAAAAAAGACAGGAAAGAAAGAAAACACCAAAATGGATGTCAGAAGAGACTCTGAAACTTGCTGTTGATTGTAGAGTAGCTAAAGCAAATGGAAGAAATGATGAACTAAAAGAGCTGAACAGAATATTTCAAAGGGCAGTTTGAGAAGACAAACTGAAGAATTGTAATGAAATGTACAAAAACCTAGAGTTAGAAAACCAAAAGGAATAACACAGTCGGCGTTTCTCAAACTGAAAGAACTGAAGAAAAAATCCAAGCCTTGAGTTGCAACTTTGAAGATTATATGAGCAGAATACTGAACAATCTGGGAAGCATCAAAAGAAGATAGAAGGAGTACACAGAGTCATTGGACTAAAAAGAATTGGTCGATGTTTAACCATTTCAGGAGATAGCATATGGTCAAGAACCGATGGCACTGAAGGAAGAAGTCCAAGCTATACTGAAGGCATTGGCAAAAAACAAGGCTTCAGGAATTGATGGACTACCAATTGAGATGTTTCACCAAAAGGCTGCAGCACTGGAGGTGCTCACTTATCTATGTCAAGAAATTTGGAAGACAGCAACCTGGCCAGCCGGCTGGAAGAGATCCGTATTTGTGCCCATTCTAAAGAAAGATGATCCAACAGAATGCGGAAATCACCGAACAATGTCATTGACATCACATGCAAGTAAAATTTTGCTGAAGAACAGTTGCAGCAGTAAATCAATAAGGAACTGCCAGAAATTCAAGCTGGATTCCGAAGAGGACTTGGAATGAGGGATATCATTGCTGATGTCAGGTTGATCTTGGCTGAAAGCAGAGGATACCAGAAAGATGTTTACCTGTGTTTTATTGACTATGCAAAGGCATTCGATTGTGCGGATCGTAACAAATTATGGGTAACATTGTGAAGAATGGGAATTCTAGAGCACTTAATTGTGCTCATGTGGAACCTATACATAGACCAAGAGGCAGTCGTTTGAATAGAACAAGGGGATACTGCATGGTCTAAAATCAGAAAAGGTGTGTGTCAAGGTTGCATCCTTTCACCATGCTTATTCAGTCTGTATGCTGAGCAAATAATACAAGAAGCTGGACTATATGAAGAAGAACGTGGCATCAGGATAGGTGGAAGACTCGTCAACAATCTGCGATTCGAAGATGAGATAACCTTGTTTGCTGAAAACAAAGAAGACTTGATGCACTTACTGATCAAGATTCAAGACTACAGCCTTCGGTATGGATTACACCTCAACCTAAAGAAAACAGAAATCTCACAATTGTACCAATAAGCAACATCATAATAAACAGAGAAAATATTGAAGTTGTCAAGGATTTCATTTTACTTGGATCTATAATCAACACCCAGGGAAGCAGCGGGTAGGAAATCGAATGACGTATTGCATTGGGCAGAGCTGCTGCAAAAGACCTCATTAAAGTGTTGAAAAGCAAAGATGTCACTTTGAGAACTAGGGTGCGCCTGACCCAAGCCATGGTATTTTCAATCGCCTTATGCATGGGAAAGCCGGACAATGAATAAGGAAGACAGAAGAAGAATTGATGCCTTTGGATTGTGGTGTTGGTGAAGAATATTGACTACACCATGGACTGTCAGAAGAACAAAAGTCTGTCTTTGAAGAAATACAGCCAGAGTGCTCCTTGGAAGTGAGAATGGCGAGACTTCGACTCACGTACGTTGGACGTGTTATTAGGAGGGACCTGTCCCTGGAGAAGGACATCATGCTTGGTAAGGTAGAGGGTCAGCTGAAAAAGAGGAAGACCCTCAATGAGATAGCCTGATGCAGTGGCTGCAATGATGGACTCAAACATAGCAAGAATTGTGAGGATGGCGCAGGACTGGGTAGTGTTTCATTCTGTTGTACATAGTGTCACCATGAGTTGGAACCCACTGGATGGCACCTAACAACAACAACAGACATACCTTCCTGTTGTCTTACTCCTAGTCTCTATGGTCCATCATAGGCCCTGGTCTCTATGTTTGAGGAAGGTGGTTATATACAACCCACCTATGGTGAATTGTCTTTTGTTTGTTTGTTTGTTTTCAATAATATTTTATTGTGTTTTCGGAGAAAATTTACACAGCAAATTAGGTTCACATTTAACAATCTCTATACAAATTGCTCAGTGACATTGGTAACATTTCCCACAGTGTGTCAGCATTCTCATTATTTCCACTCTGGTTGTTCTGTTTCCATTAATCTAGTTTCGCTGCCCCCTTACATTCTTATCTTTGCCTTAGAGTAAACATTGGCTGTTTGGTTTCATACAGGTGATTTTTGTTTTTGAACGTTTTATTGTGTTTGAGGTGAAAGCTTACACAGCAAATTAGTTTCTCATTCAATAATTTATACACAAATTGTTCTGTGACATTGGTTGCTATCCCTGTAATGTGTCAGTACTCTCTCCATTTCTACCCTGACTTCCCTGTTTCCAGCCCTCCAGTTTCCCTGCCCGTCTTTGCCTTCTCATCTTTACTTTTGGGCAAACGTTGCCTTTTTGGTCTTGTATAACTGATTGTTTAAAGGAATACATTCTTTTTTTTTTTTT
>NW_004444026.1:1939389-1940959 GCF_000243295.1 Trichechus manatus latirostris | reverse complement strand
GGGGTGAGATGGTATCTCATTGTGGTTTTAATTTGCATTTCTCTAATGGCTAGTGATCGTGAGCATTTCCTCATGTGTCTGTTGGCCTCTTGAATGTCTTCTTTGGTGACAGAACATTTTCTTTATGCATTATGTCATACCAGTTGAGCCAGATGTCCCCTGAGCCTATGGTCCCCAACCCCCAGCCCCAGCAACTCGGTCCCTCAGGGTATTAGGATGTGTCTAGGAAACTTCTATGCCTTTGCTTTGGTCAAGTTGTGCTGACTTCCCTTATGTTATGTGTTGTCTTTCTCTTCACCAAAGTTGACACTTGTCTGCTATCTAATTAGTGATTCTCCCCACCCCCCTTGTAACCATCAAAGAATGGTTTTGTTTTGCTTTATTTTTCTGTGTGTAGACCTTTCCTTGAGTTCTTGTAATTCTGATCTCATATAGTATTTGTCTTTTTGTGACTGACTTATTTCACTCAGCTTGATGCCCTCCAGATTCATCCATGTTGTGAAATGTTTCATCATTGTTCTTTATCGTTTCATACTATTCCATTGTGTGTATGTACCATAGTTTGTTTATCCATTCATGTGTTGATGGGCATTTAGGTTGTTTCCATTTTTTGCTATTGTGAATAGTGTAAATGAGAATATTTTCTGCATGGGTGTGAATTTTATTTTATTTTATAAGCCAAAAGGGGTATTTATTTTATAGGGCAGTCTATTATTTGGCTTAAAGGTGACCTCTGGAAGTGGCTTCAGTTCCAGGTTAAAAGGGTGTCTTAGGGTGATAGTCTCGGGGATTCCTCCAGTCTCTATCAGTCATTAAGTCTGATCTTTGTTATGAATTTGAGTTTTGTTCTACATTTTTCTCCCATTCTAACTGAGACCTTCTATTGTGTCCCTGGCCAGAGCGGTCAGTAGTGATAGGCACCATCTAGTTTTCTGGTCTCAGGCTAAAGGAGGCTGTGGTTCATGTGGGCTATTAGTCCTATGGACTGATTGCTTCCTTGAGTCTTTGGTTTCCTTCACTCTCCTTTGCTCCAGAGGAAAAGAGACCAATAGTTTTATCTTAGATGGCCTCTAGCAAGTTTTTAAGACCCAGACACTACTCACCAAAGTAGGATGTAGAACATTTTTATTAACTATGTTATGCCAGTTTACCTAGATGTTCCCCGAGGCTATAGTCCTTAGCCTTCAAGCCCAGTAACTCAATCCCATGAGGTATTTGGAAATGTCTAAGAAGTTTCCATAACCAAGCCCCCTATGTGCTCTACTACATATATGAATATATATGCAGCAAATACAGATATGTATATACAAATGCTCACAATTACATGTATGTATGCACATGCGTGTACACCCATATGCCCTTTTACACCTATATAGCATACATTTCTATCTATGTAACCACTCTCGAATTTTTGGTTGTTATTACTGCTGATGCAGAATTGTATATGTTACAGCATTTACTGTAGTTGTCCTTTATTCTTGCGTACCTCTCAGTGTCTTCATTTACCTTGGTCACGTTGTGTTGACTTCCCCCATATTGTGAATTGCCCTTCTTTTCACCAGAATTAACA
>NW_004444026.1:1914477-1916263 GCF_000243295.1 Trichechus manatus latirostris | reverse complement strand
GTCCCTGGGAAGCTCGAGCCCTTGCTGGTCAGGCTCAGCCAGCCAGCCCGTTTCCTGCCAAGTTGGCCCCCTTGCTTCCTGTCCCAGCTCAACTGGCACTTTTGATTGTGACCACCCAGTGGGTCACGTGTGAAGGTGGAAATCCAGGACACGAACCCTGGCATTGAAGAAACACCACCAGGCTAGATGACTAAGTGATGGATAGTCCTTAAGGAAGAAAAACATTGGCCAGAAGAGCTTCCCAAGGTCTCTGGGAGGCAGAGTTTGAGGCAATTAAACTTTGTCAGTGACACAGAGAGGCATCATTTGATCAGTGTAGACGTTCCAGTCATGACTGGAGGTTAGCTTACTTCTTCCGGTACTTTCACCAGCATGGAAAGGTATTTTTTCCCACAATAATTACTCCCCGCCCCCACCCGCAATGCCTTAAATAGCCACCGTTAAGCATTCTTTTGGTCTAAGGATAAGATCCCCAGCACGCAAAAGCTGTGTCTGGAGAAGGTAATGCATTCACATTAAGCAGTGCTATATCCCTAATACGTCAGTATAAATGGATTCTTTAGGTTAGCAAATCCTGATGCCACCAGCTTCTGAAGATTAGCAACCAGAATTGAATGGATATGCATTATTTTAAACACCTATTTAACAAGGATCTTCTGTGTGCAAAGATTTAAGCTGGGGTTGGGGAACTAAAGATGAACACGCTTCAGTTACTGCACTGTAGGTGCTCAAGGTATTCTACACTCCACCAAAAAAGAACTATCATAGCTAAAAGTTTGGAGGTGATGTGAATTGATTGGAAGGCCTTGTTAAGCTTTTAAACACATTATCTTATTTAAATACATTAATGCACCCGGAAAGATAGCTGGAGTCCCTGCGTGGTGCAAATGGCTAATGGGCTCTGCCGCTAACTGAAAGGTTGGAGGTTGGAGTCCACTCAGAAGCACCTTGGAAGAAAGGCCTGGTGATGTACTTCCAAAAAAATCATTGATAACCCTGTGAAGCACAATTCTACTCTGACGTATATGGGGTCGCCATGAGTCAGAATCAACTCAATGGCAACTGGTTATATGTTTATTATACTATGATTATTGCCATTTTAAGATGATGAAAAATGCTCAGAAACGTATGTAAATAGTGTTAGAATTAAATGAAGGGGCTGGGGGGATGGGCAGGAGTTGGCAAGGGGCTGAGTGCAGACTTAGAGCCTCCAGCTTCCATATTGTAGCTATGGAGTTATGAGGGGGAAAGTGCACTATAAAGTCCTATGCCCCAGTGAGACTGGTAGGAGACTGCTCTTGGAGGTAGGAGAGCAGAACACAGGGGAGACAAGACAGACTCAGAGCATGTGGGGTCAGGGCAGGCTGGCTAACCACAGAAGGGACTGTGTCATATTCGCCTCAGTGTCTCCATTGCTGGCCCAATGCCGGGTGCATGGCAGACAGTGAATGTACGATCAATTTGTTCCCTATTCGGTCAGTTTCTTTCCTTATCAGTAGATCCAGGGACTACAACCCAGAAAAGCAACTGTGGAGGCCTATTAAACATGTAGAGTTAACTCAGCCAGACAGAGATTAACCCCCAGAATGGAATGGATATTGATTAGCCATTCCTCCCAGATGGAATGTGCAGCTCCCAGATATACTGGAGGATCAACCTAATTCCTTCACTTGAGTGCTATGATAAATTTTGATGCAGCTCCAAAGCTGGGTTGAACATAAAAGCCTCCCCTGGTGGATCCTGGGAGAATATGTGCATTCGTGTGTGTGTGTGTGTGTGTGTGTGT
>NW_004444026.1:1912110-1913208 GCF_000243295.1 Trichechus manatus latirostris | reverse complement strand
TATCTTCTTGTTGATTTATGTATTGTCTTTTCTTGTCTTACCCGCACTAGAAAATACATCCCAAGAGAAGGCAACTTGCCTGCCTTGCTCACTACTGTGTCCCCAGTGCCTAGCACAGTGCTTGGCACATGATTGAAGAAACCAGTTGCCGCTGAGTCATCTCTGACTCATGGCAACCGCGTGTGTGTCAGAACAGAACTGTGCTCCGCAGGGTTTTCACTGGCTGATCTTTCGGAAGTGAATTACCAGGTCTTTCTCCTGGAGCACCTCTGAGTGCACTTGAACCTCCAGCCTTTCAGTTAGCACGCTGTAGACCCTCAAAACTTATGTGTGGAATGGACTGATGGATGAATGAATCCTTCCCCCACCCAGCATGATCACCAATACATGTTTGTAATGGATTGTTTCAATAGTTTACAGAAAAAAGCTAAAGACAATTGAGGGAGGAGAAGCCAAGGAGGGAGCAGTGCTGAAAAGGGCCATGGGCAGATCCAGGACCAGGCAGGATTTGGGTTTCTTGACTCCAACCCATAGGTGATCTTGGGCAAGCCCATTGGTTTCCCTCTGGTTGAATGACACCATCTCTGTGGTCACTTCCAGCCCTTCCTCCTGCGACTGGAGAACTCTGTAGGTGAGAACATTTGGAAGACTCTACTGCTGGCACCGGATGCTCTGGTTTGGCAAATGGACCTGCTTGGCAGCCAGTGCCCTGAGCTCAGGGAAGGTACTCTGGTTACCCTGAGGGGCTAGAAGGTTCTTTATGGAGCCATTGGAGCAGGGCATCGTTAGTGAGGAGAGGAAAGGGGAAAAAAGAGGAACTTTCCCAATTATTAATAAGGCAGCAACCTCATCCATCTTAATGAGACAGGGAGGAAAAAGCAGCCACCAGGCAGCCAGTACACAGTAGGGCACAATGGAGACCTTGCTTTCTTTTTTAAAAAAAGAGGAAAGAGAGAAACAGACAGAAAGGGAAAAGCTTTGCAGATTAGAAAGCAGTTCCAAAACGTTCAGCTCTGTGTCTCCTTATATAAAGGTGTCACCCTGCTCTGCAGCCACAGTGGTTTGAAAAATGCAGAGGACATGGTGGTCCTCTACAGA
>NW_004444026.1:1907237-1908497 GCF_000243295.1 Trichechus manatus latirostris | reverse complement strand
CAGACCATCACTCTTTTGGTTAGCAGCCAATTACAAATTGCTTGTACTACCAGGACTGCTTGTTGGTGAGGCTGGTGACATGCTATATAGAGGTCCCAGGCCCTCGCCGTATCATGGCGCCTTGGGGAGGGGCAGAGAAGTTTCTGCAAAGAACCAGGCTCAGCCCTCACATGCTCACCCTTCCAGAGATGCCGAGCTGGGTCCCCATAGAGCAAGGATTCCTGTCAATGGCTGCAGGACTTCTGCCAGGATCCTTTTAAGCTTGTGGGAGACTCTTGTGATCAGGCCGCATGTTCAGACACACTCTCCAATGTCCAGCCCCCCAGCTCTCTGCCTCTTCTGCCTTACTGGGCGAGACATGAAGCATCCAGCATTTCCTCAGAACGAGTACCTCTAGGCCTCTGCAGGAAACACAGGTACTCTCTGTGGCACCCAAGGCAGTGTTCTCGCCCTGGGGAGCCTTTCACCATCCTTCCCGTCCTGGGACAGGGTCCAGTCCAAACGAGAAGGGTGTGTTTTGTGTGGCAAGTTATTACAGGATGAATTCCTGCAGCCAGAAAGAGCATCTGCCAGACGCTCTCCTGCTGTGACAGGTATATGACCTTCCAAGTCTCCCTTCTTGGCAGGGCTGCCTTATGCGGTGGGTTCCCTCAGGCAGCACTTGTTCCAATCAGAGTGTAGCCTGGAGGGTGGAGGGGCCTGAGGTGAACATGTGAGAAGCAGTCCTGTATTCACCACCTGTGTGACCTTGAACAGGCTATTTGACTTCTCTAAGACTGTTGCAGCCCCTCTCATGCTTATCTGGCCCCTAGCCCCAGAGCAAGAACAGGCAGAAGAAGCTCAGAATCTCTTCTCTTGGGGGTTGCATGGTTCAAGGCATAGACCCCAGACCTGGGCCTGTGTTGCCCAGGAATGAGGCAGAAGCACAAGAAAAGCAGACTGAGGAGGTGAGAGGCACAGGGAACAGTGAGGGAGAGCAAGAGTGAGGGGATGAGAGCGAGCGAGAGAGAGGACACACATCAAGTACAGAACCTTACACATAGTAGGAGCTCATTAAAAATTTAGTGATTGATTGCGGGGCATAAGAATTCTACTCTGTAGTTCACTTCTGTGTGGTCTGGAAGAAAGACATAGACTATGATAACACATGCATCATGGACTGGACAATGGGGGCAATTATCCAGAAAATGTGAGCCATTGCTCACTGCTTCCCCCACCCGCCAAGTCTTTTGCAATAACCACCTGACGTTTCAAATGAAG
>NW_004444026.1:1903860-1905745 GCF_000243295.1 Trichechus manatus latirostris | reverse complement strand
GAGTCTGTCTAGCTTAATTCCCTCATATGACAAAGACCTGAGACTCAGAGGGTGAAGAGATCGCAAAATGTCGCACTATTACCTCAGACTAGCAAAGCTAGACTTGTAGCCCAGTACTCTTTCCGTGACTGGTGTCTGTGAAAGGTGCCTCTCACATATGTTGACGTTATTCTCTTCTGTCAGCCAGGTTCGTTGTTCCTAAGTAAAGCTCCAGATAATAAAGATTGTCCTGGAGTCAACCATGGGTACCGGATGACAGTCCCTCCAATTTAAAACAAAATCTTTCTCGCCCATTTTCAGAGTAGCAGCTTCTTCCCCTCTCTCAGGACTGGTGAGGACGCTGAAGGGTGCTTGGGAGAAGGGCTGCCTAGGAGGGCCTGGGTGGCTGGTGTAGCCTCAAGGCTCTTCCGTGGGCCCTGGAATACTTTGGGTGCAGCCCCAGACCCCAGGACATAGCCTGGTGCTGGTGCCCCAGCGCTCGTTAGCCAACCCTTCTGAGGCACTGAATATGGACTTTGTCTGGCGAGTTCCACTCTGCTCCCAGTGGACGAAAGCCAGTCATTTGGCAAAAATCAGCTCAGTTGCCGCCATTGTTCTTAAAGAGGCAGAGCTGAATGGTCTGTGGGGACTAACGTATTCTATTATGCCCCTCGAGGCTGGCCTCTGAGTGTTAGGGAGAGGGCTGCATTCCACAGACCCTCCCTCACCCAGTACTCTCTACCCTCCAGCCCTGCAGGCCCCTAGCACCCCAGAGGAGCTGCTCCTCAAACAGGCCTGGGGGTATTTCACTTCACTGGAGGAGTCCCTGAAAATCACCTGTGGCAAAGGTACCCCATGCAGAGCACCTGGGGTGGGTAGAAAAGGTGTCCCAGGAATGGAAATGGAGCATCGGGGTGATGAGGATGAATAGTAGCCTGGGTGTCTGGGAGAAACAGCAGTCAGCTGGGCCCTTTTCCATCCTGCCCAGGCACATCTCCCCCACACCCCCCCTTGCTCCCTGGGCCTTGGCTCTGCAGGGCACATTCATCAAACACATCACATGTGTCTCAGCCCCTTCCTCCGCTGTAGCCCACTCCCCACGAGGAACATTCCTCCTCCAGAGGACAAGGTGGGGTCACAGGTTTTGTTTTGCACAGCCTGCAGATCTCTTGTCCCAGGGTCAGTTATGCCCAAACCAAGAGAAATATGATGTGTGAAAGATAGGGGAGAGAAGGGTTTGGAGACTGAGAGCCCATTCATCATACAAGCTCTTCGAAGCACAAAGCAGGGCTTTGCTGGGAGTCTCTGGGTCACTACCTGTGGTTCCCGTGATTTGCAAAGCTAGGCCTCCACCAGGACCTCCCTTCACCTTGGAGAGGCTGGAGGGGAGCTCAGCCTGGGGAGGAAGGAGGAGAGGCTGGGTGCGGCCTGCTGGCTTAGGTGTCTCTCCTAACAAGACAGAGGTTTGGAAGTGTGACTTCCCTGGCTCCAAGGGCTGGGTGAGCTCATTCCTTACAGCGCTCTCTCCTTTTTTGGACATTAGCACTGGCTGGCTCTGTTCCTCTGACCTGCCTCACGGGCTCCCCATTTCCTTTAATCTGTTACAAGTGTACTTATTATTCTCATTGACAACAACTGTCCAGAACCTACTTGTTTAGGACAGTTTGGGCCAGGCAGAAATGACAGAGAGAGAGAGAGAACGAGACGGAGAGAGAGAGATTCCTGACTGTGTCAGAATCCCCAGACTTGAGGAGTATGGGGATCTCTGAGTGCCTGGGCCACAGCTGGGGTGGGATAGGGTTCCTGGCGGGCTACTTTAGGGGCCTGTTCCTAGTGTATCTGTTGCTTTCTCTCAGGGGAGGATTAACCAGTAAGCAAGGTACGCACAGGCTTACTTGTGTTTATC
>NW_004444026.1:1899223-1903624 GCF_000243295.1 Trichechus manatus latirostris | reverse complement strand
CCCCACCTCTACTATCCCCAACCCTTTGCTCTGCATATCCTGCCTCTCTCAGGTGTCTTTGAATGTGTAGCTTTCTTCCCCACCTAGAGTTAGGAAATACACGTTACCTGGCCTCTTCTTCCCACGTGACCGTGCACAGGGCTGGGCACGCAGTTGTTGCTGTTAGCTGCTGTCAAGTCAGCCTCTGACTCACGGTGACCCTGTGCACAATGGGACGAAACGCTGCCCAGCCCTGTGCCATCCCCACAATCAGTTGCTGATTGAACTGTTGTGATTCATAGGGTTTTCACTGGCTGTTTTTTGGAAGTTGATTGCCAGGCCTTTCTTCCTAGTCTGTCTTAGTCTGGAGGCTCCGTTGTTTAGCATCACAGCTGCGCGTGAAACCAGGTTTCACTCATGAAAGGTGAGAATTATACCACTGAATGACTGGTGTCCCCCTGGGCACAGAGGAGATGATCAATACATGCTTGTTGACTCACTGGCTCCTAGGACAAGAAGAACACGACTCAGAGAACGCCAGCCATGGGCAAAGGCTGTATTAGGAGAAAAGAGAGGATGGAATTAAACTCTGATCTAAAATCCCTGTCAATAGTGAGGAGGACAATTTCTTTGGGGTGGGGGTGGGAAGAAAACCAAAACGCTGGGAAATCAGGTGAGTTAAGATCATGCAGGATGCAGAGCATTTCATCCTCCAGGAAGAATATTTTATTCTCCTGTCAAGGTTCCAATGATAATGGCAATAAAAGAAAACATAAGTGATGGTGGTAAGGATTATGTGGCAGTTTAGGAAACAGCTGGTTGGTTATATATTTATGAACCTAAATGGCTGGAAACCCCTTCACACCTGAGGAGTTAATGCAGAACTTGGAAAGTGCTCCAAGGCTGAGTGGCTCTACTTGGGAAGTTGTTATTTATGGAGCTTTATACTGCATATTCAGCAATTTGGTGGTCTAGACTACAGTTAAAAATAAAGAAAGAACCAAAGGGTTTGATGGACAAATTAGGCTTTTCTAGGGGACGAGTATGGGTTTCTTTATAGTGTTAGAAGGATTTGATAAAAGGCAACGTTTATATAGTGACAGATATTAAATATGATAAAGAGTGTGAAACTGCTGGAAGATTACAGAAGCTTCCAGATATACAGCTGCTTATGTTACCGAGTGCGGGGAAGAAAGAGAGGTCTGTTTGGCTCCTGGCTGCTGCCAGCCTCAGAGAGGCCAAGGGGCACGTTCTTTGCTGCCGACCCTGCAGCCTTGCGACACTCCTTCACTGCCTGCTTCCTTAAGAAAAGTTGGTTGCCTATCCACCCTTTCTGCCTGAGAACTTGATTTCATTTTGAAAAGATTGTCTGAATGCTGTGTGCTTGGGCTGGCTGATGAAAGTCTCCGTGACTCAGTCTCCTCTTCTAAAAAGTGGAGGGTTCCATAGGACTTTCCCAGAGGAACGTGACATAGAGGGATACGGAGCAGTGTGGGTGCGTGTGTGTGACACAATCCAGTCACATTTAGAAATAGGCTATCTTGCAGCTGTAAGGGTTGAAGCAGGAGAAAGATACACAAACTTCCAGGCATGTAGAAGAATCTCTTAGGTTGGTGCTTCTCAATCTTCAGTGTGCATAGGACTTAGCTGGGGAGATTGTTAAAATGCAAATTCTGACTGAGTAGGTGTGGGGTGGGGCCTAAGATTCTGCATTTCCAGCAAGTTCCCAGAAGATGGTGATGTGGCTGGGCGGGGGCCACACTGACAACATCCTAGGAGACAGTAAGAACTAGAACTTTGAGCCTTTGGGTTTCCTGTCTGCTGTGAGAGTCCCTAAACTATAGACCTGTATCAGCTAGGTCTGTTTTTAGCTATAAGGAAAAGAAAACCCAAATAACGCTGGATTTGAACAAGTGAGAGAAAGGGGTTGTAGGTGTCACCTAACGAGAAGTCCTGGAGTAGGTGGTTCAGGGCTGGCCCAGTGATCCTTTATGACCCAGGCTCTTTCCAGCTTTCTGTTTCATCCACTGGAGCGTTGGCATTTATGCTCATGCTTGTGGTCTCATGGTTGTGAGATAGTTCTGCACCTTTTGGTGGTATTACATCTGAATTCCAGGTAGGAAGAAGAGTGAACAGTCAAGCTGTCTTTTAAAAAGTTTTCCGGGCTGTCCCACTTAGCAATTTCTAATTACATCTCATAGGTCTGAGCTGGGTCAAAAGACCAATCTTGAGAAAGTGGCTCCTCCGTGCTCACATGCCAACGACGCCCTTATTACATGGCAGGCACTAGGCTAAGTACTGGAGATACAGGGATGAAAGAGATAGAGTTTCTGTCCTCCAGAAGCTTCCAGAGGAACTCTAGACATGTAAATAAGCCAAAGAGCGTGAGGAGGTGCTCTGACATCCATGATGTACAGAACTGCACAAAGGGCCACCCAGCCACTTCTACCTGGGACATGCCAGAGAGCGGTCAGGAAAGAGAAGGTGGTTGGCTGAGTCTTGGAGGATGAGTCAGTGCCTGTATGCTGGGAGAACAGCCCAGCCTGGAGGGCTGGCTCACCCTCCTGTGCTCTACTTAGCAACCTATTCGGTGCAGGGCTCTGGGGAGAGACAAGTGAATCAGAAGTGGCATCCGCTCTAGAATGGGAGAGGGACAATACAAACGTTCCACACTCTTTTTACAGTCTTTGAATACGGGACTCGATAAATTCCTTTTAGAATTCAGATCTAGAAAAAATTTTCCTTTCTTGAAGACAAACAGCATTATATGTGAGCTCAGGCACAGAGGAGAGAGGCAGCACAGTGCATTCTGGGAGCTGCATGTCCCACTTCATACCTGATATGCAGCTGGTTTGCCTGTAGGGCTGCACAGGTGGTTTGTGTCTGGCACACATTCGGATTGGTCAGTGCCTGTACCATGGACCTCCTGCCTTACACCTGAATCAGCTTGTGCAAAGCTGTCACTTCTCTCTCTTTCTGGGTATATATTGTGCCCCCTCTTCCTATGGCTCACAGTCTTTTCTCCTCTTGAGCCAGCTTCTGAGTATCCACGGGATGGCAGGTCAGCCACACACAGTTCATTGGCAGCTGCCTGTATAGAGCACTGTGGTCACCTCTGGGACCCTGGGCAGGCCCTGGCATCTCTCCTTGCAGCAGTCCCAAATGCCCCCTACTGACTCCTGGCAGACACCTGCTACTCCATCCTTCTCTTCCTCCACCCCAGGCCCCCATGGTGTGACATCTCAGGGGCTTGCTCTGACCTACAGACCTATCTCTCCACCTCTCCTCTTTCAAAACCATCTTTTTCTTTTAGCTGGCCTCTTGGAAGAGTCTGATAAATGAATCACAATAAGATGTTAATGACAGCCAGTGGCTCTCCGGTTTCTCGCTCCAGGGACTGGCATTTACCGAAGGCACCCAGGCCTAGTGGAAAGCCAACAGGATTTGGAATCCAAAGATCTGTGTTCCTGACCTGACTCCGTCCGTCACCCACTGGAGCACTTTGTTGGCTGGTGGAAGACCTCACCACTCTGAGCCTCAGTATCTTCCTCTGTAAAATGGGAATAATGAACTTCTCTGCTTTTGATGAGGCCCAAATGTGATAATGTGTGTAGAGCGCAAACTGGGAAAGACTGCATCAAGGCAGCTTGATGGCACAAAGGTTAAGTGCACTGCTGCTAACTGAAAGGTTGCAGGTTTGAACACACTTCAGCAGTTCCGCAGGAGAAAGACCTGGCGATCTGCTCCCATAAAGATTACAGCCTAGAAAACCCTATGGGGCAGTTCTACTCTGTCACATGGCGTCGCTATGAGTTGGAATCGACTTGATGGCACCCAACAACAGCAACAACAACTGCCTTGCCCCGGAAGAGTGATGACTGCCTGATGGTGGATGAGTTGTTTCAGGCAGAGGGAGAATGGTGGGCTCCCAGCAGTCCCCAAATGGAGCCATAGAGGTGAGCTCTTTCACAGCCGCGGGTGAGGTCACAGACCTGCAGAGGAGGGGAAAGGCTGTCCTGAAAGGGAGAAGGAGTGTGATGAAGGCTACTCCCCCATACCTCCTCCCAGCACTTCATTTATATCCGAGTTGTTCTGGGCTGAAACCCTCGAGCAAGGCGGTGGAGCCGTCTGGTGCGCCTGCCACGAAGGGTTAGGTAAACAAGCACATGGCTCCTTGGGGAATGTGTCCCGCCGATGGGCCCTGCCCCTCCCCACAGCACTCCGGCAGATTTATGGGCCTCCAGTCACCGAAGCATGTGCCACTTCACTTTCACTTCCCTGGGATTACTACAGAGAAAGAGGTTTCCTAAAGACCCATTCCTCCTGCTCTGTGGAGCCGGAGTGGAGCCTGGAGCCCTGGAGCTGGGACTGGGTACCTGGTCTCACACTGCAGAGCCTCCCTGGCCCACTCCTCTGCTGTCA
>NW_004444026.1:1887894-1898509 GCF_000243295.1 Trichechus manatus latirostris | reverse complement strand
GCGCTCCTTGGAAATCCTATGGGGCAGTTCTACTCTGTCCTGTAGGGTTGCTATGAGTTGGAATCGACTCAACAGCAAGGGTTTGGTTTTTTTATTTCCTTAGCTCTCAGGAAACTCAGTGCAAAATTAATGCTCAATTGTCTGTTAGCCTGGTATTTCACATATCTGCCACCCGGTACCACAGATGTATACATTTTTTGGAGCAGGGCTTCTTGAGCACGCATTGTGTGTCTGGCACTGTGCTAGATGCTGGGGATGCAGGGATAGGTAAGAAAAAATACGCCAATGTCTTGGCCCTCCAAGAGGTCACAGTCACGTGAAAGATGGAAAAGCCAACAGCAATAAAACATAGACTCGAGTGCTGTCATGACATGTGTACAGGCTGCTCTAAGCGGAGGCAGGAGAGAGGGTCTGGCTCATACCAGGATAGAGGAGCAGGCTGATGGCTGAGAGGAGGTCAGGCAAGGCTGCAGGGCGGAGACGGTGCTAGAAGGCTAGGTAGATGGAGTTGTCAGATAAAATGCAGGATGCCCAGGTAAATTTGAATTTCAGATAAAATACCACCACCCAAACAAACAATTTTTAGTATAAGTATGTCCCATGGAACTGTGGGGACATACTTATACTAAAAAAAATTTATTTATTGTTTATCTGAAGTTCAAATTTAACTAGTGTCTTGTATTGTTATTTGCTAAGTCTGGGAGCTCAATGAGGAGGGGTTTTCCAGGGGTGCAAAGATGAGTGAGGGCATTATGGAGAAAACAGCATGTGCAGACAGCATGTGCAAAAGTAAGGAGCAAGAAGCTGTTGCACTGGGCAAGTTCAAGTACTTCTTCGAGACTGGAGACTGGGTAGGAAGGGGGAGGGATGGGAAATGAGGCCGGAGAGACTTTTGAGGACAAGATCTTGATGTCCTGCTGAAGAGTCTGGGCTTTTTCCTGTGAGCCATTAAAATGTGAGGGTTTTGATGAGAGAAATAGCAAATTAGATATTTTTTGTTTCTATTTTAAAAGTCTTGTTAAAAACATGCCTTTTATTTTTACTTCCCTCAGATCCTTTCTGGAAGCAGCTGGCATATAGAGTCTACAATTTGTATATTTATACATAAATTAATACATTCATAAATGAGTAAAAATTGTCAAACCCCGTTTGACCAGGTCTCATCTGGAGAGTGAGTGGTGGGTCTGTCTGGGCAGTTCAAGTCCACGACTGGTTGATTGGTGTGGACATTAATGCTAGAGTTGTCTACCACTGCTGTCGAGTTAATTCCAACATAGCAGTCCTGTAGGACAGAGCAGAATTGCCCAATAAGGTTTCCAAGGCTGTAAATCTTTACAGAAGCAGACTGTCACATCTTTCTCCTGTGGATCAGCAGGTGGGTTCAAACCCCTGACTTTTCCTTTAGCAGGCAAGCACTTAATTACTGTACCATCAGGGCTCCTTCGAGTGGTCTAGAGGGTAGAAATTACAGGGGAGCAGAGCTTTCCTTCAGGAAAGGAAGAACATTCTAGTGAGTTGTCCCAAAGAAGTGAAAGGGCTGTGATGGTGGCTGGGATGGCCAGCTCACACCGGTCAAGAATGGTGGTGGAGGGATGCTTGCAGTGGGAGGAGGTGGGGCTGGAATTTGCTTTCAACTCCAAATTTTTATGATTCTTCCCAGATGTTCACAAATCCCAGACAGCAGATCAGAGTAGTTCTTTAGAGTCAGAGGGATTCTTGATCAACAGAGAAAGCAGTACCAGTGGTGGGCATGATGTTTGCATCTCAACAGAGGCGGAATGGAAAGGAGGCATGGCCAAGGAAGAACGTTGCCGTGTTTAATGACGTCACGCATCATACCACTTTACACTTTCAGACTTTATTTAAAGCTTAATTATGTGCCTCACATCTTACTCCCCCTACCCCTCATTGGCGTTGAGTTGATTCTGAGTCATGGCAATCCCATGTGGGGGGTTGTTGCAGAGAACTATGCTCTATAGGGATTTAATGGCTGTGACCTTTCAGAAGCAGATCTCCAGGACTTTCTTCCAAGGCTTCTCTGAGTGGGTTTGAACCACTAACTTTTCGGCTAGTAGCTGAGCGCTTATAAGCAGCCCTGTTGGCACAATGGTTAAAGCACTTGGCTGCTAACCGAAAGATCGGTGGTTTGAACCCCCAGCCACTCCATGGGAGAAAGATGTGGCAGTCTGCTTCTGTAAAGATTCACAGGCTTGGAAACCCCATGGGGCAGTTCTACTCTGTCCTATAGCATCCCTATGAGTCAGAATCGACTTGATGGCAATGAGTTTGGTTTTGGTTTTTCAGTTGAGTGCTGAACTGTTTGTGCCACCCAGGAACTCCCACATTATACTAGATGCTGAGAATTCACATCTTTTATTTCATGATGTATCAGGGCAGGCTTTAATAGCTCTGTCTTACAGCTGAAAACTCTAAGGCCAGAGGGTGTTTTCTGCGAGTCAGCCCGCCTATTAGGAGCAGAACCAAGGCCATACTCAGTGTTCCCTGACTCTGGGCTAGCCTCCATTGCACCAGACCCCACACCACCCAGCCACAGGCAGGAGTCCCCTCCTGCCCTGCCATGTTTCTCCCTTCCCGGCTGCTAGAGAGGATTCTGAGCGTATCTTTGCAGAATGTCATAACAATCCCTGACAATATGAAAAACGGAACAGAACAGGAGGAACAGGCTGGGAAGGCTTCCCCCTCACTAAGTCCCTGGGAGATGTCAGGAAGGAGCTCCAGGTGTGTGGAAAGAGGGTACCAGGTAGGCACCTGGGAGGCCTCAGTGACTCTGCTTGGCCTGACCGTTGGCTTCTGGCAACGGAGAGGATGAAGAATGCCGTTGTGTTATGAAGCAACAGGGAATGCTCTTCCAATTTTCAGGTATGAGTGCCTGGCAGTGTGGGAAAATCAGAACTTTTATGACACGAGAAACACAAGTTGAAAGTTGTATTTTGCTACTGTGCATTTAAACCGTTCAAGAAGGAGGAAAAACGTGCCTCCTGGCCCACAGCTGTCATACTCAGGAACCCTGGTTTCTGGAAGCTCTATCATGTCAATACGGTGTTTAAAGAACCCTTGTTCTAGAACTTTCTCCCCTACGCCACAGACACACACACACACACACACACACACACACACACACACACATACCGTCTAGACTTTGAAGTGCAAAGTTCTGACAATATGAAAAAGGTCAAAAAGTAGCGTATGCAACTGAACTATGAAGGCTTCGGGCTGTTCTGCCGTCAGTGTTATACAGGACTGGCAGTGGGTAGTCATGCTGCAAGATCCCAGGTATGAGTTAAACTCTTCTGGTGGAATCTGGGATTCAACAGAGCAGCAGCCCCTGGATAGAAGGACTGGGAGGCAGAGTCCTTCCTTTCCAACTGGGCCAGGAATGTACTGGGATTAGGATTCTGGAATTTTATGTACACGGACACTCCCTTTTTGTTCTTGAGACAGTTGTGTCCCTGCAACAGCCCAGGAGGCCTATCTTGAAAGCAATAAGACCATTTGGGGGTGGGGTGAGGAATTGGGGGCTGAGGGTGATCAAAGCCGATGAGGAATAACCAGACATAGGCTAGTTCTTCCCATGAATGAACTTGTGAGATTTATTCACTCCTCAACTTGAGAGGCTGGTCCACCAGAGCTGGTGGAGGTGCAGTGACCTGGACTGATAATCCAGAATTTTAATGGTAGACAGACCCAAGTCCTCCTGCCATTTGGGGAAACTGTACGGACACGAGTGAGAGGTCAGCTAAGCCTGGATTCAGAGGTGAGAGGATGTTATTTACAAACAGCTCTTTGCAATGAACGAGTAAACACACACATTTGGTTTGCGATTGAGGGCCTGGCCATAGGAGAGAAAACGACCCCCTACCAAACAGCGTTTTTCTCTAAATGCCCCTTGAATTGAGACACAGTTGCTGGGTCTCCTGTGGTCTATTCTGTGTGAGGAATGTCTTCCCCAGCTTCTCGGACAGAGCCTTACCAATTGGTTCAGGATTAACTCTTTGCTAGCCGAAGTTTTGCTTTCTCTCTTTCTCCCCATTCCTCCCCCTCTTGCTTTGGGACACCTCTCACTGGCTAAGGAATGACTAAAAAGCTGACCATGTGCAGATGCTTCCTGTGTACGAAGTGAAATCACAATCTCCTTATGGGCATGATTGCTTTAAGAAAATAGCCCGCTTCTTCACAACCTCTAGTAGTTTTACTTGGAGTCTCTCCATCAAGAAACTATGTCTTCAGAGTCCAAAGCAAGCTTCCCCAGAGCTTTACAAACAAGCTGGCCCAGCAAGGCAGAGCCTCCTAAGGTGTCTGCCTTGAGCTCTAAGATCTGTGGTCCATTTGCCACATGGGGTGGGACCACACTGCTCAGATAAGGTTTTCAGCATCCTCTGCCTCCCTCCACCCACAATTCAGGACACAAGCCACGTGGAGACCCAGCAAACTTCATGAATTGCTTGCTGTTGTCTCCTGCCTCTGGGAGTGAGTCATGGTTACACCCGCAGCTCTCTGGAGCTTGACCCTCTCTGTCAGGGAAACATTTGAAACACCAAGAATTTCCAGGAACTCCCGAGGTGGAGGGTGGAAGGGAAGCTTCTGCTCCTGGGTGGGTTAAATGAGATAGCCAAGCTATGTTTTTGCTAATTTCTTCCTCTTGCCTTAATGAGGACGGCTGGTTTTGAGTTGAGGTTCCAGGACCTAGTCTGAATGCAGCTTGTGTGCCTGAGTGATGGACTTGCTATTTACACAAGGCACGCTGATAAGTGCACATGTGTTTTTAATGTTTTGGCTTTCTACACCACAAACATGTCAATGTGTATATGCATGCACAGAGTCCGGCTGGGACTTGAGCCGTGAATTTTTTTTACTGTCCTCCCAAAGCAGACACCTTTGTGAGCAAGATTTCCTGCCACACTGAGCAACATTCATCCAGTGCCGCCTCTGTCGTTTGAGGGCCACCTTCCGGTTGTCTCACCTGGAAAGGTGCTGCACTTCCAAAATAGCAAACAGCCCCAGCCAACCTTTCCCCTTGTCTTTGCGGGAGGGAGCCGAGCTCGACAGGCTGGTGATTTAAAAGGAGACCTCCCTCGCTTCAGCCTTCCTGAGACTGCATAGTCGTGAAACGGCCGGTCTTTGTACTGCAGCTACAGAGAACAAAACGGAGGAGGTGAGCTGCTAGTCTGGTGGGCTGCTGCTTGAAATTCAGGAGGGAAAAGTTTAAAAAAAAAAAAAAGGTCTTAATTATCTTGTGGTTTTGCAAGTGCTGTTAAGGTTCCTTGCTTTTCTGCAAGTTGACTCAAGTTAATTACAGCGTTAAACATTCTTTTTACCCATCCTTCACTTCTATCCCCCCTTTCTTTCCTTTAGTCCTTTATTTTTTTCCCTCTCTCCTTTTCTTTTTTTTTTTTTTTTTTGGTTTTGTTTTTTAAGGGGTGTTGACCTGTGTTTAGTTCTAGTAAACCGAACCCTCTTCCAAGTGAAGCGATTGGTTAATTGAGCCGGTGACTGACGTGGTAAATGAGTGCGGCTCGCAGGAGCTGGGAGCTGATTGGCTGCGCGGGGAGACTCCGAGGCTTTGCAACAGGAGCACGGGGCACTCGAGTCCTGCAGCCTCGGGAGTAGGTGCTGCGCGCAGTCCGCCAGCCCGCCGCGCGTCCGCAGCGGGGACGCGACTCAGTCCACCGCGCCGCGCTGCCCTACCTGCCCGCGCGAGCTCACGCAGCGCGCCCGCGGCAGGCCAAGGTCTGCGACCCGCCGGGGGCTGGGCAGGAGCGTGCAGCCGCCGAGCCCAGCAGGGTGAGGACGGCGCCTTTTGTCCCTGGAGATTCCTAGAAGGAGCCCCAGAAGTTTGCGGCGGGACGCGCGCGTGGAGGCAGCGAAGGCAGCCCCGACGTTGCGGGTGTGAGTGCGCCGAGCCAGCATGGGCAGCGGGCGCGGCGTGGGGGGCCGCCGCTGGGCCTCCTCCGGCGTGCTGCTGGCGCTGGCCGCCGGACTCCTGGCCGCGGGCTCGGCCAGCGAGTACGACTACGTGAGCTTCCAGTCGGACATCGGCTCGTACCAGAGCGGGCGCTTCTACACCAAGCCGCCGCAGTGCGTGGACATCCCGGTGGACCTGCGGCTGTGCCACAACGTGGGCTACAAGAAGATGGTGCTGCCCAACCTGCTGGAGCACGAGACCATGGCCGAGGTGAAGCAGCAGGCCAGCAGCTGGGTGCCCCTGCTCAACAAGAACTGCCACATCGGCACCCAGGTCTTCCTCTGCTCGCTCTTCGCGCCCGTCTGCCTCGACCGGCCCATCTACCCGTGCCGCTGGCTCTGCGAGGCCGTGCGCGACTCGTGCGAGCCCGTCATGCAGTTCTTCGGCTTCTACTGGCCCGAGATGCTCAAGTGTGACAAGTTCCCCGAGGGGGACGTCTGCATCGCCATGACCCCTCCCAATGCCACCGAAGCCTCCAAGCCCCAAGGTAAGGCCGCCCGCCACAACCTGGGAACCCGTGAGCCCCGGGACCGGCCACTGCCTGGCCGGGCCGCAGCGGAAGCTGCGGGACAGCCTCTGCCACCCGCACCCCCACCCCGCCGCTCCGCCCTGGAGTTCGGAGGTGCTACCTAGAGGTTGCTCTCAAGCTGTGCAGATGATTTTTAAAAGCTGCTAGTCTGTCCGAGGTGTCGCTTAGCGCCTCTCGCGACCCAGGTGCACGGCGGCGATTGCCCGGGAGCGGCTGTTGCGCCTCTGCCCCACAGAGCTCAGACTCGGTCCTGTTCCTGGAGCAACTCTTCTTGGGATCCACTCTCGCTTTTTCAGGTCTGAAACAAAGCCTAACTCCTTAAGTAAAAGGAGAGCTCGCCTTTCCTCTGCGGGGAAATCTAGTTCCCGTGGAAGTTTTTAACTCGCGAGACGCAATCCCTCCGTAGGAAAAACTCGAAACCCAAAGTGGAGAAAGGCCCAGAGAATGCTAGGCACAGCTTGATTTTCATTGCTTCGTTGAGGAGGATTTTTTATTTTTAAATTTTCCTTAGCTAGTCTTGGAGCCAGTAGCCCCAGGACTTGTGAATAAAGAATTTTAGACGTTGTGGGGATTTGGATTTTTCCACCCCTTTCAGTCTCTTAATTCGGAACTCCGGGAGGGTGGGAGGATGGAAGACCTCTCTCATTCTTGCATACCCGCTGCTTCCCCCATTTACACAAATTCTCAGGTAATTAGAAAGATAAAAAGTGTAATTATCTCATTGTTCCTCTTCTCCTTGGGGAGCGGGGCAGAGGCTCTGCAAATTGGGGGCTTCTCTTACAGTCTCTGGAAGGGCCTGTTGGCCCTCCCAGACCCCCTCCCTTCTTTCCATTTAAAGGGCAGCTCTGGAGTGGGTGGAAAACAAATCCTAGGTTGGCAAAATCGCAGCGCGGTGACCTGACCGTTGTAGGAGTGAATTCAACCCTCATTTCTTCGGAAGCAGAGTTTGGACTCAAAGCTGTGAACATTGGGATGGGGGAGCCATATACCCTAGGTGCGGTTAGCACAGATGCCTGGGTCCTCAGGGCGTTTTGGAGAGGGGCGGTGGGATGGGGGTAAGGGCCGCTTGCTTGCTTAGCCAATCATCCTGAAGTGTTCAGTGACTTTAACCTTTTCTGTTATTGATGCCAAAAGAAGAAATGCTTACCAAGGGCCGGAACAGTCACCTGGCTCCCCCAGAGTGGAGACAGGTGCGGGGGAAGGGCACCCTGAATTTGGAGTGCTCTTGCTTATTCTAGGGGAGGGAGGAGATGGGTCCAAAGTGACTGGCGTTGGGCGGCATGGACCCCAGGGCCAGTGGGAAAGGCAGCAGCCTGCCTGCAGTGGCGGGGTCAGGGCATCTCTTCTCACTGCGTCCTAGGTGTCTGTCTGTACAGGGTTAACCTTCAGGGAAATGCAGGGAAATGAGAGCGAGAGCTGAGCAATTACCTAGAGCAAACAAAGCACTTTGTGTTCTGTCCGTGTGGAACCATCCCGTGCAGCCCACAGGATTTTCCTTCTCTCCTTCCTGGACCAGCTGGGGGATTAGCCCAGCCCTGCCTGGAGAGGCTATGGCCAGCTCTGCTTGGGCTGAGCTCAAGTCCACCCCCAATGGCCATTAATTTTCTCTTTCTGGACATGAAGTGAAAACTTTTGGGGAAACACCTTCAGCAAAGATGGCTGGAAGTCCACGGGGGAATTGGTGAACTAGATGGGGTGTCTGCTTGTGAGGGGAAGAATCTCCCTGCACCCCAACTCCCCAAAAGGCTGGGGTGGAATGGAAGAAAAGCAAATAATTGCTGTCTTCTTGATGCCTTTTGCCCCTTGGCTGCTGTTCAACTGGCCTGCTACTTCATCAGTAGCCCAAGCCTGGAAATTTGCACTGTGCTTCTCTCTCAATCCCACCATCCCAGCGGTCCTCAGGTAGTCACCCCTCCCGAGAGCAGCTGCTTAGCAGAGAGAGAAGCTGTGAGAGGACCAGGGGTGGGACTTGGGAGCTGGTTCTCCGCCTAGCGTCTTTGGTGAGAGGCCCTGCCCCTGAGAGGGCACATGTTCCTTCCCAGGTGCACATTCCCTTGGTGTGAGGGGCCCACGTGGATTTCCTTTGAGGAAGCTACTGACTGACAGCTGAGGTGGGAGGTCTGTGTGTGTGTGTAGGGGATAGGTTGAAACAGAACAAACTATTGATCCTCATTGATGAGGAAAATTTTTGGCTGGTGGTGCTGTAATAAGAACTGGTAGCCTTGGATAAGAGTAAGTTAAGTATACATGCACTACTTCTAGTCTTTAAAATTTAAAACCAAATTTACAAAGTAACTTCATATCTCCACATACTTGCAGGCTGGTTTCTGTTCACGTACATGGGCATGTATAGTTTTGGGATATTGGGCAGGCCTTTGTGGCCATGTGTTTACTCAGGATAAACCCCATAATGATAAAGGAGTCAGAAGATATCTTTTCCCCCCAAGAGGCTGATGCCCAGACCCCATCAGCATCTGGTGTGGAAGAGACAGTCGTTCTTTTTCCAGGTCTATAGGTGGTTGCTTCCCATCCCTACCAGGTTTTCCTGATTCAAGTTGTGTGAGTGACCACCTACTGTTAGTTTTTATTTTGTTACTGTTCAGGCATGTTGTGCATTAAATCACCCTGGCTGGTTTATTCACAGATTGCAGAGGCCACGGTGCCATATTTCCCTACACGGCCTTCTTTAAAGCCTTTTCTCTGTGCTTCCAGGAGCTGGCCAGGAAAGACCTGCCATGCATGTATGTGAGTGTGTGTGTGTGTGTGTGTGTGTTTGTGTTTGTGTGTGCGCACGCATGTTTGTGTATGTGCTTGTGTGTATGTATGTATGGACGTGTGTGTGTGTGTGTGTGTGTGTGTGTGTGTGTGTGTGTGTTGATTTTTTAAAAAAATTCCCTTAATACCGGTTCCAGTGTTGGGCTTTCTCTTCTAGTCCCCCTTAAACGTTAATAAAACCCGGGCCCTCTTCGTCTCGCCTTCCTTTACTATAGATGTTATTTTAAATACACCTTAAAACAGCGACTTAGTGCTGCTTCTCAGATGGATGACCAGGTGGATTTCTCCTGCTGAGGCAGCCTGCTGGGTCCCAAGGACACAGCAGACGAGGCACAGATTAATACTGCATTACACGTTCCTCCTTTTTTTCTCAAGGTGCTCCACAGTCACCCGTAAGAAAAGTTGAGTTGGTTAAAAACACACGGAGCCCACCCCAGTACACTGTCGCCACCATGAGAGGCATTGCCATCCAGCATAATTGACAGGACTGAGGAAAAGGCCCCTGTGGCGCCCAGGGCCCTGGGCTGTCAGTCGGGCAGGGGAACCGAGGGTGTCCGGAGATGGTGTGTGTGTGTGCAGGGGGTGAGGCGTGGACTTGATATTTTGATAATTCTGACCTGATAGCCACTGGTTTGGTCAAGATTATATTTGTAGAACCTTGCAGAGTGGTAACTTCCACTTTTTTCCTTTTATTTGTTAGATAACCTGTATAAGGAAAATTGAAAAGCACAGTTCACTTTACTGCTATAGGTAACATGGTCCTTTCCATGTTGCAAGATTTCGTTTCTCTTGTTTTTTTTTCCCATGGAAGCAAGACTCATAATACAAAATTCTGGGTAAGTTTTAGCCTGTGTCAGAAACATTACCTCTAGAACCCAATCTCAAGTTCTGTGTAAGAAGCAAATTCCCAGCATTAGGACCGAAAGACAGTCACAAAAAACAGTCTTCTACTTGGAGCATGGTTCCTGCTGCCCCGAGAATCTGGACACAACAAAGATGGGAGGGGTCTGTCAGTGAAGATTAAGGGGTGTGCTCTGCTGGGCCACGCAGGGACCCTGCTCAGACATGGGAAGAAGTAGGCACCATGTGTCTCTGTGTCCACTGTGTGCTGTGTGACCTCCCCACTGCTGATCGGGTGCTGGTGGCTGTGGAACAGCTGGCCCCCGGGGGCACCGTTCACCTGGGAGGCCTTTGCCCATTTCTCTATGTGAGCCATTGGGGTGCTTGGTGGGGCAGAGATGCTGTCACAGAAGCCACTCTGGAGGGGGGAATGGGAGGAGGAGGAAGAAAGGAAAGGACAGAGAGGCCACCTCTTGGCCTGCATGCCT